>NC_137019.1:29755783-29758283 GCF_032717465.1 Coenobita brevimanus
GTGTTTATAAATGTGTGTGCATACACTCACGCATATATATATATATATATATATATATATATATATATATCATCATCATCAGCCGTTTGAGTATCCACTGGAGGACGGGTCTATCCCGACCAAAGTCGGGACGATACAGCCAATGTATCTCTACCAAGTGGCTTAGGCTGTCTGGTAGAGATTGTATGTAGGGTGAGAAAATGCTTGTAAATGTACTTGTAGTGGCTTTAGATGTGTGTGTAGTCTGTGAACCAAGTGTAATCGGCCCGCGCAAGCCGACTGGGTGCAAGCAAACTTTATAGTAAGCGACACTGGTTCAACCACAGCACCCTTGTGTCCGCCAATGCAGTACGTGGCCGGGTGAACACTCCCAAAGTTTATTACCCTGGCGGGTCGCGAACCCTGGTTCACCCGTGTACGAAACGCACACACTACCACTGTACCACAGAGGCTCCATATATATATATATATATATATATATATATATATATATATATATATATATATATATATATATATATATACACACACACACACACACACACACACACATAAGGAAGAAGTATCCAAATGCCAGGAGCCCGGAAATTGTTTCCTTCAAGAATAAAACAAAAACAAGATACGAGAGCCAAATTCATAATCCGTCCATTTCGAGATTCCTGCACACATTGCGTTTCAAAGACTGGAGATCATAGGCAGCAGGAAATACATACAGAGGGACGCAGTTCCAGAGTTGACCTGATGCATACATGAATGGCTGTGAGTAACGACTCACATTTGCATTAGAAAGATGGACAGAAAACGGATGAGAACTTGTTGCTAGACGGGTGCTATGCACTCCATATAGTGGTGGTGGGATGCAAAGACTCAGTTCTGAGGAGCAGTGAACACTGAAGATGCAAAAGAGATAAAGATGCAACACTGTATGGCAGAGGAAGAGGATGAAGGGAGCCAGTAAATGGAGAAGAGTTAATGAGACGAAAAACCTGTGATTCTACTCTGTTGAGAGGAGCTGTTTGTGGGGAGCCTTCCTACACTCCAGGGTTGTACTCTACACAGGGGCGAATAAAACCCGTGCATAAAGTCAACAACTGTGCAGGGGTGAAGAAGACATGGAATCGGCTTAGCACACTAAATCTTTCGGCAGCAGATTTTATAATAGACGTAATATGATCTTTCCAAGATAAATCCCGAGAGAATGAAACCCCGAGTATGTTTTAAGATTATGCAAAATTGAGTTGGATATTGTTAAAAATTTGAGGGTCCTCTTGTTGAAGATTTTATCGGACTGATGTATGTAAGAACTGGGACTTAGATCCATTAAAAACAATAAGATTACAATTTAACCCAGAGATATGACCCATATGATACCTAAGGTTTGCCATAGCCTCATCCTTCGTTTGTTGAAGTAACTACTGAGATGGACGCTGCAGGAAACGAATGGATAAGTGAATGGTGAAGTCATCAGAGTAGGAGTGGGTATGGTTAGATATACTGTTTAGAAGGTCATTGATGAATAAAAGGAAGAAAGCTGGCGATAGGACAGAGCCCTGAGGAACACCACCGTTAATAGCTTTAGGAGAAGAATGGGTGACCATCAACGACAGCAGCTATAAAACGACCAGAAAGGAAGCTTGAGATGAAGGCACTGAAACCGTAAGAGGGGAGTTTGGAAATTAAAGATTTATGCCAGACTCGATCGAATTCCTTGAGATGTCAAGTTCAGTGGTAAAGCTTTCCCCAAATTCCCGAAAGGAGGATGGCTAGGAGTCTGAATGGTAGGTGAGAAGATCGCCAGTATGGCATCCCTGGGAGAACCCATAATGATGATTAGGAAGAAGGTTGGGCTAGGAAAGATACTTTAAATTTTTTTTTGTTTAGAATAGACCCGAAAATTTTTGAAACATACAGCAGGATGTTAATATTAAGCAAGTGGGCGGTAGTTACAGGGGTGGGAATGGTTACCCTTCTTTTGGACAGGCTGAATGGGAGCAAACTTCCTGTAAGAAGGAAAGGTACTGTTTAAAGTGACAGACAAAGGTGAAAGAGTTTACTTAGACAGGGTGTAGGAACAAAGCCACAGTTCTTGAGGACAACAGGAGGGACTCCATCAGGCCCATATGCCTTGTTAGTATTGAGGCCAATGATGGTAGGAAATACGTCAGCTGGAGAAATATTAATGTCAGCCACGATGAAGTCAGAGGGGGGGAAGTGATGGAGGACGAGCACCGGAATCATCTAAGGTAGAATTGAAGGAGAAAGTCTAAGCGAGGAGCTCTGCTTTATCAGAGGGAGAAATAGGTACAGAGCCACCGGAGTGCAAAAGGAGAAAGGAAGGATGATGAGGTAAAGTTATTAGAAAGGTTTTTGGCAAGATGCCAGAAAACGCTGGAAGAATTCGAGTTGGAGTGTCCAGAGCACTTGATACGAATGAATTTTTTTTCAGTCAAGCGAAGAACAGAATTAGCATGATACCAGGTAGAAACTTAAAAGAGATGGG
>NC_137019.1:29760783-30218283 GCF_032717465.1 Coenobita brevimanus
TATATATATATATATATATATATATATCATCAGCCATAACTAGTCCACTGCTGAACAAAGGCCTCCCCCAACTTTTTCCACGAATTGCTTGACTGAGCCAATCTTTGCCACGTTTTCCCTGCAAATTTCTCTATCTCATCTCTCTGGCTTTTTTCTGCTACACTTACAATCTCTTGGTGTCCAGTCAGTCAGCCTCTTGCTCCATCGGTTAGTCCTTATTCTTGCTATATGGCCTACCCACGTCCATTTCTGTTCTTTTATATCTTCTACAATATCTTTGACTTTAGTCTGCTCTCTCACCCAAGTTGATCTTTTCCTGTCTCTTAAAGATATTCCCAACATTGACCTTTCCATTGCCCTCTGAGAACGGATTAATTTATTTTCCATTGATTTTGTCAGTTTCCAGGTCTCACAACCATACGTCATAGCTGGAATTATCTATATCTATATACCTAGGCTGCTTCCCCCAAGGAAAGGGAGGTAGCCGAGACAGGACAACACACTCTCCATTTACTCATCCATTCAAACACATTCATTCGCATCTTAGCCCCAAAGGGGAGAACGGACAGATCCTCACCGCATCACACCGCACAAGGGTCAACTGCGCAATGCAATCAGTGACATCCGCAGCAGGGCCCGACAGCAGAACTGGTTTACCCCTGCCACATCATAACAGACCCATCCCCTTACCCGCACCTGACCTGACTAGCTGATCAGACCAAATGCGGGAGAATATCCCCTCAGGGCTGCGTCATCACTTATTCATTCACAATTTCTCTCCATTTATTTCTGTCACGCACAGCCACTCTCCCTTGCTCAACAGACATCCCTCTCGCATCCAGCGCTCTCTTCACACTGTCCATCCATCCTATTCGTGGTCTCCCTCTCAGCCTAACACCTCTCACATCAGATCTAGTTATCTTTTTCACCAATCGTTCATTATCCATTCTCTCCATATGCCCAAACCATTGCAACACCCTCTGCTCAACTCTACCAGCCATCTCCCGAACAACTCCAGTTCTCCTTCGCACTTCATCATTTCGCACTCGATCCATACGCGTCACTCCACACATACTCCTCAGACATCTCATCTCCATTACATTCAAACTTTTCCTCTCTGCTACACCCACATTCCATGTTTCAGCCCCATATAATGCAGTCGGTACCACAACACCCTCATACAGCCTTCTCTTTACATCCATTCTAAGCGAACGACATTTAAACACTTTTTTCATTCATCCCAGCACCTTTCCTATTTCATTTATTCTAAACTTCACTTCTGCATCTATTCTTCCATCCACAGCAACATGTGACCCTAGATATTTAAAACAATCTACCTCCTCAAGCAACTCACCATTCAAAACTATATTCATCCCCCTACCATCTATCAACCTCGTACACTTCATCACTTTACTCTTATTCTCATTTACTTTCAATTTCCTCCTTTCACACACCCTTCCAAACTCCTCTACCAACTGTCTCAATCTCTCCTCTGAATCAGTCACCAGTGCAGTATCATCTGCAAACAGCAGCTGCTTCAGATTCCACTCTCCTCCATCAACATTTACCAGACTCAGACCACCTAAAACTCTTGCATTCACCTCCCTTACAACACCATCCATGTAAATATTAAACAACCAAGGCGACATCACACATCCCTGTCGCAGCCCCACTCTCACGGGAAACCAATCACTCACAGCATTTCCCACTCTTACACACGCTCTACTATTTACATAAAAACTTTTCACCCCTTTTAGTAACCTACCATCAAGTCCATACAATCTTAAAACAGTCCACAAAGCCTCCCTATCAATTCTATCATACGCTTTCTCTAAATCCATAAATGCCCAAAACACATCCTTGCCTTTCGCTAAATACTTTTCACACACTTGTCTCACAGCAAACACCTGATCAACACATCCCCTCCCTCTCCTAAAGCCGCACTGCTCATCCCTAATCACTCCCTCTGTACCCTCTCTAACTCTTGTAATTAACACTCTACCATACACTTTACCTACAACACTCAACAGACTTATACCCCTAAAGCTAGTACATTCATACTTATCACCCTTGCCTTTATACAACGGGACCACACAAGCACTTGCCCAGTCAATTGGCACCATACCTTTCTCAAAGCACACATTCAACAATCTTACTAACCAGTCAACAATAGTCACTCCACCACCCTTCAGGCATTATACATTCGTTATATACTTTTCGTTTCATACAAACTGGCAAGCTACTTTTCATAACGTCCCTATGTTTACCAAAAGCTTTCCATCCAATTGTAATGCGTCTTTTTATTTCGCTATCGTTATCTTTCGTTAATTTTAGTAGTTGTCCCAAGTAGTTGTACTCCTCAACTTCTTCAAGAATTCCATCGCTGATTCTGTTGATGATCATTGGTGTTTGTGGATTAAACATTATTTTAGTTTTACTCTGGTTCATCTTCAGTCCTACTTTCACACTTTTTCTGTTCAGGTCATTTAACATTTCTTACAATGCCTCCGCTGTTTCTGAGATTAGGACAATATCATCTGCAAATCTTAAATGGTTTAGCTATTCTCCATCTATGTTCACTCCTTTGTTTTCCCAGTCTAGCTTTCTGAGAATACTTTCCAGGCATGCTGTAAATAATTATTGTGAAATTGTATCTCCCTGACGCACGCCCTTCTCAATCTTAATTTTATCCGAGTCATTATGTAATTTAACTGTAGCAGTCCCCTCTTTATATATGTTTTCGAGCAGTTTTACATTGTTCTCATTCACTCCTTGTTCTCACAATGAATTTATAATTTCTATGTGCTCCACTGAATCAAAAGCCTTTTCATAATCCACAAAACATAAGCACAGTGGCTTATTATATTCTGTAGTTTTCTCAATTAGCTGCATCATTGTATGTAGATGATCAGTGTTGAATATCCGCTTCAGAATCCTGCCTGTTCACGAGGTTCGTTTTCCTCTAAAATTATTTTTATTCTGTTCGTAAGGACTTTAGTAAAGAGTCGATAGTTACTAAGATCTTTTGAGTCACCTTTTTTGTAGAGTAAAATAACTATTGCATTACACCATGTTTTGGGAATTTTCTTCTGTTTTATACAGTGGGTGAATACTGTAAGTGAGCAAGCCTTTTTTGTACTTCTACTCCTGCATCCACCAGTAAATCTGTTACTATTCCATCTTCTCCCGGAGCCTTCCCTCTTTTCATATTTTTAAGACAATTATTTACTTCGTCTGGTGTTACCTCAGGTATTTCACATGTGTCAACTGAAAAGTTAGCTATTGGTACTACTGTCTTTGATGCATATAGTTCTTTGTAAAATTCTTCAACTATCTTCACCATCTTATCTCTGCACTGAATGATTTCACCGTTTTTTTCTTTCAGTGATGTCATTTGTTCCTTTCCTAGTGCCATTTTATTCGGACCTGTTTCAGACTTTTTCCATTTTTGATGTTTTCTTTGATCTGATCCATGTTTCTCTTTCTTTTTTCTTCTCCTTGTCTTTTGTTGATAAGCTTATTTAATTCCATCCGTTCTATTTCGTCTTTCTTTGTTTTTACTTTCATTTCCTTTCGTTTTTTTTCATAAGCTCGAGCGTCTTTTCTGAATATTTCTTGGTTTTGATTGTATTAGGTTTTCCTACTACCTCTGCTGATTCTCGTAGGACTTTTGTTAGCCTGTCATTCAGCTCATCAATGTCACATTCAGCATTACTTAGAGCCTGAAATCTGTTTATTTCCAACTGAAAGGCTGCTCTGTTTTCGTTTACTATTATTGGGAATATCTTTTTATCTTTGATCGTCTTCTTTCTTTCACTTCTGAAATTGACTTTAGCTGTGCAGCCCACCATTCTATGATCACTACCTACAGTATATTTACTTTGTTGATAACTGTGACATTTGTGATCGTGTTATTATCTGCTATAATGAAGTCGAATTCATTTTTTGTATCTCCATTTGGGCACCATTCTATGATCACTACCTATATTTACTTTGTTGATAACTGTGACATTTGTGATCGTGTTATTATCTGCTATAATGAAGTCGATTTCATTCTTTGTATATCCATTTGGGCTTCTCCAGGTCCACTTTCTCCCTGTTCTTTAGTGGAAGAATGTGTTCATTATTCTCATGTTAAACATTTCGGCAAAATTTACCAGCATTTCTCCTCTTTCATTCCTTTCTCCCACTCCAGACTTTCACATATATGCTTCCCCATTTTCTGACTTCCCAACTTTTGCATTGAAGTCTCCCATGAGTATAGTATATGTTGTCTTTACTTCTTCCATAATCTGGGAGATGTCTTCATGGAATGTTTCTATTTCTTCATCTGGGCTTTGAGAAGTTGGTGCATATACTTGCATTACTTTCAGGGTATATTTTTTGCACAGTCTAATGACAACACACGCTGCTCTGTCAGTTACGCTGCTGAATTTAACAATGTTGACTACAAGATTTCTGTTAATTGGAAATCCTACACCACTAACTCTTTCATTTTCCCTTCCTCTGTAGTAAAATAGGTGGTTGCTGCCTTCGAGCTGAATTACTTTTTCTTCTTTTCTGTGGATCTCACTCAAACCTACAATATCCCAACTAATGTTTTCCAGTTCAGTCATTAGGTTATCAAGTTTGTAATCTTCTGTGAGGCTTCTTACATTGTATGCATAGATCTTCATGGATTTCAATTTGTTTTGTATCCAAGAGTCTAATTTTCCAATGCAGTGCCTACTCACTTTCGGTGGCACACTGCCCGTAAGCACAGGAGGCAGTGCGGTTGGACCTTTAGTAGACGATGATCTAACAGGAATGCCCGTCAAATCATTTGCAATAGAACTCATGTTTGGTTTGGAGGATTGTGGAAAATAATCTCACCTCCCTGCCACATAGTTTCTGGTGAGATGTAATTTTTGTGCCACCTTATTCATTATATTCGGTGGAGCCCTATATATCTATATGGGGTCCCATGGTCCGCGCCGTCTAGGATGGTACATCGTATATCTACAAGGCCTTCCCCAATTCGCCACCTGGGGATGCACCAGGTAGCAGCTTGATCCTGCCCCTGGATATATATATATATAGATTGCCTCATGAGACTACAACACTGACAACCATTGGTCCTCACCCCAGTTAAAGTACTTGTTAGCAAAGGCAAGCCTACAAAGTCACTGGTTATGTGTTAGAAGAGGCTTTTTCACAGGCCTGTGGCATGTGTAACCAAGTTCATAGAATCTTTGAGAAACCGTGCACACTGAAACCTCCCCAAACACTTCTGGGTTGCTCTCCTTAATTCTCCTTGCAGTCACATGAGGATTAGACTCCACTGCACATTTTAGCACACTAACCCGAGGTGTCCCATCGACGTATGAGTACGTTGCAACATTTTGCATTTGCCAGTCCCATCGACGTACTGGTACGTCGCGCAATTGCAAGGTGCATAATTTGCATAATTTTCAAAATTCATGCCTGATTTTTGGTACATAGGTTCGCTTAACTTCCCCTACCTGCCACCAGGCGGGGACACTCAGCGACCCCGCACGACCTGCGCTCACCCTCAGCTCGGTCACTCACCTGTTAACAACAGTCCTGCTCAGACATGGAGTATAAAGGTCTCTCAGAGGAGGAAATCCAAGCCACCCTGGATGCCTTTACAGGCGACAGTGGTTCCCCACTGGACAACGAGGTTGTGGACAAGGATTATGTGCAGCCAGAGGAGGTGGAAAGCAGCAGCAGTGATGAGGAAGTCCCGTCCCCCAGGAAGCGGCACTACGTGACTTATCGTGCTGCTAGAGAGGGCCAGCCTGCACAAAAACAAAGTGCAACATCCTCTCGGCAGCCCCAATGTGATGTGGAGCCGGATTTCAAGGATGAGGACGAGGATGAGGACGGAGCCGTGGGACGTGCTGCCACGTGGAACAGCCGAGAAATAATCACTCATCGTGGCCACGAGTGCACACCACATCGTACGAGCAGGTATGGGCCTAGTCTATTGTTTGGGGAGGGCGGAAGTGGTGTGGAGGGAGTGGGAAACAAGAGGGAAAGTGCAGGGAGGAGTATTGAAAGTGAGAGTGGTGGGAGTGAGTCATCGCTCTCCCGTGGAGGTGTGAGGCAACGGGAAGTATCACGTGGGCGAGTGAGGGTGCCTCCTGAATCACGTGGGGTTATGATGGAGGGGGAAGCAGGGGAGGAACCACTCCCCAGAACGTCTTATGCTCCCGAATATACCCAGACACATGGGCGAGTGAGGGTGCGTGCAGAGTCACGTGGTGTTGTTATGGAGGGGGAGGGTGGGGAGGAATCACTCCCCAGCACGTCTTATGCTCCCCAATATTCACAGACTTCATCCCCACAGCCCCCTAATGTTTCACAAGGCCGTAAGGGTAAGGGAAGGGGAAAGGGTACAGGCCGAGGGAAGAGGAGTGCGAGTGGGGAAGCCCTCTGGACTCCTCCTCCCCAACCTCCCCCACCAGCATCTCCTCCCCACCCAGATGAAGGCGACGATGGGGACGATGGGGACGATAGATTTGTGAGTTGGAATTGGGAGGATGGGAGTGATTTTTCCCCCATCATTCACCCCTTCACTGAGGAGGGGCGTGCTGGCTGTACTGCTCCTGGTATTCACCCAAATTCCACCAGGCTGGATTTTTTCCATATTTTTTTCAGTGAGGCTTTTGTGGAGGAAATAGTGGACCAGACAAACCGTTTCGCTAGAAGACAGCGACGTGAAAGACTGGGCACAAGGAGCTGGCATTCTATCAAATATGATTACCCAGTCTCCCTTTCAGAAATATTTTTATTTTTTGCCCTGGTACTTTTGATGGGTATAGTACGAAAGAACAGACTTCCGGCATACTGGACAAGGGACCCTGTTATGCTCACACCAATATTTGGGCAAGTCTTGAGCCATAATCACTTTCAGCAGATTCTAAGTCGCCTCCACTTTTACGATGCTGATGATCCTGCAAATGTGAAAGACACAGATAAGATGAGGCAAATTAGGTTGGTCTTTAATCACTCTCGCCATAGACGAGAGTCTCGTGTTGTGGAGAGGCAATATTTCATTTCGGCAGTACATACCCAGCAAAAGGCACCGTTTTGGGTTCAAGATCTTTGTTATGTGTGACTGTAGGATTGGTTATGTACAAGACATAGTCTTGTACACAGGTGCACAGACAGACATAATAGAAGATCGGAGTATTAGACTGTCTGGAGCAGTGGTAAAGACAATGATAGAAGACTACCTTCATCGTGGTCACGTCCTTTACCTGGACAACTGGTACACTAGCCCTCTTCTCGCTCGTTATCTACACAGGCATGACACGGGAAACTGTGGTACCGTCAAGGTGAACCGGCGTCACATGGTCAAGGTGGGGCGCAAACTTGACAGAAATGAGGTTGTCTTCTTCCAGGCCAACAATGTACTTGCAGCAGTGTGGAACCACAATCGAGAAGTTAGCCTCTTGCCCACAGTTCACCGCACCTTGATGCACCGTACAGAGTCTGTGGATTACCAAAGCGAGAACAGGCGTCACATGTGGAAACCTGAGTGTGTCCTCGATTACAGCATCAACATGCGCCTGGTGGACCAGACAGACTCCATGATATCCACGGTCGAGTGTGCCAGGACCACGATGAAGTGGTACAAAAAGCTCTTCTTTCACTTGCTAGATATAACTGCCCTGAATTGCCACCACCTGCACGCCATGACAACAGGAGTTCAGGAAACCTTTGAAGGGTTTGCGAGGGAGCTAACACAAGAGATTTTTGCCCGGTATGCGGTTGAAAGGCCCCAACACCGCACACGCACTGCCCCTACCGCCCAAACTCCCCTGAGAATATCCGCCCGCCATTTCCCAACTCCTATACCTCCACAGCCAAATAGACCTAGGCCCCAATGTAGGTGTCACGTGTGTAGTAATTCCCGAGTGAGATCCACCACTCAGAGAAAAGACACCTGCAATGAGTGTGTAGAGTGTGACATGGGTCTCTGCATTCACCCCTGTTTTAGTGAATATCACACCTTGATGCACTTCTGATATGGTGTGAATGCGATATGATGCTGATACTCAGAAATAAATGCGACAAACAGACGCTCAGTGTAATTATAAGGCCCGTAGATCTGTAAATAGTAGTATGTAAGTGGAAACGGGTGTAATAAGTGGAAAATTATTATGTAAGTGTATAAATATGATCTAAGTGGAAACATACCTAGCGAGGGTATTTTGATGCGATAATCTGACGCTCAGTGGAATAAATAAGGCCAGTAAATATGTAAATATTAGTATGAAAAATGCAAACGGGGTTAATATTTGTTGCAATATTTGTAAGTGCTGAAATTTTTTCTAAGTCAAAATATTCCTAGCAAGTGTATATAAGTGCGATTTTCTGACGCTCATTGGAATAGATAAGGCCTGTACATATGTAAATAGGAGTAAACAAGTGGAAACGGGTGTAATATAAGTGGGAAATTAGTATGTAAGTGTATGAGTAATATCTTAGTCGAAACATTAATTGCGAGGGTATTTTGGTGCGATATTCTGACGCTCAGTTGAATAAATAAGGCCCATAAATATATATTGTGCAGTATTGGGTGTAAACGGGTGTAATGTAAGTGGGGAAGTATATTTGGAACTGAAGAAATAAAGTAGAAGTTGAATCACGAGTGGTAGAGAGTGTGCTTGCTACGTGAATATGTTCTAGCATTTTGCTAAATGCCCTCGTAATGAATGTAAATACTTGAAAACATTTACAGTGGTGGAGGAAAGGTTCAATGTAAAGAAAACAATACTATGAAGGTGATAAAACAATATGGTATGTTGAAATACGAGTCATAGCGAGTGCGCTAAGTAAGCAGATGTGCGCTATAGTTGTGCAACATGTCATCGTAATGAAAGAAAACAACTGAAAACATTTACAAACAGTATAAAATGGTAAAATGGCATTGAAACAGTTGTATACAAGTAGAAAAAATGATATGTTGACAGAAACAAGAAACTTAGCACATAGCGTGTTACCACTCTGACCTGACTCGCTATGCTTGTGAAAAGGTACAATGCTTATTTTTCATATATATGTCTATGAAAACCATTATATTGTTATTCTTATTGTTTCTTAGTTCAAATTCAGTAAACGTAGAGGTGTTTGTGGTTTCTCCCGAAATTACCTACCATAGAAAACGTGAGCGACTCACACGTCAATGATAGAATACGATACCTGGCGCAGGGGACCTCACCTGTCCCAACCACTTATGGACCATGGTAAACCCTTTCTTTTCCTTTTGTTTCTCAACAAAAGCGGAAGTTTTAGCCAAAAATTTTTTTTTCCAAATTAGCTCGGGATTTGGGGGTGTCAGAGGTGCGAAAAAGCTCGGGACGTGACGGGTTAACAGATTTCAGCGAAGTTTTCCTGGGCCTACCAGACCATGGTTTCTTTGTAGGAACGTCACCACTATTTTCCACTCGGTAATGGGCACACCACCTCCGACCTGTCAACCGAGCCACACCAACCAAATCACTAATTTCCTTCGTGGAGTGGCCTGCCTCCTTTAGAACAATGATCTTTGATATTATTTCACTCGACAATTCACGGGTAGGGGCCATAGTAAAGTAGTGAAAGCCAAAACACTGCAGGTCAGTAGGTAAAAAATGGCACAACAAGAGAGGGAGGAGCGGCCGGGTTCCCCTCTCTCACGCAGTCCGCAGGCAACTGAGGCACCAGCCAACCAGTGCGCAGTAAGGCCTCAGGCTGCAGTGATGTCATGTTAGCGTCCAAAACTTCTGGCTATATTTTTTCTCCCCCAAAAAGGGTGATTCTTTTTTTGCCAAAAGCATTGCGCACCTATGTCAAGGCGCGCAATGCTTTTGTCAAGCACTATATATATGTATATATATATATATATATATATATATATATATATATGGACAAGTGTATAACGTGATAAACTGTTGAGTCTGTATATATATGAACACTGTTTTCTGCACATTTAACTATTTGAGTCAATCCTAGCTGCTTGCCGGAAAATGAGAAGACAGACTCTCTTCCTTATATCCATGGGTGAGATGGGGTTAAGGCCTCCTTCCCTGCAGCATCAGTACCTGTTCATGGAAAAAAAAAGGTCGAAAATGTCCGGCATTCTAGGTAACTCTGCTGCCCACACCCTCGGCAAGATAGGAACAAAAGCGAACAAAGGCTCTAGCACTGAATGGGGTAAAGGCCAATACGCAACACTCGTCAGTGCCTATGCGCCAATGCTTGATTCTGAGGACACCATCAAAGTTTTTTTTTTTTTTTTTTTTTTTTTTTTGATGCCACCATTCCTTCATATCACCTAATAACAAACTGATTCTGCTTGGATATTTCATTGCCTGAGTAGGAAAAGCCAGTCATCTCTGACAAGCCATTAGAGACTGCCATGGTGTTGGTAACACGAACAACAATGGCCTTAGACTGTTTTCTCTTTGCTCAGAACACAGGCTGGTCATCACCAATACCAGCTTTCAACTCAGGAATAAACATAAGACCGCATGGATGCACCCACGATCTAGACATTGGCACCTAATTGACTAAGTTATTGTAAGACAGCGAGATCGAAGAGATGTTCTTATAACCTGAACTATGAGAGGTGCTGAGTGCTTTAGAGACCATAACCTTATAGTCACCAAACTTTAGTTAGTCATACGCCCACAAATGTGCCACAGACCATTCACCAAGAAACTAAACTGTAGTAGCTTAAAGGATATGGCAACGTGTAACAACTTCCAGTGCACTATTACAAAGAAACTCTCCCAACGTCCACCACTTGATCCAAACAACAGTGAAACAAACCTAACCGTAGAGTGGCTAAACATTAAGACACTGCTCCTAAGCATTGCAGAAGAAACACTAGGCTTCTCCACACGACGTAATAAAGGCTGGTTTGATGAAAATGCTGAGGGCTCATATGACCTTCTTGCAATGAAAAATAAAGCACATAACAACTGGTTGGCTTATCCCAGCTCCCTAACTCTAAAAACTTAATTCTAGAATCTCAGAAGTGAAACCAGAAACAACTGCATGACATGAAAAGCGAATGGTGGACTGAGCAAGCAAAAGAACTGCAAAGACTGGCCAATACTAACGACCAACATGGGTTCTACAAGTCCATTATATCTATCTATGAGCCAACCAAACACAACATAAACCCTGCTCAATCAACCGAAGGAGAGCTCCTGAAAGACAAGCAAGCAATCCTAGAAAGATGTGTGCAACACTTCAATTTCTTATTGAATCGAAGAAACTCTGTAAAACACAATATCCTTGATAACATCCGCAATGCCCCTCAAGTGGTAGATCTCGATGTCCCACCTACACTTGCAGAAATTGTTCTGGCTGTCCGATCTCTAAAAAATAACAAAAGCCTTGGACCGGATGGCATAGCATCTGAACTGATCAAAAAGGGTGGCCAGTTACTTCACCAGCACGTGAATAATCTCATAGAGACTATCTAGAACCAAAAACAAATTCCATCAGAAAGGATTACCTCTGATATTGTAACCTTCTACAAGTGGAAAAGGGACCGCTCAACATGTGACAACAGCAGATGCATCTCTCTCCTTGTGAATGCTAGCCAAAGCACTAGCCAAGATAATGTTATCCAGACTGACAAAACGTTGGACTGAGCCAGCACTCCCTGAAATACAATGTGAGTTTCGAAAGGAACGAAGTACCTGTGATATGATCTATGTTACCCAACAGATACAAGAGAAATGCCACGAGCAGAACCGTAACTAATTTATTGCATTCATTGATTTTGCAAAAGTATTTGACACCGTCAACAGAGAACTTTAATGGGATGCTCTTTCAAAATTTGGAGCTCCAAAAAAAATTCTTACCATCCTAAAGAGCCTGGACAACACGAATGCTCGTGTGTCCATAGGTGGAAATAAATCTGACCTCTTCAGTGTGGATGTTGGCATAATGCAAGGACGTGTCCTGGCTCCTGTCATTTTCAACATCTATCTCACTGCAGTCATCCTTTAAAGTCACAAACAAATGAACCTCGATGATGGATTAAAAATCAGTTTCCCTCTAGATGGTAACTTATTTAATCTCAGACGTCTTCAAGCACAATAGCTCATTTCGTAGAGCTGCAATATGGTGATGATACTGCTGTCCTTGCACATACCCCAGTAGCCTTACAACAGTCTCTTGCCGTCATTTCCAATATAATTTGATAATGCAATGAGTCACCGAATAAATGTCAATAAAACAGAAATATTATCTCAGAGGAACAATGCAGCAGTCTCTTGCATAAATGGCGACAATGTAAAACAGGGTGAGAATTTTGCCTAACTTGGAAGTGTGCTAAATGATCATTGATGCAGAAATTTTTGCACGAATCAGCCATGCCTTAACCTCTTTTAGACGTCTAAGATCTAGGGTCTTTGAAAACACCAACATGAGAATTGAGAGAAAGGTATCAGTTTATACAGCTGGATGCCTCTCCACCCTCTTATCCGGTGCTGAATCCAAGACTACTTACCAGCGTCACATCAAACAGTTGAGTCTTTTCATATCCGAAGCTAAAAACGTATCCTAGGACTCACATGGGAGGATAAAGTCCCTCACTCACCAGTTCTTCACCGAGCAAAGTCAATCAACATAATAACCATGCTGCTTAGAAAACAGCTCAGGTGGACCAGACACATGTTCTGCATACCTAAGTACCGCCTTCCCCGCCAGGTTTTGTATGGACAACTCCCTGCAGCACGTCACAACCCAGGGAGACAGAAGAAGAGATATAAAGATCATATAAGGACAACCCTGAAGAAATGCAACTCCATACCAAAAGATCTTGAAACCAGGGCCTCTGACAGAAAACAGTGGCGAGCCCTTTGCAGTGATGGAACCATTCATCAAGAAGAGGCTCGGAACCTGGCCAGAAAAGAACGTACACAAGGGAGACACAACCAAAACAGAGTTCTCCCAGCAAACCCGGACCTGACAAGCCAACTCAGTCACAAATTTTGCGGATCCAGAATTGATCTGCACAGTGACACACGTTGGCACCAAAAACTGAGAAACACCAACTTAACGAGTATAGTAGTCATTTTCTGTAGTGGAAGAACAGCTTCGTGTGTGTGTGTGTGTGTGTGTGTGTGTGTGTGTGTGTGTGTATGTGTGTGTGTGTGTGTGTGTGTGTTCTTACCTAATTGTATCTTTACAGGAATGAGTCAAACTCGTACTGTCCCGTGTCTTAAACCATATTTATCGTACATATCCTTAAAATTGTGAATTGTTTTGGCACACACTATTTCATTCGGTAATGCATTCCACTGATCAATTGCTCTATTCGGGAAACTAAATTTCCTTACGTCTTTATCACCTCTCTTCTTATGCATTTTTTTGCAGTCCTCTTGCTGATGCTTCCACATAGGTTAAGTAATCATTTATGTCTATTTTCTCCTTCCATGATATGCATTTATATAGCATAATCATGTTACCTCATTTCCTTCTCTCCTGTAGTGTTGGTAGATTCAGTTTATTTAGTCTTTCTTCGCAGCTTAGATCCCTTAAGCTTGGTACCGATCTTGTAGCGGCCCTTTGAACTTTTTCAATCTTGTCTATGTGTTTTTTGAGATGAGGACTCCAGACTACTGATGCATACTCCAGGGTTGGTCTGGTGAATGATGTTTTATATATATATATATATATATATATATATATATATATATATATATATATATATATATATATATATATAATAACAGAACGGAGGAAGGAAAAACAAATGATTAAAAAAAAATAATCCATACACCAGCTTACTGATGACCTCTGTTCATAAAATATCTGTAACAGTTAGACTTGAACAGCTGTAGGTTGAAATTTGGAGGGAAACAACTCTGGGGATGCGAGTTCCAGAGAGATGCAGTTCGGGGAATGAAAGAATTATGATAGGCAGAAGTTCTGCAATATGGCTGAGTGACATTCTAGTCATGAGCACTACCAGATGCTCGTGTAGCACAAGGGAAGGCATGGAGAGGTGGCACCATGGACGCAACTTCGTCTGAGCATTTGCCAAAAAAATATCTGTAAAATAAAGCAAGGGAGGCAACATTCTTACTTGCAAGGGAGGTAGTTTATTTGTAATGGCAGGGTTGTTACTCATTCTAACAGCTTTGTTCTGAATTTTGTCTACAGTAGTTGCTTTAATGTAACCTCACCACTTCCATTCCACAAGGGTGAGCAATATTCAAGCTGAGAGCGCACATGACTCTTATAAATTATAGCTAACTGCTCGTCAGCGAAGAAGTTATGGACTCTGTACAATAATCCAAGTTTCTTTGAGGCGGTTTTAGTAAGTGATCTGACATGAGAGGTCCAGCTTAGGGCACTGTTAAGTGAGATGCCAAGAATTTCAATACTTATAGAGATGGAAATATTAGTAGCACTGAAGGCAATTTACGAATCTGGCAATATCTGTCTATTAGTAAACTGTATATATTTAGTTTTACTAGCATTAAAAGAGAGAAGGTTGTTTTGTCCCCATTCACTGATCGTAGATAGATCTTGATTTATGGAGATGGCTGTACTGAGTTGAGAGGTAGAGATATTAGACTTTGTAAATGGGTGTCTGAATATGAATGAACTTTGTAGTGTTGAGTCATCCGCATATGAGTGAATGGGATTGTGGGTGACAGATAAGAGATCATTAATATGAACCAGGAACAGGGTTGGCGCCAAAACTGATCCTGCGGCACGCCGCGCCGCAGTGTGAGTGAGGTGGAGGGGGAAAGAGGGAGGGGGAGGCCGAGGATGAGATGGAGAGATGGGGTGGAGAGGTATATGAGAGAGGGGGGTGTGAGTTGGGAGCAGGGGAGTGAAATGGCGGGGGACAGGGCGACTTGGAGGCGATTTGTTTGTGGCCACCCCAAACGGGATTGAGGCGTCTGGCAATAGATAGATAGATAGATAGACTTTTACTCTTATTTTCCTGTCACGAAGATATGAAGAAATCAAAGAAACAAAAGACGTTAGTCCATAGCAAGGGAGTTTGAACAGCAGGGAACGGAGCCATACTCTGTCGAAAGCTTTAGAAATATCAAGAGCTACTGCATGAGTTTCTCCATGTAGATCAATTGATTGATGGATGGTATGAGTTAGGAGATTGAGTATATAAGAGTATATATATATATATATATTGGAAAGACACATTACACGCGTGTGTACCTTTTTTTTTTTTTTTTTTTTTTTTTTTTTACGTTTCTGGCCGGGAATCCAACCCGAGATTTCTAGATAAAAAGTCAGGCACTGGTACCACTACACCATGGCGTGATTACAGCTTTGCTTTCTGAATTCTATAACGAACCAGGTAAATCCGTTATGCTAGGATTTATTTCAGTTTCAACACATTGTGATATTTGTTTATCCCCACGCAACTCTGCAAGTGACAGAGCAATTTTAATTAATCTCAGCCAGAACACCAGCATATGTTGGAGAGACACAGATGCGTATGTACATTTTTTTTTTTTTTCACACTCGTGTAAAATGTATCTCCAGCATGGAAAGACGCTCGTGTTTTGGCTGGGATAGATTAAAATTGCTCTGTCACTTGCCGAGTTGCGTGGGGCTAAACAGCTATCCTGCTGTGTTGAGACTGAAATACTGTACAGTTTATGCCCCCAAAATTTTACCTGGTTCGTCATAGAATTCAGGTGGTTTAGTTTTTATCACTCCATGTTGTAGTGGTAACGATGCCTGACTTTCATCTAGAAGTCCCGGGTTCGATTCCCTGCCAGGAGCGTATATATATAAATATATATATATATATATATATATATATATATATATATATATATATATATATATATATATATATATATATATATATATTGCCAGACGCCTTAACTGAGACACCGTCATTGCGTAAAGGGGTGGTCACAAGCAAATCGCCTGTATGTCACCCGGTCCTCCACCATTCACTGCCCTGCTCCCAGCTCACACCCCCTCTCATATAAACCTCTCCACTCCATGCCTCCATCTCATCCTTGGCCTCCCCCTCCCTTCCCCCCCTCCGCCTCATTCACATACACTCTCCTTGTTAGTCTCTCATTCTCCATCCTCTCCACATGGCCAATCCACCTAAACGTACTTCTCATAACGCATTCTATCACATCCTCATCCACACCACAACGCTCATTCTCTTTTTCCGTTGTCAGTTTGTCTCTCCATGTAACTCCACATACTCTCAAATAACTTATTTCCACCGCTCTCGCTCTTGACTAGTGTCCTTCCAACAAGGTCCAAGCTTCACTTCCATAAGTTAGAGTTGGTATCACAATACTGTCATGTAGCGACTTTTTTTACTTCCATGCTCACTTCCCTGTTTCTTATCACTGCATTCAAAAAACTACTTTTCTTTCTTGTTGTACCCTTTCAAGTACTTCACCCGCCAAACCTCCATCCTTAGTCATTACACAACTCAAGTACTTAGATGCACTCACATTAACCATTTCCTCACTATCCAACCTCACTGTACATCCAGTGACTTCATTTCTCTCGAAGACCATAACTTTACTCATCCCTACATTCACCTTTAGATTCCATTTCTTACATACTCTCCCAGACACATTCACCAAGCCTTGCAGTTCCTCTTCGTCTTCAGTTAACAATCTAATATCATCTGCAAATAACAGTATAGGGAGTTTCCAAACGTTGCCCTTTCTCATTAAAGCCGCTCCAACATCCATTGCCCTCCTTTGTATCTCTTTTATAACGTCAGCCATATGCAGATTGAAAAGCCACGGAGATATGACACATCTCTGTTTTATTCCAACATTCAAACAGAAAAATTCACTCAATTCAGTATCCACATGCACTATAGCCTTAGCCCCCTCATACATACTCTTCACGATTATCCATCCACCCAGCATCCCCTCATCCAAATATAGATCAAGTATTTTATATAGATACAGCTTTATATGTCTACCATTTAGCTTGTGATACTGTATATCTAGCCTTTTACTTAACCATACTGAATGTCATTTGTGTGTGTGTGTGTGTGTGTGTGTGTGTGTGTGTGTGTGTGTGTGTGTGTGTGTGTGATAACTCAGAAATGTGCAGAATGGATATTGCTTCCATTAATCACAAAAGAAATGCAAGAAATGTAGCAACATATGATTTTTCAACGTTATACACGAAGATCGAACATGAGGATATAAAAGAGAAGTTGGAATGGACAGTGCAAGTTGTTTTTAGAGGACTGAATAAGAATTTGATCGCAGTAGGTGAACACGAAGGATCCTGGTAAATAAAAGAGATGGCAAAAACTTGACGTTCTCGGAGGATCAGATAATAGATATGACAAATATTCTGGTAGAAAACTGCTTTTTTGCTGGTGGAAATATGGTTTTCAAATAAAGTATAGGAATACCCATGGGAACAGACCCAGCCCCATTCATGGCAAATCTGTGCTTGTATAGTTATGAATTCAAGTGGACGGAACGAATGTCAAAAGTTCAATATTCAGTAGCGAAGAAATTTAACAAAACTAGATGATTGATTGATGATCTAATATCCTTAAACAATGATGGAGAAATGAATGAAAGGAAAAATGAAATGTATCCGGAAGTACTAGTATTAAATAAAGAAAACACCGACCACTGCCAAGCAGGCTTTTTGGAAATTAATATCATAATAGAAAACAAAGTTATATCAACAAAACTCTTTGATAAAAGAGATGATTATAATTCTGAAATTGTATCATATCCAAATTTGTCGGGAAACATACTTCGAGTTCCAGCGTGCGGTGTATACATGTCCCAGTTGCTAGTCGCAAAGGCAAGTACAAATTTGGAAAACTTTACTGGAAGAATCCAATAAATCACAAGAAAATCCCTCAGTCAAGGATTTTCAAAACAGAATTACGTAAGACTTTAAAGAAAACGTATCACCGTCACTATAACTCCTCCAAACACCTGAAAGGAGATATAAATAGTCTTACAAGAGAAATATTTGAATCTGCTACGGATACAATAGTATACCAAGGCCGTCGACGGGCAGAGAATGCTCACGGGATCTCCCCTGGCTGTGTAGCAGATTAAGACTAACAACCAAAACCAATAATACCTACCAATTTGGACTCAACTGGATGCTACTCAATCGACCGTAACAACAACAAACTATTCCTCTCAATTACAACGACCAGTTACACCTACCAGTTGAGACTCAACTGGATGCGACTTAACGATGACAACAACAAACCATCACTACCAAACTGAACTCCACTGGAAATGGCATATTTGTCCTATCTTTTCATATATGTGTGTGAGAGAGAGAGAGAGAGAGAGAGAGAGAGAGAGAGAGAGAGAGAGAGAGAGAGAGAGAGAGTGCAGCAAAGCCCGAAAAGCCTTATCTTTGTGATATTTCAGCTGATTGTTTTGTTGAAATAAGCACTACAGTACTACAGTAATGGAATGCGACGTATAATATGGTACAATGTCACTGATTTGACATATTTCCCAAATTAGTGTTTATTATTAAGTTTTCAGTATTCAAATGAATAACAGTTCTCTTTTAATCCACATACGGAGGTAAGATTAGATAATGTCCCAATGGAAATCACACTGCCACTGTTTTATATTATCAAGAGGAACAACAGTCTTGTAAATCAACCAGAACTCTATCAAACTGAAAAACCACGGGCAAAATAAGGAAACACTGCTGGTGTTAGTAGACCTAGAATCGTTTGGCAATTCGTCTTTGACCTTTATATGCTTCGAAAATAGCTTTGGTGATACATATACGAAAATAGCATTTTCATACATTTTATTTATTAACCCCTACACCGCGGGCATGTTTACCAATGTTTTGCGTGTCCCGCGGGGTTATTCGGGCTCTGACAGACTCTCAAAAAATATTTGCCAAAAATCAGTTATTAGTCCTAGAATATTAAAATTACATATGCTTATGGCACATACCTTCAGCTTTCTCCTGGAATGTTTGTTGAGCCTTCGTCTGTTACCGTAGGACTTGTGGAGACCTCTGAATTTGGGTAACGAAGTCTCCACTTTACACTTCCCGACAACCCGTAATATGATTACCAGAGCCAGATATAAACATTATAAACACTACTCTATGATTTTCAAGTAGTTTGGGAACCATACCCCCCAAAAAAACCGCTGTGAAAGCAATGGAAATTACGAGCGCGTATGATCGTCGCACTTACGCTAATTCGCTCTTGGTACTCTGTCATTTATTATTCATAAAACCCCTCACACTTTATATTTCTATTACAATATCACACTTATATATATCTGGAGTCTTTCTCCATAAGTTTCCTTCAGTCGTATTAGTTTATTGTCACTGAAGTCATTCAATTTTTCATTCAGTAAAATACGTAGAGCCACGGATTCACTTTCACTGTTATAACATAAATTATTTGTACTCATATTCTTATATTACTAATTACTTACATTAGTATTTACATTTTCTATTCTATTTTCAATATTTAGCCTTCTATATTACTTACACTATGTTATTCACTGTCACTTTCAGTAAGATAAAACTATAATACACTGTTCAAGAGAAGACGGAGGGGGGGTGCAAGGAACAGCGTGGTGGACTGAAGAGGTGAAACAGGCTGTGGCACAAAAGAAGAAAGCATACAATGAATGGATGAAAAATAGGGGCGTGGAAGGGTTTGAGAGGCGGAAGAGAGAGTTATATGTAGAAAGAAAGAGAGAGGTGAAAAGATTAGTAAGAGAGAGTAAGAAGAGAGTGGATGAGGAATTTGGAAGGAATTTGAGTGTAAAGTGGAGGGACTGTAAAAAAATGTTCTGGAGAGAGGTAAGACAGGGTGGAAATGAAGTTAGCAGGGGAGTGAAAGATAAAAATGGTAGATTACTAGTGGAGAAGGGAGAAAAAGTGAGCAGATGGAGAGAACACTTTAAGGAATTGTTGAACGTAGAGGATGGAAGTAATGCGAGTATAAGTGGCTGGGGAATGGCTGGGAGAAGGAGAGAGGTGAGAAGACAGGAAGAAATCAGTAGGATAGAAGTTGTGGAAGCAATGAAGAAAGTTAAATCAGGGAAAGCCCCAGGAATTGATGGAGTGTGTGGTGAGATGCTGAAGCATGGAGGAGAGATAGTAGTAGAATGGATGTGGAAGATGTGCAGATTGGCCTGGGAGGAAGGTAGAGTCCCGGAGGATTGGAAGTCAGGTATAATTATTCCCTTGTACAAAGGAAAAGGGGAAAAAGAAGTGTGTGGTAATCATAGAGGCATTTGTCTTCTTAGTATAATAGGAAAAGTGTATGGTAGGATACTTATTGACAGAGTTAGAGAAAGAACAGAGAAATTAGTTGGAGAAGAACAAGGAGGCTTTAGGAAGGGAAGAGGTTGTGTAGATCAGATATTCATTCTCAGATCTTTAGTGGAAAAGTTTCTAGAGAAGGGAAAGAAGTTGTATGCAGCTTTCATGGATTTGGAGAAAGCATATGACAGGGTGGATAGACAAGGATTGTGGAAAGTGTTAAGAATATATGGAGTAGATGGGAAGTTGTTGAATGCTGTGAAGAGTATGTACGATGGTGCGAAGGCTGCAGTGCGTGTAGATGGTGAACTAAGTGAATTTTTCTCTTTGAAGGTTGGGTTGAAACAGGGATGTGTCATGTCTCCATGGCTGTTCAATCTGTACATGGATGGGGTAATAAAAGAGGTACAAGGTAGGGTATTGGATGTTGGAGTGGCCCTGGTGAGAGAGGATAGTGTTTGGAAACTCCCTGTACTGTTGTTTGCAGATGATACTGTGTTGTTGAGTGAAGACGAAGAGGAGCTGCAAGGCTTGGTGGATGAGTTTGAGAGAGTGTGTAAGAAACGGAATCTAAAGGTGAATGTAGGGAAGAGTAAAGTGATGGTCTTTGAGAGAGGTGAAGTCAGTGAATGTACAGCGAGGTTGGATGATGAGGAATTGGAAAATGTGAGTACGTTTAAGTACTTGGGTAGTGTGATGAGTAAGGATGGAGGTTTGGAGGGTGAAGTGCTTGAAAGGGTACAGCGGGGAAGAAAGGTTGCTGGTTCTTTGAAAGCAGTGATAAGAAACAGGGAAGTGAGCATGGAAGTGAAAAAGTTACTACATGACAGTATTGTGATACCAACTCTAACGTACGGAAGTGAAGCTTGGACGTTGTTGGAAGAACACAAGTCAAGAGTGAGAGCAGTGGAAATGAGTTACTTAAGAGGAGCCTGTGGAGTCACATGGAGAGACAGGCTGACGAATGAGGATATAAAGGAGCGTTGTGGTGTTGATGTGGATGTGATAGGAAGCGTTATGAGGAACACACTGAGGTGGTTTGGCCATGTGGAGAGGATGGAGGGTGAAAGACTGACGAAGAGAGTGTATGTGAGTGAGGTGGAGGGGGAAAGAGGGAGAGGGAGGCAGAGGATGAGATGGAGGGATGGAGTGGAGACGTATATGAGAGAGAGGGGTGTGAGTTGGGAGCAGGGGAGTGAAATGGCGGGGGACAGGGCGACTTGGAGGCGATTTGTTTGTGGCCACCCCAAACGGGATTGAGGCGTCTGGCAATAGATAGATAGATAGACACTGTTCAATCATATGTACTGAACATCCATTGCTTTCACCTGCTATTTACACATTATTTACACATTATTTCCAAATTATTCTGCTTTCACACTTGCACTGTTAGAACTGCTTCTGGCTGTGGTAATCGAAGAAGCAGGTAACACAGAGGGGAACCTGGCACTCAGTGCACTGCCAAGAGGTGCGTTTGTGTTCAGGTGTGCGGCGGGTGGTATGTGCACGCACCTGACACCTGCGAATCGCAGCCTTCCTTTTCCCTGTGGCAGGCATAAGCTCAAGTCTGTGCCGATCTATATACGCCCTCTGCTCAAGTCGATCGGGAAGTGTAACTGGATGGCACCTTGGAGTTGTTGCTGTCACCCTACCATATCTTTCCAGCAGCTGCTGGACACAAGTCCTGGCGAACAACCTCAGGGAGAAGGACTTGGGTGGCTTGACCTTCATCTTGTACAGGATGAAGGCGTTCAGCATCGTCATATCTATGAGATGCAGAAAAAC
The DNA here is from genome assembly GCF_032717465.1 of Coenobita brevimanus. Classification (NCBI taxonomy): domain Eukaryota; kingdom Metazoa; phylum Arthropoda; class Malacostraca; order Decapoda; family Coenobitidae; genus Coenobita; species Coenobita brevimanus. The sequence continues at coordinate 29,782,855 of NC_137019.1, forward strand.
TTTCCTGTACCACCTAGTATTCTTCCTGAGGCAGTCGATCTCACCAATCATCATGTCGGACTTGTCCACCAGCCGCATGTTGATATTATAGTCCAACACAGCATCAGGTTTCATCACAGGTTCGCCTGTCCTACGGTCGACCTTCCCACTGTCTGTCATCTCCCCCTTATGTACGGTGGTGAGCATGTGCACGACCCTCTTGTCATGCCACCGTATTGCCAGCATCTTCTCAGACTTGCGTAGGTGCACGTCTCCTCGCTGTGAGGTTCCTGCCTCTGGGAATTTGGGGAAGTGGGCACGATTACTTTTCACAGTGCCGCAGGAGTCAATGCCGTGCTCAGAAAGGTATTTGGCAAGTTTCGGTGCTGTATAGTAGGGGGGTGCTGGGGGTAGGGGGGTAGGGGGGTTTTCAAGAATACTCCCCCAGTATCCCTGCTTGTCGTAAAAGGCGACTAAAAGGGTTGGCGGAGGGTTAGTGCCCCTCCCCGGAAAACAACTAACTAAAAAAGCAAACAAGAAGCCTCGGACAAGGACTGACCAAACGTTGACGACCCAGGACCGGACAAAGGACTTGGTAATGTGTACATGGAATGTAAGAGGAGCGAATGATGAGGTGAAAGAGAGAGAGATTGTCCAGGTGCTTGAGGATGCGAAAGTGGATGTATGTGGAATAACTGAAACAAAATGGAGAGGAGAAAGTGTGAGAGAATGGGAGTATGGATGGGGTATATGTGCAGGAGTAGATGAGAATGAGAGGGCAAAGGAAGGAGTGTGTATAGTTGTGAGTAAAAGATGGAAGAAGAGCATAAGACAGTATGGATCAGTTGGGTCAAGGATTGTGTGGGTAAAGTTGAAAGTTGGAATACAAATGTGGGCGATTGTGTGTGTGTATGCGCCAACGCAAGATCGTGCTAGAAGAGTGAGAGAAGAGTTCTGGACAAATGTGGAAGTGTGCATGGAAAAGTTTGGAAGGAATGAGAGAGTGTTTTTGATCGGTGATATGAATGGTAAAGTTGGTAATGTGAAGGTGGATGGAATAGTTGGTGAGTGGGGTGTGCCTGCTGAGATAGATGAGAATGGGAGTGCGTTAGTGGACATCTGTGCTGGGAGGGGGTTGGTAATAGCCAATACCCTCTTCAGGCATAAAATGATCCACAGGTATACATGGCGAGTGATGAGAAGGGTGGGTGGTGAACTGAATGAAAGGAAGGCAATGATTGATTATGTGTGTGTGGATGAAAGGATGCGAAGATGTATATTGGATGCAAGAGTTTATAGAGGTTGGGGGAGTGGCCTTTCTGACCACTACTTGGTGGTGGCCAGAATTAGGATGCAAGTAAGATGGAGGAATAGAAGAAGGGAAAGACGAGAGGAAGGAGTAGTTGCAAGGAGAGTGGGGACGATAGATTTGTGAGTTGGAATTGGGAGGATGGGAGTGATTTTTCCCCCATCATTCACCCCTTCACTGAGGAGGGGCGTGCTGGCTGTACTGCTCCTGGTATTCACCCAAATTCCACCAGGCTGGATTTTTTCCACATTTTTTTCAGTGAGGCTTTTGTGGAGGAAATAGTGGACCAGACAAACCGTTTCGCTAGAAGACAGCGACGTGAAAGACTGGGCACAAGGAGCTGGCATTCTATCAAATATGATTACCCAGTCTCCCTTTCAGAAATATTTTTATTTTTTGCCCTGGTACTTTTGATGGGTATAGTACGAAAGAACAGACTTCCAGCATACTGGACAAGGGACCCTGTTATGCTCACACCAATATTTGGGCAAGTCTTGAGCCGTAATCACTTTCAGCAGATTCTAAGTCGCCTCCACTTTTACGATGCTGATGATCCTGCAAATGTGAAAGACAGATAAGATGAGGCAAATTAGGTTGGTCTTTAATCACTCTCGCCATAGACGAGAGTCTCGTGTTGTGGAGAGGCAATATTTCATTTCGGCAGTACATACCCAGCAAAAGGCACCGTTTTGGGTTCAAGATCTTTGTTATGTGTGACTGTAGGATTGGTTATGTACAAGACATAGTCTTGTACACAGGTGCACAGACAGACATAATAGAAGATCGGAGTATTAGACTGTCTGGAGCAGTGGTAAAGACAATGATAGAAGACTACCTTCATCGTGGTCACGTCCTTTACCTGGACAACTGGTACACTAGCCCTCTTCTCGCTCGTTATCTACACAGGCATGACACGGGAAACTGTGGTACCGTCAAGGTGAACCGGCGTCACATGGTCAAGGTGGGGCGCAAACTTGACAGAAATGAGGTTGTCTTCTTCCAGGCCAACAATGTACTTGCAGCAGTGTGGAACCACAATCGAGAAGTTAGCCTCTTGCCCACAGTTCACCGCACCTTGATGCACCGTACAGAGTCTGTGGATTACCAAAGCGAGAACAGGCGTCACATGTGGAAACCTGAGTGTGTCCTCGATTACAGCATCAACATGCGCCTGGTGGACCAGACAGACTCCATGATATCCACGGTCGAGTGTGCCAGGACCACGATGAAGTGGTACAAAAAGCTCTTCTTTCACTTGCTAGATATAACTGCCCTGAATTGCCACCACCTGCACGCCATGACAACAGGAGTTCAGGAAACCTTTGAAGGGTTTGCGAGGGAGCTAACACAAGAGATTTTTGCCCGGTATGCGGTTGAAAGGCCCCAACACCGCACACGCACTGCCCCTACCGCCCAAACTCCCCTGAGAATATCCGCCCGCCATTTCCCAACTCCTATACCTCCACAGCCAAATAGACCTAGGCCCCAATGTAGGTGTCACGTGTGTAGTAATTCCCGAGTGAGATCCACCACTCAGAGAAAAGACACCTGCAATGAGTGTGTAGAGTGTGACATGGGTCTCTGCATTCACCCCTGTTTTAGTGAATATCACACCTTGATGCACTTCTGATATGGTGTGAATGTGATATGATGCTGATACTCAGAAAAAAAATGCGACAAACAGACGCTCAGTGTAATTATAAGGCCCGTAGATCTGTAAATAGTAGTATGTAAGTGGAAACGGGTGTAATAAGTGGAAAATTATTATGTAAGTGTATAAATATGATCTAAGTGGAAACATACCTAGCGAGGGTATTTTGATGCGATAATCTGACGCTCAGTGGAATAAATAAGGCCAGTAAATATGTAAATATTAGTATGAAAAATGCAAACGGGGTTAATATTTGTTGCAATATTTGTAAGTGCTGAAATTTTTTCTAAGTCAAAATATTCCTAGCAAGTGTATATAAGTGCGATTTTCTGACGCTCATTGGAATAGATAAGGCCTGTACATATGTAAATAGGAGTAAACAAGTGGAAACGGGTGTAATATAAGTGGGAAATTAGTATGTAAGTGTATGAGTAATATCTTAGTCGAAACATTAATTGCGAGGGTATTTTGGTGCGATATTCTGACGCTCAGTTGAATAAATAAGGCCCATAAATATATATTGTGCAGTATTGGGTGTAAACGGGTGTAATGTAAGTGGGGAAGTATATTTGGAACTGAAGAAATAAAGTAGAAGTTGAATCACGAGTGGTAGAGATTGTGCTTGCTACGTGAATATGTTCTAGCATTTTGCTAAATGCCCTCGTAATGAATGTAAATACTTGAAAACATTTACAGTGGTGGAGGAAAGGTTCAATGTAAAGAAAACAATACTATGAAGGTGATAAAACAATATGGTATGTTGAAATACGAGTCATAGCGAGTGCGCTAAGTAAGCAGATGTGCGCTATAGTTGTGCAACATGTCATCGTAATGAAAGAAAACAACTGAAAACATTTACAAACAGTATAAAATGGTAAAATGGCATTGAAACAGTTGTATACAAGTAGAAAAAATGATATGTTGACAGAAACAAGAAACTTAGCACATAGCGTGTTACCACTCTGACCTGACTCGCTATGCTTGTGAAAAGGTACAATGCTTATTTTTCATATATATGTCTATGAAAACCATTATATTGTTATTCTTATTGTTTCTTAGTTCAAATTCAGTAAACGTAGAGGTGTTTGTGGTTTCTCCCGAAATTACCTACCATAGAAAACGTGAGCGACTCACACGTCAATGATAGAATACGATACCTGGCGCAGGGGACCTCACCTGTCCCAACCACTTATGGACCATGGTAAACCCTTTCTTTTCCTTTGTTTCTCAACAAAAGCGGAAGTTTTAGCCAAAAATTTTTTTTTCCAAATTAGCTCGGGATTTGGGGGTGTCAGAGGTGCGAAAAAGCTCGGGACGTGACGGGTTAACAGATTTCAGCGAAGTTTTCCTGGGCCTACCAGACCATGGTTTCTTTGTAGGAACGTCACCACTATTTTCCACTCGGTAATGGGCACACCACCTCCGACCTGTCAACCGAGCCACACCAACCAAATCACTAATTTCCTTCGTGGAGTGGCCTGCCTCCTTTAGAACAATGATCTTTGATATTATTTCACTCGACAATTCACGGGTAGGGGCCATAGTAAAGTAGTGAAAGCCAAAACACTGCAGGTCAGTAGGTAAAAAATGGCACAACAAGAGAGGGAGGAGCGGCCGGGTTCCCCTCTCTCACGCAGCCCGCAGGCAACTGAGGCACCAGCCAACCAGTGCGCAGTAAGGCCTCAGGCTGCAGTGATGTCATGTTAGCGTCCAAAACTTCTGGCTATATTTTTCTCCCCAAAAAGGGTGATTCTTTTTTTGCCAAAAGCATTGCGCACCTATGTCAAGGCGCGCAATGCTTTTGTCAAGCACTATATATATGTATATATATATATATATATATATATATATATATATATATATATATATATATATATATATATATATATGGACAAGTGTATAACGTGATAAACTGTTGAGTCTGTATATATATGAACACTGTTTTCTGCACATTTAACTATTTGAGTCAATCCTAGCTGCTTGCCGGAAAATGAGAAGACAGACTCTCTTCCTTATATCCATGGGTGAGATGGGGTTAAGGCCTCCTTCCCTGCAGCATCAGTACCTGTTCATGGAAAAAAAAAGGTCGAAAATGTCCGGCATTCTAGGTAACTCTGCTGCCCACACCCTCGGCAAGATAGGAACAAAAGCGAACAAAGGCTCTAGCACTGAATGGGGTAAAGGCCAATACGCAACACTCATCAGTGCCTATGCGCCAATGCTTGATTCTGAGGACACCATCAAAGTTTTTTTTTCTTTTTTTTTTTTTACTCTTTGGATGCCACCATTCCTTCATATCACCTAATAACAAACTGATTCTGCTTGGATATTTCATTGCCTGAGTAGGAAAAGCCATTCATCTCTGACAAACCATTAGAGACTGCCATGGTGTTGGTAACACGAACAACAATGGCCTTAGACTGTTTTCTCTTTGCTCAGAACAGAGGCTGGTCATCACCAATACCAGCTTTCAACTCAGGAATAAACATAAGACCGCATGGATGCACCCACGATCTAGACATTGGCACCTAATTGACTAAGTTATTGTAAGACAGCGAGATCGAAGAGATGTTCTTATAACCTGAACTATGAGAGGTGCTGAGTGCTTTAGAGACCATAACCTTATAGTCACCAAACTTTAGTTAGTCATACGCCCACAAATGTGCCACAGACCATTCACCAAGAAACTAAACTGTAGTAGCTTAAAGGATATGGCAACGTGTAACAACTTCCAGTGCACTATTACAAAGAAACTCTCCCAACGTCCACCACTTGATCCAAACAACAGTGAAACAAACCTAACCGTAGAGTGGCTAAACATTAAGACACTGCTCCTAAGCATTGCAGAAGAAACACTAGGCTTCTCCACACGACGTAATAAAGGCTGGTTTGATGAAAATGCTGAGGGCTCATATGACCTTCTTGCAATGAAAAATAAAGCACATAACAACTGGTTGGCTTATCCCAGCTCCCTAACTCTAAAAAACTTAATTCTAGAATCTCAGAAGTGAAACCAGAAACAACTGCATGACATGAAAAGCGAATGGTGGACTGAGCAAGCAAAAGAACTGCAAAGACTGGCCAATACTAACGACCAACATGGGTTCTACAAGTCCATTATATCTATCTATGAGCCAACCAAACACAACATAAACCCTGCTCAATCAACCGAAGGAGAGCTCCTGAAAGACAAGCAAGCAATCCTAGAAAGATGTGTGCAACACTTCAATTTCTTATTGAATCGAAGAAACTCTGTAAAACACAATATCCTTGATAACATCCGCAATGCCCCTCAAGTGGTAGATCTCGATGTCCCACCTACACTTGCAGAAATTGTTCTGGCTGTCCGATCTCTAAAAAATAACAAAAGCCTTGGACCGGATGGCATAGCATCTGAACTGATCAAAAAGGGTGGCCAGTTACTTCACCAGCACGTGAATAATCTCATAGAGACTATCTAGAACCAAAAACAAATTCCATCAGAAAGGATTACCTCTGATATTGTAACCTTCTACAAGTGGAAAAGGGACCGCTCAACATGTGACAACAGCAGATGCATCTCTCTCCTTGTGAATGCTAGCCAAAGCACTAGCCAAGATAATGTTATCCAGACTGACAAAACGTTGGACTGAGCCAGCACTCCCTGAAATACAATGTGAGTTTCGAAAGGAACGAAGTACCTGTGATATGATCTATGTTACCCAACAGATACAAGAGAAATGCCACGAGCAGAACCGTAACTAATTTATTGCATTCATTGATTTTGCAAAAGTATTTGACACCGTCAACAGAGAACTTTAATGGGATGCTCTTTCAAAATTTGGAGCTCCAAAAAAAATTCTTACCACCCTAAAGAGACTGGACAACACGAATGCTCGTGTGTCCATAGGTGGAAATAAATCTGACCTCTTCAGTGTGGATGTTGGCATAATGCAAGGACGTGTCCTGGCTCCTGTCATTTTCAACATCTATCTCACTGCAGTCATCCTTTAAAATCACAAACAAATGAACCTCGATGATGGATTAAAAATCAGTTTCCCTCTAGATGGTAACTTATTTAATCTCAGACGTCTTCAAGCACAATAGCTCATTTCGTAGAGCTGCAATATGGTGATGACACTGCTGTCCTTGCACATACCCCAGTAGCCTTACAACAGTCTCTTGCCGTCATTTCCAATATAATTTGATAATGCAATGAGCCACCGAATAAATGTCAATAAAACAGAAATATTATCTCAGAGGAACAATGCAGCAGTCTCTTGCATAAATGGCGACAATGTAAAACAGGGAGAGAATTTTGCCTAACTTGGAAGTGTGCTAAATGATCACTGATGCAGAAATTTTTGCACGAATCAGCCATGCCTTAACCTCTTTTAGACGTCTAAGATCTAGGGTCTTTGAAAACACCAACATGAGAATTGAGAGAAAGGTATCAGTTTATACAGCTGGATGCCTCTCCACCCTCTTATCCGGTGCTGAATCCAAGACTACTTACCAGCGTCACATCAAACAGTTGAGTCTTTTCATATCCGAAGCTAAAAACGTATCCTAGGACTCACATGGGAGGATAAAGTCCCTCACTCACCAGTTCTTCACCGAGCAAAGTCAATCAACATAATAACCATGCTGCTTAGAAAACAGCTCAGGTGGACCAGACACATGTTCTGCATACCTAAGTACCGCCTTCCCCGCCAGGTTTTGTATGGACAACTCCCTGCAGCACGTCACAACCCAGGGAGACAGAAGAAGAGATATAAAGATCATATACGGACAACCCTGAAGAAATGCAACTCCATACCAAAAGATCTTGAAACCAGGGCCTCTGACAGAAAACAGTGGCGAGCCCTTTGCAGTGATGGAACCATTCATCAAGAAGAGACTCGGAACCTGGCCAGAAAAGAACGTACACAAGGGAGACACAACCAAAACAGAGTTCTCCCAGCAAACCCGGACCTGACAAGCCAACTCAGTCACAAATTTTGCGGATCCAGAATTGATCTGCACAGTGACACACGTTGGCACCAAAAACTGAGAAACACCAACTTAACGAGTATAGTAGTCATTTTCTGTAGTGGAAGAACAGCTTCGTGTGTGTGTGTGTGTGTGTGTGTGTGTGTGTGTGTGTGTGTGTGTGTGTGTGTGTGTGTTCTTACCTAATTGTATCTTTACAGGAATGAGTCAAACTCGTACTGTCCCGTGTCTTAAACCATATTTATCGTACATATCCTTAAAATTGTGAATTGTTTTGGCACACACTATTTCATTCGGTAATGCATTCCACTGATCAATTGCTCTATTCGGGAAACTAAATTTCCTTACGTCTTTATCACCTCTCTTCTTATGCATTTTTTTGCAGTCCTCTTGCTGATGCTTCCACATAGGTTAAGTAATCATTTATGTCTATTTTCTCCTTCCATGATATGCACTTATATAGCATAATCATGTTTCCTCTTTTCCTTCTCTCCTGTAGTGTTGGTAGATTCAGTTTATTTAGTCTTTCTTCGCAGCTTAGATCCCTTAAGCTTGGTACCCATCTTGTAGCGGCCCTTTGAACTTTTTCAATCTTGTCTATGTGTTTTTTGAGATGAGAACTCCAGACTACTGATGCATACTCCAGGGTTGGTCTGGTGAATGATGTTTTATATATATATATATATATATATATATATATATATATATATATATATATATATATATATATATATATATATATATATATATATATATATATAATAACAGAATGGAGGAAGGAAAAACAAATGATTAAAAAAAAATAATCCATACACCAGCTTACTGGTAACCTCTGTTCATAAAATATCTGTAACAGTTAGACTTGAACAGCTGTAGGTTGAAATTTGGAGGGAAACAACTCTGGGGATGCGAGTTCCAGAGAGATGCAGTTCGGGGAATGAAAGAATTATGATAGGCAGAAATTCTGCAATATGGCTGAGTGACATTCTAGTCATGAGCACTACCAGATGCTCGTGTAGCACAAGGGAAGGCATGGAGAGGTGGCACCATGGACGCAACTTCATCTGAGCATTTGCCAAAAAAATATCTGTAAAATAAAGCAAGGGAGGCAACATTCTTTCTTACTTGCAAGGGAGGTAGTTTATTTGTAATGGCAGGGTTGTTACTCATTCTAACAGCTTTGTTCTGAATTTTGTCTACAGTAGTTGCTTTAATGTAACCTCACCACTTCCATTCCACAAGGGTGAGCAATATTCAAGCTGAGAGCGCACATGACTCTTATAAATTATAGCTAACTGCTCGTCAGCGAAGAAGTTATGGACTCTGTACAATAATCCAAGTTTCTTTGAGGCGGTTTTAGTAAGTGATCTGACATGAGAGGTCCAGCTTAGGGCACTGTTAAGTGAGATGCCAAGAATTTCAATACTTATAGAGATGGAAATATTAGTAGCACTGAAGGCAATTTACGAATCTGGCAATATCTGTCTATTAGTAAACTGTATATATTTAGTTTTACTAGCATTAAAAGAGAGAAGGTTGTTTTGTCCCCATTCACTGATCGTAGATAGATCTTGATTTATGGAGATGGCTGTACTGAGTTGAGAGGTAGAGATATTAGACTTTGTAAATGGGTGTCTGAATATGAATGAACTTTGTAGTGTTGAGTCATCCGCATATGAGTGAATGGGATTGTGGGTGACAGATAAGAGATCATTAATATGAACCAGGAACAGGGTTGGCGCCAGAACTGATCCTGCGGCACGCCGCAGTGTGAGTGAGGTGGAGGGGGAAAGAGGGAGGGGGAGGCCGAGGATGAGATGGAGAGATGGGGTGGAGAGGTATATGAGAGAGGGGGGTGTGAGTTGGGAGCAGGGGAGTGAAATGACGGGGGACAGGGCGACTTGGAGGCGATTTGTTTGTGGCCACCCCAAACGGGATTGAGGCGTCTGGCAATAGATAGATAGATAGATAGACTTTTACTCTTATTTTCCTGTCACGAAGATATGAAGAAATCAAAGAAACAAAAGACGTTAGTCCATAGCAAGGGAGTTTGAACAGCAGGGAACGGAGCCATACTCTGTCGAAAGCTTTAGAAATATCAAGAGCTACTGCATGAGTTTCTCCATGTAAATCAATTGATTGATGGATGGTATGAGTTAGGAGATTGAGTATATAAGAGTATATATATATATATATTGGAAAGACACATTACACGCATGTGTACCTTTTTTTTTTTTTTTTTTTTTTTTTTTTTTTTACGTTTCTGGCCGGGAATCCAACCCGAGATTTCTAGATAAAAAGTCAGGCACTGGTACCACTACACCATGACGTGATTACAGCTTTGCTTTCTGAATTCTATAACGAACCAGGTAAATCCGTTATGCTAGGATTTATTTCAGTTTCAACACATTGTGATATTTGTTTATCCCCACGCAACTCTGCAAGTGACAGAGCAATTTTAATTAATCTCAGCCAGAACACCAGCATATGTTGGAGAGACACAGATGCGTATGTACATTTTTTTTTTTTTTCACACTCGTGTAAAATGTATCTCTCCAGCATGGAAAGACGCTCGTGTTTTGGCTGGGATAGATTAAAATTGCTCTGTCACTTGCCGAGTTGCGTGGGGCTAAACAGCTATCCTGCTGTGTTGAGACTGAAATACTGTACAGTTTATGCCCCCAAAATTTTACCTGGTTCGTCATAGAATTCAGGTGGTTTAGTTTTTATCACTCCATGTTGTAGTGGTAACGATGCCTGACTTTCATCTAGAAGTCCCGGGTTCGATTCCCTGCCAGGAGCGTATATATATAAATATATATATATATATATATATATATATATATATATATATATATGTGTGTGTGTGTGTAAAGATACACACACACACACACACATATATATATATATATATATATATATATATATATATATATATATATATATATATATTGCCAGACGCCTTAACTGAGACACCGTCATTGCGTAAAGGGGTGGTCACAAGCAAATCGCCTCTATGTCACCCGGTCCTCCACCATTCACTGCCCTGCTCCCAGCTCACACCCCCTCTCATATAAACCTCTCCACTCCATGCCTCCATCTCATCCTTGGCCTCCCCCTCCCTTCCCCCCCTCCGCCTCATTCACATACACTCTCCTTGTTAGTCTCTCATTCTCCATCCTCTCCACATGGCCAATCCACCTAAACGTACTTCTCATAACGCATTCTATCACATCCTCATCCACACCACAACGCTCATTCTCTTTTTCCGTTGTCAGTTTGTCTCTCCATGTAACTCCACATACTCTCAAATAACTTATTTCCACCGCTCTCGCTCTTGACTAGTGTCCTTCCAACAAGGTCCAAGCTTCACTTCCATAAGTTAGAGTTGGTATCACAATACTGTCATGTAGCGACTTTTTTTACTTCCATGCTCACTTCCCTGTTTCTTATCCTTGCATTCAAAAAACTACTTTTCTTTCTTGTTGTACCCTTTCAAGTACTTCACCCGCCAAACCTCCATCCTTAGTCATTACACAACTCAAGTACTTAGATGCACTCACATTAACCATTTCCTCATTATCCAACCTCACTGTACATCCAGTGACTTCATTTCTCTCGAAGACCATAACTTTACTCATCCCTACATTCACCTTTAGATTCCATTTCTTACATACTCTCCCAGACACATTCACCAAGCCTTGCAGTTCCTCTTCGTCTTCAGTTAACAATCTAATATCATCTGCAAATAACAGTATAGGGAGTTTCCAAACGTTGCCCTTTCTCATTAAAGCCGCTCCAACATCCATTGTCCTCCTTTGTATCTCTTTTATAACGTCAGCCATATGCAGATTGAAAAGCCACGGAGATATGACACATCTCTGTTTTATTCCAACATTCAAACAGAAAAATTCACTCAATTCACTATCCACATGCACTATAGCCTTAGCCCCCTCATACATACTCTTCACGATTATCCATCCACCCAGCATCCCCTCATCCAAATATAGATCAAGTATTTTATATAGATACAGCTTTATATGTCTACCATTTAGCTTGTGATACTGTATATCTAGCCTTTTACTTAACCATACTGAATGTCATTTGTGTGTGTGTGTGTGTGTGTGTGTGTGTGTGTGTGTGTGTGTGTGTGTGTGTGTGTGTGTGTGTGTGTGTGATAACTCAGAAATGTGCAGAATGGATATTGCTTCCATTAATCACAAAAGAAATGCAAGAAATGTAGCAACATATGATTTTTCAACGTTATACACGAAGATCGAACATGAGGATATAAAAGAGAAGTTGGAATGGACAGTGCAAGTTGTTTTTAAAGGACTGAATAAGAATTTGATCGCATTAGGCGAACATGAAGAAAACTGGGTAAATAAAGAAGATGGCTAAAACCTGACGTTCGCAGAGGATCAGATAATAGATATGACAAATATTCTGGTAGAAAACTGCTTTTTTGCTTGTGGAAATATGGTTTTCAAATAAAGTATAGGAATACCCATGGGAACAGACCCAGCCCCATTCATGGCAAATCTGTGCTTGTATAGTTATGAATTCAAGTGGACGGAACGAATGTCAAAAGTTCAATATTCAGTAGCGAAGAAATTTAACAAAACTAGATGATTGATTGATGATCTAATATCCTTAAACAATGATGGAGAAATGAATGAAAGGAAAAATGAAATGTATCCGGAAGTACTAGTATTAAACAAAGAAAACACCGACCACTGCCAAGCAGGCTTTTTGGAAATTAATATCATAATAGAAAACAAAGTTTTATCAACAAAACTCTTTGATAAAAGAGATGATTATAATTCTGAAATTGTATCATACCCAAATTTGTCGGGAAACATACTTAGAGTTCCAGCGTGCGGTGTATACATGTCCCAGTTGCTAGTCGCAAAGGCAAGTACAAATTTGGAAAACTTTACTGGAAGAATCCAATAAATCACAAGAAAATCCCTCAGTCAAGGATTTTCAAAACAGAATTACGTAAGACTTTAAAGAAAACGTATCACCGTCACTATAACTCCTCCAAACACCTGAAAGGAGATATAAATAGTCTTACAAGAGAAATATTTGAATCTGCTACGGATACAATTGTATCCCAAGGCCGTCGACGGGCAGAGAATGCTCACGGGATCTCCCCTGGCTGTGTAGCAGATTAAGACTAACAACCAAAACCAATAATACCTACCAATTTGGACTCAACTGGATGCTACTCAATCGACCGTAACAACAACAAACTATTCCTCTCAATTACAACGACCAGTTACACCTACCAGTTGAGACTCAACTGGATGCGACTTAACGATGACAACAACAAACCATCACTATCAAACTGAACTCCACTGGAAATGGCATATTTGTCCTATCTTTTCATATATGTGTGTGTGAGAGAGAGAGAGAGAGAGAGAGAGAGAGAGAGAGAGAGAGTGCAGCAAAGCCCGAAAAGCCTTATCTTTGTGATATTTCAGCTGATTGTTTTGTTGAAATAAGCACTACAGTACTACAGTAATGGAATGCGACGTATAATATGGTACAATGTCACTGATTTGACATATTTCCCAAATTAGTGTTTATTATTAAGTTTTCAGTATTCAAATGAATAACAGTTCTCTTTTAATCCACATACGGAGGTAAGATTAGATAATGTCCCAATGGAAATCACACTGCCACAGTTTTATATTATCAAGAGGAACAACAGTCTTGTAAATCAACCAGAACTCTATCAAATTGAAAAACCACGGGCAAAATAAGGAAACACTGCTGGTGTTAGTAGACCTAGAATCGTTTGGCAATTCGTCTTTGACCTTTATATGCTTCGAAAATAGCTTTGGTGATACATATACGAAAATAGCATTTTCATACATTTTATTTATTAACCCCTACACCGCGGGCATGTTTACCAATGTTTTGCGTGTCCCGCGGGGTTATTCGGGCTCTGACAGACTCTCAAAAAATATTTGCCAAAAATCAGTTATTAGTCCTAGAATATTAAAATTAAATATGCTTATGGCACATACCTTCAGCTTTCTCCTGGAATGTTTGTTGAGCCTTCGTCTGTTACCGTAGGAGTTGTGGAGACCTCTGAATTTGGGTAACGAAGTCTCCACTTTACACTTCCCGACAACCCGTAATATGATTACCAGAGCCAGATATAAACATTATAAACACTACTCTATGATTTTCAAGTAGTTTGGGAACCATACCCCCAAAAAAAACCGCTGTGAAAGCAATGGAAATTACGAGCGCGTATGATCGTCGCACTTACGCTAATTCGCTCTTGGTACTCTGTCATTTATTATTCATAAAACCCCTCACACTTTATATTTCTATTACTATATCACACTTATATATATCTGGAGTCTTTCTCCATAAGTTTCCTTCAGTCGTATTAGTTTATTGTCACTGAAGTCATTCAATTTTTCATTCAGTAAAATACGTAGAGAGCCACGGATTCACTTTCACTGTTATAACATAAATTATTTGTACTCATATTCTTATATTACTAATTACTTACATTAGTATTTACATTTTCTATTCTATTTTCAATATTTACCCTTCTATATTACTTACACTATGTTATTCACTGTCACCTTCAGTAAGATAAAACTATAATACACTGTTCAAGAGAAGACGGAGGGGGGGTGCAAGGAACAGCGTGGTGGACTGAAGAGGTGAAACAGGCTGTGGCACAAAAGAAGAAAGCATACAATGAATGGATGAAAAATAGGGGCGTGGAAGGGGTTGAGAGGCGGAAGAGAGAGTTGTATGTAGAAAGAAAGAGAGAGGTGAAAAGATTAGTAAGAGAGAGTAAGAAGAGAGTGGATGAGGAATTTGGAAGGAATTTGAGTGTAAAGTGGAGGGACTGTAAAAAAATGTTCTGGAGAGAGGTAAGACAGGGTGGAAATGAAGTTAGCAGGAGAGTGAAAGATAAAAATGGTAGATTACTAGTGGAGAAGGGAGAAAAAGTGAGCAGATGGAGAGAACACTTTAAGGAATTGTTGAACGTAGAGGATGGAAGTAATGCGAGTATAAGTGGCTGGGGAATGGCTGGGAGAAGGAGAGAGGTGAGAAGACAGGAAGAAATCAGTAGGATAGAAGTTGTGGAAGCAATGAAGAAAGTTAAATCAGGGAAAGCCCCAGGAATTGATGGAGTGTGTGGTGAGATGCTGAAGCATGGAGGAGAGATAGTAGTAGAATGGATGTGGAAGATGTGCAGATTGGCCTGGGAGGAAGGTAGAGTCCCGGAGGATTGGAAGTCAGGTATAATTATTCCTTTCTACAAAGGAAAAGGGGAAAAAGAAGTGTGTGGTAATCATAGAGGCATTTGTCTTCTTAGTATAATAGGAAAAGTGTATGGTAGGATACTTATTGACAGAGTTAGAGAAAGAACAGAGAAATTAGTTGGAGAAGAACAGGGAGGCTTTAGGAAGGGAAGATGTTGTGTAGATCAGATATTCATTCTCAGATCTTTAGTGGAAAAGTTTCTAGAGAAGGGAAAGAAGTTGTATGCAGCTTTCATGGATTTGGAGAAAGCATATGACAGGGTGGATAGACAAGGATTGTGGAAAGTGTTAAGAATATATGGAGTAGATGGGAAGTTGTTGAATGCTGTGAAGAGTATGTACGATGGTGCGAAGGCTGCAGTGCGTGTAGATGGTGAACTAAGTGAATTTTTCTCTTTGAAGGTTGGGTTGAAACAGGGATGTGTCATGTCTCCATGGCTGTTCAATCTGTACATGGATGGGGTAATAAAAGAGGTACAAGGTAGGGTAGTGGATGTTGGAGTGGCCCTGGTGAGAGAGGATAGTGTTTGGAAACTCCCTGTACTATTGTTTGCAGATGATACTGTGTTGTTGAGTGAAGACGAAGAGGAGCTGCAAGGCTTGGTGGATGAGTTTGAGAGAGTGTGTAAGAAACGGAATCTAAAGGTGAATGTAGGGAAGAGTAAAGTGATGGTCTTTGAGAGAGGTGAAGTCAGTGAATGTACAGCGAGGTTGGATGATGAGGAATTGGAAAATGTGAGTACGTTTAAGTACTTGGGTAGTGTGATGAGTAAGGATGGAGGTTTGGAGGGTGAAGTGCTTGAAAGGGTTCAGCGGGGAAGAAAGGTTGCTGGTTCTTTGAAAGCAGTGATAAGAAACAGGGAAGTGAGCATGGAAGTGAAAAAGTTACTACATGACGGTATTGTGATACCAACTCTAACGTACGGAAGTGAAGCTTGGACGTTGTTGGAAGAACACAAGTCAAGAGTGAGAGCAGTGGAAATGAGTTACTTAAGAGGAGCCTGTGGAGTCACATGGAGAGACAGGCTGACGAATGAGGATATAAAGGAGCGTTGTGGTGTTGATGTGGATGTGATAGGAAGCGTTATGAGGAACACACTGAGGTGGTTTGGCCATGTGGAGAGGATGGAGGGTGAAAGACTGTCGAAGAGAGTGTATGTGAGTGAGGTGGAGGGGGAAAGAGGGAGAGGGAGGCCGAGGATGAGATGGAGGGATGGGGTGGAGACGTATATGAGAGAGAGGGGTGTGAGTTGGGAGCAGGGGAGTGAAATGGCGGGGGACAGGGCGACTTGGAGGCGATTTGTTTGTGGCCACCCCAAACGGGATTGAGGCGTCTGGCAATAGATAGATAGATAGACACTGTTCAATCATATGTACTGAACATCCATTGCTTTCACCTGCTATTTACACATTATTTACACATTATTTCCAAATTATTCTGCTTTCACACTTGCACTGTTAGAACTGCTTCTGGCTGTGGTAATCGAAGAAGCAGGTAACACAGAGGGGAACCTGGCACTCAGTGCACTGCCAAGAGGTGCGTTTGTGTTCAGGTGTGCGGCGGGTGGTATGTGCACGCACCTGACACCTGCGAATCGCAGCCTTCCTTTTCCCTGTGGCAGGCATAAGCTCAAGTCTGTGCCGATCTATATACGCCCTCTGCTCAAGTCGATCGGGAAAGTGTAACTGGATGGCACCTTGGAGTTGTTGCTGTCACCCTACCATATCTTTCCAGCAGCTGCTGGACACAAGTCCTGGCGAACAACCTCAGGGAGAAGGACTTGGGTGGCTTAACCTTCATCTTGTACAGGATGAAGGCGTTCAGCATCGTCATATCTATGAGATGCAGAAAAACTTTCCTGTACCACCTAGTATTCTTCCTGAGGCAGTCGATCTCACCAATCATCATGTCGGACTTGTCCACCAGCCGCATGTTGATATTATAGTCCAACACAGCATCAGGTTTCATCACAGGTTCGCCTGTCCTACGGTCGACCTTCCCACTGTCTGTCATCTCCCCCTTATGTACGGTGGTGAGCATGTGCACGACCCTCTTGTCATGCCACCGTATTGCCAGCATCTTCTCAGACTTGCGTAGGTGCACGTCTCCTCGCTGTGAGGTTCCTGCCTCTGGGAATTTGGGGAAGTGGGCACAATTACTTTTCACAGTGCCGCAGGAGTCAATGCCGTGCTCAGAAAGGTATTTGGCAAGTTTCGGTGATGTATAGTAGTTGTCTGTATACAGCACATGATTCCCACCAAAATACTTTTCTAGGAGCACTTTCACTACACAGCCTGAGAAGCCAAGGGTGTGTGTGTTATCCAGATCGACAGTGCTGGCTGAATATATGACGAAGTCAAGGATGTACCCCGTCTTACAGTCGCACAGTACAAAGAACTTAATTCCAAAGCAATGGCATTTGCTTGGAATGTACTGAACAAACCGAAGACGTCCTCTGAACAAAACCAAGGATTCGTCAATGACAACCTTCTGAAAGGGGTGGAAGAATGACATAAACTTATCCTTCATTCTGCTCAGAATCTCCCGGATCTTCCAGAGTGGGTCGGTTTGGGAAGGTACATCGTTGTCGGCAAAGTGCAGGTTTCCCATGATGTTCCGGAAGCGATCTCTGGCCATGTACTTATTGAAGGTGGGTGAGGGTAGTAAGGGGTCCATGGACCAGTATTCTTCTAACTCATGCTTCTTGGAGTGTGGCATGAGAAGCATGAGGGCAAAGAACACATACAGCTCCTGCACTCCCAGCATGGACCACTGTTGCATCTTGGCTGCACCTGTACCACTTGCAGCACGTTGTGATTCATACCTGTTGGTCTCATCACATATGTGCTGCATGACTTCGTCATCTAGGAAGGCCAAAAGGTAGTCCACACACTCAGCATTTTCGTCAATAGTGATGGCAGGCTGAACTCCTGAGGAGCTCTCATCAAATAATAAATTTTCAGGCACAAAATCTGACCCTTCCGTCCATGCGAAGGCGTCCAGGATTCCCTGTCGTGGCGGTGTAGGGTGGGTGGTGGTGGTGGTGGTGGAGGTTGGCTGTGATGCAGATTTATCTCGTTGAAGGTCACTCGCACTGACCCTCGGTTGCCGTACAGCACTTCCTACTAGCTACAGTACTTTTCACTCTCCTTGATTTACTTCTTCCTCTACAGCCTGCCTTCACTGTTGATGCTGGTGGTGACTCCGACGATGAAGACTCCGGAGATAACTCAGCCGACGATGATGAGGAAATGAGTGAAGTGGGGCTTGGGGAATGGGGAGGTGAATGCACTCATGACTCATGGCGGGCTGGGTCACTTGGGGGCATTGTTCTGGGGCTAACACGCTGCCTTTTCACTCCCTTCCCAAATTCTTTGCCTTGCTGCACTAAAGGCTCCTTTCCCTTGGAGCTAGAGACTACTTCCGACACTGAAGCACTCGTTGTAGAAGTTTCTGGCACGATAACCTCACCCGGCTCATCACATGATTCACCCGAATCGTCAAAATCACTGTCCATCATCACCATGGACAATTCTGCCAGTTCACGTGCCACTGCGGAGTCACTAAGGCCTTTCCTGCCTCCCTCACTACTTTTCTTAGGGGTAGAGGTCACGGGGCCCTTTGCAATGGGCACAGAAGCAGCAGGAATGGCGGGGCGCAAGTGCGACATTGTTTCACTACAGCGGAGGACAAGGAACTAAATGCCGCGGCTTTTCTGAGAAGGGAAGGGTTGACAATGACAGGCTGACTGCTGCTTACATGCTAATTTTTTATAGGTAGAAAATCTCGGCAATACATAAAGAAATAGGTAGTTCCAGGTGAATGTAAATGTCACTTAGGCTTCTCCCTTCCTTTCTGATATATATTTTTGTTACAGACATCGATTACAAGGCATAATTCAAAGGGGAAATTACCGTGGCAATGTAGCGAATGAATGCACGTGAGGTGTTGTCAGGTAATAATTAGCCAATTCCTGGTGTATAACACTATCACTTACCTGATTTTTTTTTGGTATATATTATTTTGTATAAGTATAGGGCATAGGGCTTATTTCAATGGATGAAATCTGTGGAAAAATCCGGGGGAAATTTGCGTAGCGCAGCGCGGCGTGGGGGGTGAGAGGACAGGGTAATGGAGGGCAGGTAGGGAGGGGAGTCACAAAGGGGGTAAAATCGCTAAAATGTCAACAATGGATGGGAGTACAGATGAGATTTGGAGTGCTGACTAGTGTTGGACATTGGCAGTACTGATAGATGATACAAGCCACCACTTGAGAGCCCGGGATAATTCAAAATAACACAGAATCACAAAAGTGACGCCCTGCGGTTAAGGGGTTAAGAAAGCACCATTTGTGCCAGCACGGCATTGCCTAACAAACGTTCAAAAACGCACCATAAAATATGAAAATAATTTAAGTGGCCATATGTTATCTAGTGGTGATCACTGATCTTTATAGGAACTTGAGTGATGCCCAGCAAACATTCATTCGCTGCACCAATATGGCGGCTGTCCAGTCTCTTTCTATAGAGTCTCTAGTGGAGGGAAAGTATATGAAAGATATGATGACTAGCATCTCGCTCTCCTTACAGATTATCCAGTATTCTAATGAGAAACAAATTAGTAAAACAAGGAGCTGTGCCAAGGAAAAGCAAACCCGTCCCCAGGAGTCATTTTAGTGCTGACGTATAAACACAACAGGATATCTAGTCAAAGGTGTCACATATCAAATTTGGAGTAAATCTGGTGAAAATTGACGATTTTATGCATGTTTGAAATTTTAGGCCTGACCCATCTGATATTGACCCCCCTACCGCTAACTGCGGGGTGACGCCCCTGATGTTATGAGGCATGTTATAGGATGCAGATTTGAAAGATGCACCTTTAGGTTTTGGTTTCATGTCGGTATGGAGAATCTGAAAAAAAGTTATGGCGAAATAACATTTATTTATTTTTTACATTTTTTGATCCTACAGCTTGGGCCTTGGCCCAATTTGGCTCAAAATTTATTCAGGTGATCAAAGGATCATAGTCCAACACCCATGTAATTTTGGTGAAAATCGCACCAGTAGTTTTCGTGTAAAGTTGTTATCAGACAGATAGACAGACAAACAACCAAACAAACAATCAGACAAACCGGGTGAAAACAAATACCCGTCCCCGAGCCCCTCCAGGGCAGGGACTGATAATTAGCACCAGTTTTAATTATTTATACCTTATGAACCTCAGAGATTGAAATGTGCATTGAGAATTTCAGAATCTTTCTCAAAGAGAATAATCATCCGAATTCATCCACCGCTGTCAACGAGACATCCTCCATAGCAGGTGAGAGAGAAAAAAAGTCAGGTGCTCCCCCCCTCTCCAAAAAAAAAAAAAAAAGTCAGTTGACAACTATTATCGTGCTGCAGTATGTTATCCCACGTTTTGATAATCTAAAGACAAAACTCACTACTCTGTTACCTACTTAATAAATCACAGCCATGTCAAAGAACACTAGAATCGTATGAATGATTTCATCTTCCTGTGGTAAGGGATGTACTGTACAGTCACTCATAAAAGGAAGTACTCCCCCTGTGCGAGAGGCCTCGTAACCCACCTCACGGTATTCAGGTGTGGTAACAGTGCACCTGAAGTCAGAGATGGGATGAGAAGGCTTCAGAGCACTGCTTCACCCCTACCCCCAACCACCCAAGCACACTTTCGAATGAGGGATCAGCACGATTCCAATGACTGTTCCGTTTAATAAAAAACTCACTATCGACTGAGTTCTGTGGGTAAACGTGATTACATATGTTTAATAATACGTTATAAAGGAATATCTGCCATATGTAATGTTGAATTATAGTACAAATCCCTTCAATTTTGGCCTAAAACACTTGAACCTGATATAAGATGTGCATAACACCACCTAGTTCATGCTTTCATCCCCCCCCCCCTCCCTCTCACTGGTGGGAAACAATGTCTGGAGGTTTTATCATACGTATGCTGGGGTTTAGGGATTATTTTTCAGTTATGCATGACAGTTTTATTGCGTATCTGGAGTGGGAACATATCTCGTGCATGTATGTTCGTGAGTGCGTTGGCAGGAATGTGGTTCATCGCCTCAAAGACTCAGAGACAGAGACAGAAAAATTCTGTTCGTGAGTAAAATTGTGTTTGTGAGTGAAATTATGTTCGTGAGTGATATTCGTGAGAGAATTTATGTTCGTGAGTGTGTTGGCAGGAATCTGGTTCGTCACATCAAAGAATGAGAGAGAGACAGAGAGACAGAGAGAGAGACAGAGAGAGAAAGACAGAGACAGAGACAGACAGACAGACGAGAGAAAAAAAAAATTGTATAAACTTTGTGAAGGTGTAGGACAATCAGCGCATTAATCCTGTGGGAGTGGTACCGTGTGGTTGCTGGAAAGTTATGTTGTTGGTGTATGATTGTGAAGGTATACTTCATATTTCAAACTGAGCTGTGACTGATCCGGAACATGGCGTGAAGCCATGTTTTGTGCAGATCAACTCAACCCACAGACCCCATCCCTTGCCCCCATCCTTGACGTAAGGTGCATCCTGAATGCCACGAGTTACAAGGCCTCTCATCAAAAGGTGTTACTTTCTTTTATGAGCGACTGTCTGATGCAAGAAACCAAAAGATGGAAACCAAATCAGTCTGCGAGTGAGCGGAGGACTGTTTGTTGCCAATATAGAGATTTCTTTTAACCAAGCTAAGAGAGTGAAGATCCAACATATGTTTACTTAATGAAAGGAGACAATGTGCAAATGTTATGTATTACTAATTTTTATTCATCTTTGCTTAGTATATGACTTTATCTCAGCCTTCATCCATTTTGCTCACCACATTTCCCATTTGTACTCTCCGTATGCTCCAAATCCAGACGTCCGAAACACCCACCATTCACCTGACCTGGAGATGAGTGGTTGTAACGCTGAGCGAATCAGCTTAACCCGCATTGTCCCGTTGACGTATATATACATCCACACGTTTTGTCCCTGCCAGTCGCGTTGACGTATATAAACACACCTCAATTGCTAGGTCCCTAATTTGCACAATTTTCAAATTTTGTGCGTGATTTTTGGTATGCACACTCAGGCAAGCCTCCCCTAACTGCCACCAGGCAGGCCCGCTCCCAGACCCCGTGTGACCTGCTCGCCCCCTTGTTTCGGTCACTCACCTGTTTGCAGTGACCCAGGTCAGACATGGCGCATAGAGGTCTCTCTGAGGACGAAATTCAATCCGCCCTTGACACCTTCACAGGCGACAGTGATTCTTTACTGGATGACGATGTGGAGGATAGGGATTATGTGCAGCCTGAGGAGGAAACAAGCAGCAGTGATGAAGAGGTCCCTTCACTGAGGAAAGTGCGGTATGTTGCGTACTGTAAGGCAAGGGAAGGCCAGCCTGGACCCCATACACATGCACGGACCTCTCTCCAGCCCGTAGACAGAAAGTCAGATGAGGACGAGGACAAGGACGAGGATGAGGACAGCGGCATAGGACGTTATATTACCTCGTGGGTGAGGAGGGAGAAAATTTCACAACGAGGATCCGAACATGCGGCGAGAAGGAAAATCAGGTATGGTGCTTCTGTGTTGCCTGGGGAAGGCGCGAGTGATGTGGTGGGAGTGAGGGGTGAAAGGGAAAGTGGTGTGGCGGGAGTGAGCAGTGAAAGGGAAAGTGGTGCGAGGGAGGCAGCACGAGCATGTGGTGTACGTGGGCAGCAGGGAGGCGAGATGGAGCCGCTCCCTAGCATGTCTTTTGCCCCACAATATTCCCGCACTTCCTCCCCACAGCCCCATGATGTGGGGAAAGGAAGGAAAGGGAAGGGAAAGGGGAAAGGAAAAGGGAGAGGGAAGAGGAGTGTGAGTGGGGAAGGGCGCCGCTCTCCACCTCCCCAACCTCCCCCATCACCCTCCCCTTCCCACCCTGATGAAGGTGACGATGAGGACGAGGCTGGAGACGGTAGTGTGTTGTGGGACTGGGAAGATGGGAGTAATTTCACTCCCATCATTCACCCCTTCACTAATTGGAGGTCTGGCTGCATGGCTACAGGTATCCACCAGGCTCCACCAGGGTGGATTTCTTCCACCTGTTCTTTGGCAAGGAGTTTGTGGGCTGCATAGTGGAGCAAACAAACTTATTTCCAAGCAGCCAGCGCTGTGAAAGTGAGCGTGAAGGTACAACGAGCAGGCACTCCCAGCAATATGACTATCCCTTAACCCTAGGTGAGATGTTCGTATTTCTGGCCCTGGTTCTCTTGATGGGTGTAGTATGAAAAAATCAAATTCCCGCATAGTGGACCACAGATCCAATGACCAGCACACCTTTCTTTGGTAAGGTAATGGGTTGTAATCGATCCCAGCAAATTCTCAGCCGCCTCCACTTTCATGATGCAGACGACCCTGCTAATGCTAATAACACAGATAAAATGAGGAGAATTAGGCACGTCTTTGATCAGCTGCGGGAAATGTTCTGCTGATCATTTTATCCTTACAGAGACCTCGCCATAGACGAGAGTCTTGTGTTGTGGAGAGGCAATATTTCCTTTTGCCAGTACATACCCAGCAAAAGACAACGTTTCGGGTTCAAGATCTTTGTTATGTGTGACTGTAAGACTGGTTATGTGCAAGACATAGTCTTGTACACCGGCGCACAGACAGACATAATAGAACATCATAGTATTGGAATCTCAGGGGCCGTTGTGAAGACAATGATAGAGGAGTACCTTCATCGTGGTCATGTGCTGTACCTGGACAACTGATACACTAGCCCTCTTCTCGCTCGGTTCCTCCACCAACACGACACTGGAGTCTGTGGTACAGTAAAGAGAAACCATCGCCATATGGTGAAGGTTGGGAGGAAACTTGACAAGAACGAGGTGGTTTTCTTCCAGGCAAATAACATCCTTGCCATCCTGTGGAACCACAACAGGGAAGTTTGCCTCCTGTCGACTGTACACCACCCTCTGATGCACTGCACAGACTCAGTGGATCACCGCAGCAAGAGGAGGCGCCACATCTGGAAATCAGAGTCAGTACTGGACTATAATATCAACATGAGGCAAGTGGATCAGTCTGACTCCATGATTTCCACTGTGGAGTGTGCTAGGACCACGATGAAGTGGTACAAAAAGCTCTTCTTCCACTTGCTCGACATCACGGTCCTCAACGCACACTACCTTCATGACATGACAACGGGAATCTCTGAGACCTTTGAGGGGTTTGTGAGGGAGCTGTCTCGTGATATTATCGCCAAGTACGCACAGGACAAGGCCCCACACCGCTCCAGCACCCCAAGTGCAGCCCAGACTTCCCTACACCTCGCAGGACGCAACTACCCAAGCAGCATCCCTCCTCAACCAAACCGTCATAGACCCCAGCACTGCTGCCATGTATGCAAGCACTCAACAGTAAGACCAGCCACTCACAGAAAAGAAACAAGATACGAGTGTGTAGACTGCAACGTAGTGTTGTGCCTTGAGCCATGTTTCAAGGAATATCACAACTTTCTATGTTACTGATATTGCATGTAATAGCGATATTATGACGCTCACTGTAGAAGTAAGGCCTGTACATATGCGATAATATGATGCTCAGTATAATGGTATGGGTGGTAAGTATGTGATAATTATATTGAGTTGAAACGGGTGTAATGTTAGTGGGAAAGTATTATATAAGTTGAAAAATAGTGCAAGTTGAAACACGTGATATCGCGAGTTCACTCACTGTATAAATATGCGATAATATGACGCTCAGTAGAATAGTAATGTCTGTAAATATGTGATAGCAATTATATAAAGTGGAAACGGGTGTAATGTTAGTGGAAAAGTATTATATAAGTTGAGAAATAGAGTGTAAGTTGAAACAACAGTCATTGTGACTTCACTCTCTATGTAATTATGCGGCAATATTACATTAAATATTATCTGAAGGCCTGTAAATATGTGAAAACAGTTCTCTAAAGTGGATAAGGGTATCATGTTATTGGAAAAGTATTATGTAAGGTGAAAAAAGGGAATGTGAGTTGAAACAAGTCACAGCGAGTTTACTCACTACGTAAATATGCGCTAACATTACGCTAAATATTATTGTAAGGCCTGTATATATGTGAAAACAGTTCTCTAAAGTGGAAAAGGGTATAATGTTATTGGAAAAGTATTATGTAAGTTGAAAAAATGAAGTGTATGATGAAATAACAATGTTAGTGAATCATCGGTGAACAGTTTGGGCGATTTCGCTAGGTTCGCCCGATGGAACAATGCTTATTTCACCTCTGTTTTTGTATAAAAACCAATGTACTCGTGTACTACATGTTTTTTTGTTTGTAATAAATAAATAGCTACCTAGTGTGAATGGTTTGCCATACTAATCCCTACCATAGAAAACGTGACAGCCACAGATCACCTCCATAGAACACGGTTCCAGGTGTAACAAAGATATACCTTTCTAGGCCACTTATAGACCCTGGTGACCACTTTCTTTGTGATTTCTCACCAAAAGCTGAGGTTTGAGCCAAAAAAAAATTTATCCAAAATTGGTCGGGATTGGGGAGAGTCAGTGGTGGAAAAGTGGTCGGGACGGGGGGGGGTGGTTTAAACAATGGCCAACCTTATCACATTTGTATTATCGGCTAAAGAATCTGGACAAGCCCTGTCTGAGAAGGAAACTGTGTTGTGCCCTGGTACTGTCGGCAGTGTATATTTGGCTAAGAATTACTGTAAAACATCCAGAAGGGATTACATAAGTCAGTAAATAAATGTTGAGCATGCATTTAGAACTTTTGTAGCTCAGTGGAATCCACAAGTGGTGGTCACAATAGAGATAGAAGAATCAAGTCCATGTTACACATTCATGAATTATTTTTTCCATGCCTTACTGCTCAGTATGTTTTCATGCATGTTACTGCCTCCTACAACGGCAGGAAAAAGAAAGCTTGCTTTCTTTATGGGAAATATTAAAAGGTCATGTCGATTATATATATATATATATGCAGGAGAGAGAGAGAGAGAGAGAGAGAGAGAGAGAGAGAGAGAGACTTGCTTGCTGTCAAGACCCACCTGAAAAAACGAAAGAATTGTAGGATCCTCTCTCATGAGGTGGGACCCAGGCAGCCAACATGGAGTGAGCGGCTGGGAAGAAGACACCCTGGTGGAGTACAACACACATGGAATAAAGAAGATAACGAGGGTGGAATAGAGTCAAAGCTATTCCACAACGCTTCATGGTGCAGCGTCACTAATTTTTGCCATCAGCTGTTCAGGCGAAGCCCATTGTGACATTTACCGTTGCCTCCGCCATCAAAGGTAGTCTAAAGTTGCTTCTAACACTGCATCTTTGTCTCTCTGTTTGCCTGTCCATAAGTTTAAAGGAAATACTAATTCAAAGCCATTGTAATTTTTTTATATATTGGGATGGTCCAAGTAGCAGGTTTTCAAATTTTGGTGTAGGTCTGTCAGAGGACAAGGTAAGTCACATTTCAAAGAAAGAAGGAAATATCAACTGCTGAAGGCATGCAATCAATTTTCCGTTCTTCTAGATAATTTAATTCTTGAAAACTAAGCCCTACTGTTTTAAAAGGCCTATTAAATAACATAATTGCTGGTGCCTTTTTTTTTTTTTAATTGTTCCTAGTGAACGATCTTTACGTTCTTCGTTTTCTCTTTTCCTGCTGAACCCACTTATGGCTATGATTATTTTTTCCAAACCCTAAAACTCCTTACAAGAATTTACACGATAAGGTCTATTACGAATAGTATCGCAGTTTCCACGTTTCCACGCTCTGTTAACCTTTAGACAGTATGTCTCATTCAGTTAATGAAACTGTATAAGGTTGCTCACAGTAAGATACAGAGTGGGCCACTCATGACAGAAAATGTCAATTTCTATATCATTTTCGAAAGAGCATCAGCTAAAGTTGGTCTCTGTCCATTCAATGACAAACATCCAATTCCATAATTTATTATTTTGTTTACTATATGGATGAGTTTGGGAGGGTATGTAAGAAACGGAATCTAAAGGCGAATGTAGGGAAGAGTAAAGTTATGGTCTTCAAGAGAAGTGAAGTTAATGAATGTAAAGTGAGGTTGGATGACGAGGAATTGGAAAATGGGAGTGTGTTTAAGAACTTGGGTAGTGTGATAAGTAAGGATGGATGTTTAGAGGATGAAGTGCTTGAAAGCGTACAACATGGAAGAAAGGTTGCTGGTTCCTTGAAAGCAGTGATAAGAAACAGGGAAGTGAGCGTG
This sequence comes from Coenobita brevimanus, assembly GCF_032717465.1. Taxonomy (NCBI): domain Eukaryota; kingdom Metazoa; phylum Arthropoda; class Malacostraca; order Decapoda; family Coenobitidae; genus Coenobita; species Coenobita brevimanus. The sequence continues at coordinate 29,810,318 of NC_137019.1, forward strand.
GATGTGACAAAGTTACTACATGACAGTGTTGTGATACCAACTCTAACGTATGGAACTGAAGCTTAGACCTTGTCGAAGGGACAGAAGTCAAGAGTGAGAGCAGTGGAATTGAGTTATTTGAGAGGAGCATGTGGTGTCACATGGAAAGACAGAGAAATGTGGAAATGAAGGAGCATTGTGGTGCGGATGTGACAGGAAGCGTTAGCAGAAACACACTAAGGTGGTTTGGTCGTATGGAGAGTGAGAGATTGACCAGGAGAGTGTATGTGAGTGAGGTGAAGATGGGGAGAGGGAGGGGGAGGCAGAGGTTGAGATGGATGGATGAAGTGGAGAGGTATATGAGAGGGGGTGTGTGAGCTGGAAGTAGGGCAGTGAAATGGAGGGGGACAGAGCGACATGAAGATGATTTGTTTGTGGCCACCCCTTGCTGGATTAAGGCACCCGGCAATAGATAGATGACTATACAAATAGTGGCCTTGCATGGAAAGAGTCTAAAACTTTAAGTTTTGCACAATAATATTTATTAGTGAAGTCCACTTTGTTGCTTCCACTGATATGTGCGAGAATTTCACGGCATAATAGACAGTGACATAGTGACCATTTTACACGCCTCTGTTTAGCTATACACAAATGACTTACTTGCGCCATTCCCTGCAGAACCCTTAATACGATGAAGAACTCTTTAGAGACGGAGGCACAGAGAGCCGAGAAAAGGCCGAGGGCAGAGGGTACCACTATACCCAATCCGAACACCAGACGACCACCCAGGTACTCTGCAGCACGCCCACCCGCGAAGTTAGTGGCAGTGTAGCCCCAGAAAAATGCACCCAGGATCAGCCCTTGAGTCTGCTCGTCCCAATCAAAGTCGCCCTCCTGAGGTTTGATAGAAAAAAAAAAACTCTGTTAGTGCATCTAGTTCTTTACATGAACATCATAAATCCTTGTCCTTGGCACTTAGGCACAGTATCAAGTTCCACAATATTGGCTGTGCGTAATGTGATCATGTGTAACAAAACAGTAACAATGAACTGTAGCTGCTTAATAACTATCACGCTCTACTCAGCCATTATGTACCGTACACGCAGTCCATCCTAGCCGTAACTCTGACAAATTTCATCTCCTGGTAAACATCCACACCCTCTCCCAACAATTTCTGGTATCCGGTATCAGATACTGAGTGATAAAGTGGCGGGAAAAGTATGTAGTTCAAATTTCCACACCAAAAGCATACTTTACGAGTTACAAGGAGAGAGAGAGAGAGAGAATTTGGAAAAGGGCGTTGTAACGGCTGGAATCAGCTTTCATCTGTCTCAAGTCACAAACTGTACGAGAGTAACGAATGCTTCCTCTTTCCATGCTCTTGGACAAATGTTGGTTAAATATCAACCATGGCAGTACCACCCTGCTTAAATGACCTACTTTTACCTCCCTGCCCCACCAGCCACCACAATCCCAATTCGTCCTTTCCACTTCCGTGAGCTTATTTCGCCCTGTCCATGCTCATTCTAACCCCACCCCCCACCCCCCACCCCAAAAAAAAAAGAAAGTAAAAAAATTAATAAAATTGTGCTGTCACACTAGGGTTCCAAAGACGGTCCTTCCCGCGTATAGACAATTCTCTGCTTTGCGATGATCTTACCGTAGTTTTGCTTCCACTCTGTTATACAGTTGGATCCCTATCCGGGTTGTCTTAGGCTGTAAATCATTCCTTTAGCATATAAAGCAGTGATCCTAAAACTACATTTTCGCCAGATGTGGCCAACAAAGTCGAAATTTCTGGATATGTGGCCAGTTAATCAGTTATTATTCCCTGTGTTGTGGGTGAACGATAACCAGAAGCGAATACATCGAACCTTAAGCATTTGTAAAAAAATAAAAAATAAAAAAGTATTGCAAATAGGTTTTCTGAGTATTAAAGTAGAAGAACGTTGTTGTTCCTCACATTAACCCCATACCTGTTGACAGCAAATGAGTTTAGAATCTGTCAGACTTAGACCAACAAAGCTATTGTGCTAATGCACAAGTAGAACTCCTTGACATGCGGAATGATGATGTTCTAAAGCAAACTCAAAAGCTTCTGAGTCAGTTTTGGAATTTTGGTAGCAAGTACATCTGCAACTTTGAGAAATGTAGATTTCATCATTCTATCGGTGTTTGAATCAAAATACAAGCAATGTTGTAGAAGTCTGCAACATTTATTCTCTTATGACCATCTTTAACCCGCAACGTGTCAGTGCCGTTTTAAAACGGTCTGACATAATTGCACAGTCAGTGCCAGTGCTGTTTTAACCCGCCCATCCCAACCACTTTTCCACCACTGACTCCCCCAAATCCTGACCATTTTAGGAAAAATTTTTTTTGGGCTCAAACCTTCGCTTTTGGTGAGAAACATTGAAAATTCATAGAGAAATCGCTCACCTGAGGTTTAAAATACTCATTACAGGTAGGAGTACCTCCTTACCTTACTGGGTTTTCTGTCAGGCTGGCACCAAAGAAAACGAGTTCTATGGGAGGATAACTATTTTACACCACTCATAAACGGTATTTATTTATTTACTTGGTACGAATTTATATGTAGTACAAGAGTATATTGGTTTTCAAGCAGTAATATAGGCATTATAAGCATTGTTTCACTCACTAATACCTGACCTCTTTTTGCCACATTACCTGATCATCATTTCTAACTGTTACTTCCTCTAATGCTATGTAAAGTTTGTCCTCCACATTGTCATTGATTGGGGAATCACTCTGGCCCTGAATTTCGTATCGTGGCATGACATGGCTATACTGGCCAGGTCACTGATAACAGGTGAATTGCTGAGACAATGGCATGCAGGGGGGGAGGAGGTCATGCTGGGTAAGGCATTGTCCCTGCCTAGCATCTTGTTGAGGAAGGTGTCACGTGTATACATACCAAAAATGACTCGCGAAAATTGAAAATTGTGCAAATTAGGGACCTTGCAATTTTTTCGCGTTTATGTACGTCGACGGGATTGGAAGTGAAAAAACGTGTGGACGTTAAAGAACGTCGACGGGATGCCGTGGGTTAAAACAGTCTAATGTAAAAAACTTCACTGTGACCGCATTTTTCAAGATTCATGGGTAAAAATTGGCAGGCATGTAAGGTAACTGCTCCTCTATCATCCCCCACGCTGTCAAGGCTATACACTCACTCACTCCCCCCCTTACACTCGCTCTGCCTCACTGTGCCTGTGTGCCTCACCCAGTGCTGTACACAGTGAAGGCATTTTTAAAATATTTTCACGTAAGCGTAAGGTGTAAATATTTTCTTGTAAGTGTAAGGATTATCTACCGAAGTCAAGTTGTAAATACCTTCTTGTAAGTGCCAGGACTGTACGTAATGAAGTCAGGTTGTACCTATCTTCAAGTAAGTGTAAGATAATGCATTCACAGTGAGAAAGACACGCAAATTGTGATAGATGCTGATGTAATAAGTAATCTGAAAAGTATACTGAACATTGCTCTACCTTCCCAGCATAAATACCTGAGTATACCTTACATAGTAAACGGCTTTCACATACGTAGTGAGCATGAGAGAGCAACTATACCTGTAGTATACCGGACTGAATAAAACCCATTTCTGAGCCTCGGTCAGCATTTTAACAGCGAAATTCGTTGTTTCCACATCAAAATCTATCATTTTAGCCAAAAAAAAAAAAAAAAAGATCGAAAAATGGCCGGCACTGGGGTGACCCTTAGGGCTAAAAATAGCTGGCATGCGGCAGGTTAAAATTGAATTTTTGCTATAGTATGGTGGTAGAAAAGCTGCTCGTAACACCTGTGGGATCACAACAGTGCAAAGTGGGAGGCTATTTGGAAAAGTTGCTGTTTTCCACCGACTAAACATTGCCTCAACGATTAAGAGACCTCTGGGTAAATAACAAACATTTTTTTTTTTTTTTTATGCAGAGAAGGGGAAACAAAGAACACGATCCCACAAGATTGGTCTCTCCAAGAAAAATAAAAACAAAATAAAAAAGAGCCAAAGAGCTGTTTGTTTCCAGATGCCTGGGCACACTGCATTTAAAAGACTGGAATTCATAGACAGTAAGAAGCACAGACAGATGAAGACACACCTGACCTGTTGCATACATGAAGGACTGGGAGTAACGGTTAACTCTTGCATTTAAGGAGTTGGGCAGAAAGGAATGATACTTTCCTGATTGACGGGTGCTATGCGGCCACAGTGGTGGAAAGTAAGCACTGAGTTCAAAGGAACAGTGGCAAATGGAGCAGTGATAGAAAAGAGATGATGCAACAGTGCGGTAAAAGACAGGTTAGATGGAGCCAGTAAGAGGAGAAGAATTAATAAGACGAGAAGATTTTGACTCCAGAGTGTTGATAAGTACTGTATGTGGGGAGCCTACCATCACATGAGAGTTGTACTCTACAAAGGGGGAAAAAAAAAACATAAAGTCAACAACTGTGCAGTGGTAAAGAAGGCATGGAATTCGCTTAGCATACCTATTCTCTTGGAAGCAGATTTTACAAGAGAGGTAATATCTTTGCAAAATAATTCCTGAGTTTTTTTTTTTTTTTTTTTTTTTTTTTTTTTTTTGCCTATCGACCATTGAGGCCGAAGCCTCTGATCATTAAGGCAAATATATATATATATATATGTATATATATTGACACATATATACATATATATACAAACATATATATATACATACATACATACATACATACACACATCCATGCATATGAACATACACACTTTCATGCACACGTACATATATATATAATAATTTTTATTTTATTATTTTTTTGTAGTTTTATTTTTATTATTTTTATTTATTTTTTATATTTTTAACCTTATATTACTTATAAACAAAATACCTAATCTAAAGACCCTAAAACTAACCACCTAACAGACAAATCGCTAACCTATACTAAATCCTAAGAGACAAATAACTAGACCTACACTAATGGTAAAAAAGCCTCGACCAAGAGAACACCATCGACTGCAGATATGTAATGCTTTTCTACATTACATACCTGCACTCATCACCTGGTGACTGTCAGTCGAGGCACAACCTAATATAGGGGACATCAATATATGAAAGGGAACCAGACGAGTCAGGAACATTTCCATATACGTCAGCTGTCGTCCCTAATTAGAATAACTTAAGCAAGATAATATAATGTATTTACATAATTTATACAAAAATTGAAGAACCTCGCCCAGCAGACTACCATCGACTGCAAGTGCCCAATACCTTCCTATATTGCACACTTGCACTCATCAGCTGGTGACTGTCAGGCGAGGAATTTGGGTTAATGTAGGGGACATCTATATTAGAAATAGATCGGTGGGAGGAGGAACTATTTAAAATATGTCAACTGTCAACCCTAATTAATATTACAATATATACATATTTACTGTTCATAAAAACCATAACCACACAGTAAAAAAGTCACATCACTCTGATCAGTCCGGTCTCTCTCAAGAAAGCCATCAATTTATCAGTCATAACAATGTCCCCATCACCCAGGATGGTGGAAAGGGTGAAGGGGACGTCAACTGCGCCCGCCAGTAATTCATAAGTGAATCGCGTTCACGAATAAATCGCCGACAGCGCAGGATGATATGACTGATAGATAACACGCATTACAGATGTCACAGTGCGGTGGAAGCGTCTTTCCATATAAGGTTTTATGTGGGTTAAAACGGTGGCATTCAGCCGTAGTCGTGCCAACACTTTTTCTTCTAGGCGACTGGGACTTTTGGCAGTGTCCCAGTCGCCAGGTACGGCTTACAAGTTGGAATATTTAGTCTGGTCCACTGACCTTGCCACAGAAGATTTATTGATTTCTTTCCGAGAGATAGACTCGACCGTAGATCACGAGGAACGTCCCAAGTCTCCTCGAGCTCCACAGCCGACTTTGCAAGTAAGTCAGCCTGCTCATTGCCGTAGATACGACAATGACCAGGCACCCAGATCAGCGTGAATGACTTGTTGCATGAATGCAACTTATTAACGATGCGGCCCTGGATCTCATGAGAGTCCATAGTGCAAGATGCAATTGCCTGAAGGGCTGATTTTGAATCTGAAAATATGACAAATGAGTCATGTCTAGAATTGAGGGCATAGTCTATGGCTTTGTCAATAGCAAAAAGTTCTGAAGTAAACACAGATGTATGAGTCGGCAACCGATACCTGAGAACACATTCAGTCGACCACACACTTGCACCCACACATTCACTCGACTTGGAGCCGTCAGTGTACAATTGATGGGACCCCAAGTGACGAACAATGATCTTACGAAACAAGTGGTGGACCTCCGCCTCCGGCGCCTTGGCCTTTGGTGCTGGGAGCCATGTAACATCGACTGTAAAGCCGGGTGGCTCCCAAGGCGCTATATTTTTAAGCACCAACTTGTCACAGTCACTGGGGTCCACATCAAGCTCCTGAGTCAGTAAGTGGAGGCGAGCGGCAAGTGGCCGACGCACCCCCCACAGAAGGTGGTGGTATTGACGCAGGGGGGTACAGGCCACATTGCCGATATTACTTTTTCTTAATGTCCTTACACCATAGGACAAGGCCAGGTGGTCACGGCGAATACGGAGGGGAGGCACATTCGCCTCCACTTCCATACGAGCTACACGGGTACACCGGACAGCTCCAAGACACATTCGCAAACATTTATTCTGTAACACATCCAATCCTTTCAGCGTGGCATCGGATGCCGAGCCATACACCTGTGCGCCATAGTCTAGCTTCGATCGAATAAGGGACTTATACACCATTAATAAAGATTTTCTGTCGGCACCCCAGGTAGTACCCGCTAGGTACTTGAGGACATTTAACGGTTTATCACAACGAGCAAGCAAAGTATTAACGTGAAGTTTAAAATTCATTCTACGATCAAAATGTATTCCTAAAAATTTTACAGAATTTTGAAAAGGTACCGCCTGATTATCCAAAGTTAAGCACAAATTAGGTACGTTACGATTAGTGAAAACTATAGCGGCACACTTACGTACGGAAAACTTAAATCCCCACTGCAAGGCCCATTGGTGGACGGAGTCAAGGGCTGCTTGAATCCGCCCAGCCGAAAATTGTGCATTACGGGAAGAGTGCCATATTGCACAATCGTCAGCGTAGAGTGAGTATTTAAGATTCCTCGGGATGGGAGCTGATGACAGAATATCATTGATCATAATACTAAATAAAGTAGGACTAAGCACACTTCCCTGTGGCACCCCGTTTTCCTGGATAAATATATCCGATGTTACGTTACGGGGCAATTTGACAGAGAAAGTTCTGTCCCTTAAGAAATTTGAAATAAAAACAGGCAAATTTCCTCTTAAACCATAAGCATAGAGCTTCATTAGTATACCGTGTCGCCAGGTCATGTCATAGGCTTTATGGATGTCCAAGAACACCCCTATCATGAATTCTTTATTGGCAAATGCCTCTGCAATACAATGCTCCAAATTCAAATTCCTGAGAGAATGAAACCCCAAGTACATTCAAAGATGAAGTAGGACTGAGTTGGATATCACAGTAAAAATGAGAGGACACTCTTGCAGTATATTTCTAAAGGTTCAAAGTTGCAAGAACTAAGTTTTTTTTTTTTTTTTTCAGGCATTTAAATAACAAGAATATGTTTATCCCAATCAAAAATATGAGTCAAGTCAGACATTAAGCTTAGTGTGCCATAGCCTCATCCCTTGTTTACTGAAGCAGCCGCTGAGATGGGCGCTGAGAGAAGCAGATGGAAAGGTGCAGGGGGGAGTCATCAGCATGAGTAGATAGGGTTAGATAAACAGATTGGAAGGTCACTACCGAATAGAAGAAAGAGAGCTGTTCATAAGAAAGGAAGAGAATTGTTGATAAAACAGATCCCAGAGAAACACCACTACCGATAGCTCTAGAAGAACGGTGGCCATCTACAACAGCAGCTATAGAACTACCAGAAAGGAACCTATAGACGAAGGCACAGATGGAAAGAGAGAAACCTTAAGAGGGGAGTTTGGAAATTGAAGATTTATGCCAGACTCCATCGAAAACTTTCGAGATGTTAAGTGAAATGGTAAAGCTTTCACCAAAGTCTCAAAAGGAGGATGACCAGGAGTCCGAAAGGAAGATGAGAAGATCGTCAGCAGAGAATAGCAGGTGGAACCCATACTGGCGATTGGAAGGAAGATTCAGATAGGAAAGGTGCTTTAAAATATTTTTGTTAAGAATAAATTCAAAAACTTTGGAAATATTGGATGTTATGCAATTGGGCGATAACTGAAGGGTTGGGATTGGTCACTTGGGAGAGGCTGAATGTGCCAATCTTCTAGTAAGCAGGAAAGGTACAAGTCGACGGACTAAGACGAATTAACCTAGGCAGGGTGTATGCACATAAACTACTGTGGTAAACAGGATGAACCCTTTCAGGCCCATTTTTTTTTTTTTTTATGCGAGGAAGAAGGAACCAAAGGCTACGAGCCCCCAAAACAGTTCCTTCTAAGAAAAAAAAAAATACAAAACAGAGATCAGTGAGGGGAGAAAGTTCATTAACTGAACAGATTTTTATCTAAGGCGTAAATGGAGGAGATACTCTGAGCAACGAGTTCCGCTTTTTTCATTACAAAAAAGAAAGTTACAGAGCCGTCAAAGCAGAGAAAGGAGGGAAGAATGATGAAGTAAACTTGTTAGAAAAGTTTTATGCAAATTGTCAAAAGGAGCATGAAGAATCTGAGTCAGTACCCAGTGGGCATGTACAGTTCAACAGTCATGAGTTGATATAAAAGAATGTGACATATCATTTTAATCCTTGGATCATCAGGAACAGTACCCGGCTGCACAACCTTGGAAACCAACTACTGTAAGCTGGGAACCCGAGATGGCATCCAAGATGGCTGCCATATCCATAAATGTTCATAAGTTGGTCATATTATGCAGTAATATAAAGTGTAATACAGGTTTTCTTGGGATTTTAGGGACAAAGAATTCAGCTTTGATAGTTTGACACATCTTTTCCTGTAAAAATCAACTATTGTAAGCTTGAAGTTTAAGATGGTGTCCAAGACGGCTGCCATATTTATCAGTGTTCACAAGTTGGTCATAATTTGCACTAATCAAGTCTTGTGAAGGCTATAAAAGAGGATGCAGGCATAACAACTGTGAAAGGTTGCCACTGTACGACAAAACATGTACATTAATGATTGATGTCATGCACTGGTGTCATCGTTTCTCACTGGTGAAAGATGGAAAGTTCTTTGTCATTGCACTTAGATACAATCAACCAATTCTCATTGAAGTCCTAGCTAATGCAATGGCTATTCACATGTGTTTTGATCACTACAAAAGTCCAACTATGAAGGAAGCAATAAAACAGATGAGGACTGGTAAGCAAAAACGGTACATATATTTGATGTTTCAGACCAGTACAAAGCACCAGATCCTTCAGAGTTCTTTGCTTGATACAGAAAGCACAGTTACTTGTCAACCTGTGTGATAAATGTGTCAAGATGACCTCCAGTCTTCAAGTTATGGTAGCACCAAAATTTATCTAAGTGGTGGTTTCAGTGAAGAAACAAAGCCAGTAATGTTGCAGAGTGGAAAGGTAACTGCAGTCCCTGCCCTTGAATCAACAAATGCAGAGGCAGACACTCGTTTATTCTGCATACCCTCACAGATGCCTCCACTTCCATTTGTTCACCATCTAAGTGGCAGTGATACCACCTGCAGTCTCTTTTTTACCAGCAAAGAGATGGTTAGCAGCAAGTAAGATAATCCAGCTGGATGCTTTGGAATACTTTGGCAGTGATGGTAATGTTATCATAATTGAAGATGTTATCAGTCAGGCTAAGAAGTTACGTGTCACCGTCTACAGAAAGAATGCCGAGATGTTAGATATCTCTTTGAGTGAGATTCACATACAAATATTTTTAACCAACAAGATCACTCTTCTCAAGCTCCTTCCACCTACTGAGGATACTTTATTCAGCATCTGAAATGTTCTTCCTTAGCAATAATCACTGACAAGACAGCACACACTGCAAAGCCTTGCATTCCTTCGTTGGACGAATATTGATGGACAGTAAAGCAAGCAGAACTTATGCCAGTTCCAGTGATTGCAGAATTTTGACCACTAGCAATATTACATCTCTTACTTGTGGCTGCAGGAACGGTTGTTTATGAAATTGTTCATGTCCCAAACGGAATGTTCCATGTTTTCTTGCCTGCAGATGCTGTGGATCTCCAGAGAGCAGTTCCAGAGCTCAGTACCTCCAGGAAATTTAGGATATGTCTGACTCCTATGAGATTTTCTATAAATATAGTATTTCCTTTTTCTCAGTTTCAACAGGATTATCTCTGTATTGGACTAAATATCAGTGTCAGTTATTTTAGTAAGTATAATGGTTGCATTATATCTCAGTTACAATAAATTGTGTTGTGATGTATGGATGAAATGTCTGTTTACTTGAATATTATAGATGATATAAGAGCTTATGTTCATGATATGCTCAGTTATTGACATTCCTCAGATGTGTGCTGCTTATATACCCAGTAATTGTATTTTTGCTAAATTTCTCAGTCACTAAAAGTATGCAAACTTTCTAAAGGGGAAGAAATGTAGTGTTCATTAAAAAACTATGTATTTATATAAACAGTCTGTAATTTTGAATATTTTTTTTTTTTAAATTCTGAAGACAAATAATACAAAATAAATGGGCATAAAAAGGTGACTAAATCTTATTCCATACGATTTATTTTGCAAATTATCTTCATATAGTAAAATAGACAGGATCAGCGGTCATCTGGGATGCCATCTTGGATTCACAGCGTACAGAAGTTGGTTTCCATGGTTGTGACCCTGGATATTGTTCTTGATGGTCCAAGGATTAAAATGGTTTACCATAACCTATCGTAACAAGCCATGTCTGGTTGACTAGAAAAAAGTAGCTTTTGCCCTCTGGGTACAGTGAGTTCAGAGTTTTTATTACGAATGAGATTATCCCAAGCAGAGTGAATAACAAACTGAACACGGTTTTGGGCAAAGATATGAAAGAGACGACAGTCAAGGTTGGGGTGGTTCTTGTACTTCTTGTAAGCCTTCTCCTTGTTGTGAACATTAGAAAAACGTCATTAAACTTTTTTTTTTTTTTTTTTGCATTAGTCACAGGATAAGAGAAAGGAAAGTATGGTTTCATACCCGAAGGAACAACCTCCAAAACGTGTGAGACAGACTCACTTGGCTCTCGGTCATGGGATCAATAATTATCCATGAGAAAATCGATGGACTTCTGCCTGAGGGCCTCTCACTTAGCAGATCCAAAGTGCCACGGCCACTTCCTCTTGGGAAGGTCCTCAGGCCTTACTGGAACACCAGAACAAGTTAAGGTGATATGGCTGTGATTGGAGGAGCTTAAGAGGGAAAATATTCACAGCATAAGCAGAAGGATTGGTCGTTGGAATTCTCCCGAAGGCGGTCATGGATACAAGTAGGATGCTGTACAAGCTGTTCCAGGTCATTAAATCCTCCGTGGCCGCCGGCGATGAATGACGTTTAGCCGATAAATAGCTGCGAGTAGTTTGCGTGCGGCATATAAAAAAAAACTGCAAAAAATTTTGGGAAGTGAACGAATGTTCTGAACATCTTCAGACTGACCTAGGCTACACTCCCATCAAGCAGTTCAGAGCCTGCTGCTATGATGAGTGGATTTTCGATTTTTTCGCTCCTGGCCATGCCAAAACAAGCACAACTTCACCCATTATCTTGACCCAGACAAAAAATATCATCTTTGTTCTCTATTGCAAAACACACACAACCACCTATTTACGATTATGAAGTAATAGTGGCACAAACAAAAAAGCCATGATAACTGAAAAATACATTTTTATCATGGTATCTTTACCTGTTTGCTCAGGTTTGTTGTATTGGTTTGGATCATTTGACGCAGTGCGACTTGTAGAAAACTGAAAACTTTCGGGAAGTGAACGAACATCTGGGACATGAGACTGAACTTCCTGCTCTCACACGTCACACCCGTCTGTCACCGTCAGTTCCAGTGTTGCCAGAAATGGGGAATTTTCCCTAGATTTGGGGAATTCAAGGTGTGAATGGGGAAAGAATGAATTCGGGTGTGATTTTGGGGAATTTTCGCATTGTGTTATTTTTTTTTATTTAAAATCTGGGTAATTTCTTATTATCAAGTGAACATATGTGAATCTCACCCTGGGAAGCACATATATACAATTATACATTACTTTTGAAGGTCTCCTCCTGCATTGGAACCACTGAGCTATATAATATGGAGTGGCTTTCTCCGCCGCGGGCGTGTGATTTTGGCGGCCATATTGAAACACCGACACAAATTCAAAATCATATTCTTTATTTCCACTAAGCAGTGATTATTAATAAAGAGACACTTTTTGCTTATCATACAGAAACTGCATAGCTGCACAGCTGACCATGGCACTATATATTACGGAATCATCGGCTGCTTTCCAAAACTCAACAAACACACCAGTTCAAAAACCATAGGGCATCAGGCGAGGTGTAACATGGCTGCCGCTACATCAGCGCCGCCCTGGCGCCTGGAGGCTGCTACATCAGTTACGTTGTGTTAGCCATGAGATAGCCACTCCATATTATATAACTCAGTGATTGGAACTGGGGCTTGGTTTACTTGGCTATGTACCTTTAACATTAAAGAAAAAGTCAGTTATAAAAAAATAATAATAAAATCTCATTATTGTTATCCAAGAATGTACCGCCTTTGTCTATTTTCAATAACATGTAACCGATTTATTTGGTATACTATGACATTTACATATTTACACGCTTTATGAAGGTGTTTGCCTGGTTGATCAGCTGACTCAGCTGAGCTAAGCTTCCCCCGCGTGAAAGAGAAATTCGGAATAGTTTCCGGCGCCTTCAAACCATCTTTTGCTCTCGAGTTGCTGGTGGCTGACACCACAGGTAATTCAAGGGAAAAAACATTAACCTGGGTTTTTAATTATAGCTTTCTAACATTTGGAACTGTTTGAGTAGAGAGAAAATTAATGTTCTTGACATACGTTATGTCAGCCTGGACGTTGCTCGATGTAACTTCAGTTAGGCCTTCTCTACAGATATGTTACCGGTATTGACTTGTATATGAAAAACATTGGGCATAGGGTTTTCTTTATTACTGGATCATTATTGTTGGTATTACATTCTTTAGTTATATTTCCTCCCTGTGCTTAAGTAGGTTGTATAAACGACCCAAGTATCAGTACTGAGAGAGACATGTAGGCTATACAGTTTAATAACCCCTATTTGAGTTTAATATTTAGGCCTATGTAGCCTATACTGTAAGATATACTGTATAGTTCTGGTGAGAACTGAGTAGCATAAAACTAATAGTGCAAAGATCAGCAATTCATGAATTGTAGATTCATACTTTGTGTGTGTGTGTCTGTTAGGGTGAGTGTATTTGCAACAGATTTTTCTTGATAAAATATATAGGATACTTAAGATCCTACACGCAGGTGTACTACTGTACTGTATGACATTCATATAGCTTTTATCAACAAATTAATTTGTGTGTGTTTTAAATTTCATTGCAACTTTTGACAAATATACAGTACATTACTGCCTCCTACTGTACTTTACATAATGTCTTGTTCTTTCACTTTCCTCTGACCTAAAAGTGCCAAACACCATCAGAAAAACTAATCATATACAGTATGTTCTACAGCATGCTTTTCAAATTTGGTTATGCATATGTGTCTATAATTATGATGATGCATTTGTGTGTAAATAAAAATAATGTGTATTTCAGTTGAGAGAGCGTACAGTTATGGATGAATCAGTAGATGATCCAGAAGCACCCACATCTCCCCCAGACGATTCCCGGAAAGAAAGTATCAGGAAAAAAAGTAACAGTAAAAAACGTAAGGGAAAGAGCTAATCTAACCTAACCTAACCTAATCTAACCTAACCTAACTTGACCTTATCTAACCTAACCTAACCTAACCTGACCTAATCTAACCTGACCTAACCTAGGAAAAGTTGTTACTTTTTTACTGTTCGTTGGGTCTGGTTAGTACTTGGATGGGTGACCGCCTGGGAACACCAGATGCTGTTGGCATCCCTACGTGTCAAGTGGGGTTGGTGGAGGATTAGTGCCCCTCCCTGTAAAACAATTAACTCTAAGCCCTTGGCCACCCCGTGTGGGATACATGGCGTCTGGCAATGAATGAATGAATGAATGAAACTTTTTTTCCTGATACTTTCTTTCCGATTCCCCCCCCAGACACATCACCAAGGCCTCCAAAGAAGTTGAAGTATGCACAAAAATATGGCAGGCACTGGGAATCTCTTCCTGTTTTTAGGGGCTGGTTACAACCTAGTGAAAAAAGTGAAACACGTGCTTACTGCAAGGCCTGTGAATGTGAAATAAATGCCAAAAAATCAGAATTAGAAAAGCATTCAGCTGGGCAAAAACATAAAGCTAATACTGCAAGTTCATCAAGGCAGCCAACTTTATTGTCAATGCCTTCTGTTGTTCACTCTTTAAGAGATAAACAAGTAAAAGAAGGTGAAGTGAAACTAGCTTCATTTGTTGAGCACAATTTGCCACTTAATGTTATGACACATCTTCCACAGTTGGTAAAATCTGTATGCAAAGATTCTGATATTGCAAAACGTATAAAAATTTGTAGAACAAAAACAACTGCTGTGATAAAGAAGGTAACTGGCCAAACAAGCAAGGAAGAATTAATAGACATTTTGAAAAACAAGAAATTTTCTTTAATTGTTGACGAATCCACAGATAAAGGCTACACCAAACATTTATGCATTGTTGTACGTACTTTGATAAATGAAAAAGTAAATGATGCCTTCTTTGATTTAGTGCCAATTCAAGATGGGAGTGCTCAAAGTTTGTATGACAGTGTAGTGAAAGTCCTTGTAGATGCAGGAATTCCATACAAGGACAGTATGATTGGCTTTGCATCTGATGGGGCAAATGCTATGATGGGAGCTCACAATTCCCCGTCTACTCACTTGAAAGCTGACATACCTAATTTAGTTACCATGAAATGTATCTGCCATTCATTTCATCTTTGTGCTTCTTATGCTTGTGCAAGTCTTCCTAGAGCATTGGAACAGTTAGCAAGAGATATTTATAATTATTTTATGTCAAGTCCAAAGAGATTGTCAGAGTTGAAAGAGTTTCAGGAGTTTGTAAATGTAAAACCAAACTGCTACACCCAAGCCAAACACGCTGGCTTTCTCTTCAGTCAGTAGTTTCTCGCCTTTTAGAGCAATATGAGGCACTTAAACTGTATTTTACTGAGGCAGTATTTTCTGATAGACTTTAGTCAGGAGAGGCAATTTTGGCTCAGTTGAAGGATCCAGCCAATAAGATGTACTTGCAGTTTCTAGAATTCATCCTGCCACTCTGCAATGACCTTAACAAAAAAATGCAGTGTGAAAGCCCACAGATTCATACAATGCAGCAAGCAGTCAGTACTGTATGTAGGACAATCATGGATTGCTATATTCAACATGATCATTTAAAGAATACTGCCATTGAAAAAAGTTCAGTATAGAGATCCCTCTAAATTTGTTCCTCTGGGTGAAATTTATTTAGGTGCCAAAGTTACAGGAGCAATTACCAACGACACCCATGGCTTGTCAAAACAAGATTTGGAAATCTTTCAGAAACGATGTCTAAATTTCCTAATTGAAAGTGTCCAGCAGATTTGTTCTAGACCTTCATTCCAAAGCTCATTACTGAAGCAGATGATGTTAATTGACCCAAAATCATTTCTTAAGAAAAATGTACCTTCTAGTGCACCATTGGCTAGCTTAGTTCCAGGTATTATTGAGCAGAGAAGGCTCAATGAATTAGACAAAGAATGGAGAGTACTCAGAAACACTAAGCTTGAAGTACCAGATGACACTGGGGTTGAAGAATTTTGGCAACAAGTAAGTCATATGAAGTTTGGAGATGATAGGGCAATGTTTCCATACTTATCATCATTTGTTTTCCATTTACTTTGCCTTCCACATTCTAGTGCTACAGCTGAAAGTATATTCTCACCAGTAAATAATATGAAAACAAAACAAAGAAACCGGCTGTCAACTAAGACATTAATTGGACTTCTTCACTCAAAGAGATATCTGAGAAATAATAATTGTTTTAGTATTGAAGTCAAAGATAATCTGCTAAAAAAAAATGAAAAGTGACATATACAATGATGATTCTGAAAGTGAGTCTGATTAATGACACAGCCTTCACAATGTACACTGTACATAAAAATCTTAAACCGACACCGGGTAATACATTACTGTACTACTAAAGTACTAGTAGAGTACAATCACACACCATAGTATCTGAACCGGGGTTACCCCTTCTGTCCCACCTCTACCCTAGAGATAGGGATCTGGAGGATAACTACCCCCTCCTGCAACCTTCACCTCTGGCACCTCCATCCCTCACTTCCTTCTCTCCAGAGCAGAGGTGGGATAGAAGGGGTAAGTTGGTAACCCGGGTCCAGATATTATAGTGTGTGACTGTAGCAATAGCCTACTGTATTGTGGATATGAATGTAGCTTTGGGCTTATGTTGCGAGTGTTGTAGTCTTCATCAGCAGATTACTAGTCAACTAAAAGTATTGTAGTGCAATGTTAACACATATATTAGTATATTTATATAATAAGAGTTTTGGTAAATAAACACTAATTGTGGGATTTAAGAAGTCATAAGGCGATTGCAGGCTACACAGATTACATGAACATTCAAAATTAAGTTAATGATTAAAGAATATTGTCTTTTCCTGATTGAGTGTGTATTTGTTTCTGTGTGCTTGTGACTGCTTGGCTACCCTCTTTCAGGGGATGCAAGCCTGGTAGGCCTAAGTACAGTTTATAGATAGTATTTTCCTTTTCAATTAATCCAAGAAACCTCATTTTAATATCCAAATTATTTATCATTGTATGATTGCTGTTATGCTGAGTGTTTTTAGGCCGACTCCTCGTACTAAAGACACAAGCTACTGAGCGGGGTCCTCTTTCCGGACCGGAAGTAATGCACTAACAAGGGAACAGGACATAAAAACTAGGCAGTCCACCTTTAACACATCTATTACTTTAATTACAACAGCTTAACAATATCACATAAGATGGTATTATAAACAGAGGATACAGATATACAGAGTTACGTTAGTGTAATATGGGATATTCACACATTCCTTAATTATGCTTTATAATAGGTTAAGAGTCCGTAAGTGGATGGGATTCACTTGTATCAAAGTCCAAAAGGTCTTAGCGTGTCGGGGCAATAGAGATGTCTGGGCTTGATGAGCCGAGGAGGGATTATTACTATAAATTAACAAGGGAGGTAGAGCACTAGATTCACTGTTTAGGCTCGGCGCGGCAACTCTCGCCCGCGCGTACACTGACAAGGGGGGAGACTACTCTAGATTGGACTTTGGGATAGCGCTGCTCGGATGAACCCAGAACTTATAGTCTTTGTTAGGGGAAGGTATTTACAGACACTTTTTGGTGTAATCCCGCTGGTTCACTCTGTCACTGGATCATTACAGGAAAGGGAAAGTCACTATTCTTGCCCGAGTTTCTGGGGCGATATCACTTTGTCACTGTAAGGTGTAGGTCCCCACTCTGGTCACGGTGCAGGGAGACCCTCTTGCCTGGGGTCTCGACCTGTTGTAGGCCCTCCTCTGGTCACGGTGCAGGGAGACCCTCTTGCCTGGGGTCTCGACCTGTTGTAGGCCCTCCTCTGGTCACTGTGAAGGGAGGCCTGTCTGTGTTGGCCCTAGGGACCGGGGCCAAACAGGTGTAGCAGATGGGCCTGACGTCGTAGGGTCTGCGGCAGGGGGAGGTCGGCGTCGACGGGTTGCCAGGCTCGCCTAGGGGTCCGAGAACTGCGGAGGTCTACTGGGGGATGCGCCATCAGGTGTGGGCTGCGGCCTCGTCTCCCGCTGGTACCTGGGGAAGACAAGAATTTCCCGGGGGTAGGAGGTAGGTCCCAACTGGGACCAGGCCTCTGTTCAGGTGACACTTTAGGGGTAACTCCCTCGGGTGGTGTCCGGCTACTCCTGCAGGAGGTAGCTGGCTCTAGAGAACACACAGAGGCCGTGGTCTCTCTTGCACTTATGGAGGGTAGCACAGAGGCGACTCTCTCTCTTGTCTTTACAATTGCCGTGGCACCAGGTTGATCGGTCCTGGGACCCACTTGTGGCGGTGTGTGAGGGTCTCTTACCCTTAGAGTGGCTAGGGGCGTGAGCCCCGTACAATCCACTATTGGGCTTCCTGCCCTATTTGTTATAGAGGGCTCACTTCCCTCGTCAAAGGACCTCTTGTCCTGATTGTGGCAGAGGGTATTACGCCCTCGTGGCTCACTGTGGCAGAGGATACAAGCCCCTCGTGGCTCACCTGGGTTACTGCGGCAGAGGAAGGTACTTCCCCGTGGCTCGCAGTGGCAGTAGGTGTAAACACCCCGTGGCTCACCTAGGGACCTCCTGTCCCGTTGGGGTGAAGTTGTGGTTGTCACCACAAGACTACGAGGGACTGACGTATCAGTCCCACCCCACTGCTGTCGATGGTCAACCCGCCGTTGAAGTTGTTGCGGATCTTGGCTCATCTGGCGTTGGGGCAGTTGCGGGAAGAAGGGGCACAGGTCAGTGGTGGTTGGATGACCCTCTTGTCCTGGGTCATTAACCTGTCCGTTATCTTCTCCTCGGGTGGTGGGGTGGTGGTGGCCTGGTGGTGGTGTGGGGGGTGGCGGGGCGGAAGGTCCGGCCGCGGGCATTGTACCACCGTCGCTCGTGAAAAAGTCACGACCCCGTGACTGCAGGTGGTAGGTGATGGTGGTGAATGTCTTGTGGACCGGGTGAGGTGTTGCAGGAGGTTCGTCCAGTGGTTGGTCATGGTGTTTGGCTCTCTGTGGGGGTTGAAAGAGAGACGGATGGAGGATGGGCGGTTTGTCTGGCGTAGGAGGCGGAGAAGCTGGGGTGTCCGTCGGATCCTGATGGATGGGCGGTCGTGGAGGTGCCATAGCACGCTTTCAATTTTGCTTGTTGGTAGTTTCCACGATGCCTGAGATGGAGGTGTGGGGGTGGCGGGGCGGAAGATGCGTCGTGATCTGATGGTCGTGGTGGTGAGGGTGGGCGTCGGTGGTGATGGTGGTTGGGCACGTGGGGAGTTGATGGATGATGTGTTGCGTGGGGCGGTGCATGGTGGGGTGCGGGTGGGGTGTGGTGGGAGTTGTGGTGGTACGGTGGTGGTGGTTGTTTCCACGGCGGTGACGGTGGGAGTTGGTGATGGGTGGTGTGGTGCGGTGTTGGTGGTGGTCGTAGCGGGCGGTGATTGGGAGTGGTGGGTTGGAGGAGGTGGGGTAGCCGGAGGAGATGCAGGCGGAGGTGAGGCTGAGGGGGAGGATGGTGTGATAGGGAAGGCGAATGAGTTGGCTGTGTTGGCGGGGAAAATGAGTGGCGGGAAAGTGATGGTGGTGGGTGGTGCGGGGTGGTAGGTGGGAGGGAGTAGACATGAGGAGGCGGTTTTGGGAAGTAGGTTAGGGGAAGATGAGGTAAAGGTTCTAGGAGGTTTGTGAAGGGGGAGGCAGGCTTTGTGTTGGGGAGGAATAGGCAGGGGGGAGGCGGTAGTAGTGGAGAAAGTGGTGTGTGAGGTGGGAAGGTTAGGAATAGGGGTAGGAATAGGGGAGGGCAAAATAGAAGAGGCAGTGAGAGGAGAGGAAAAGGAAAGATGATGTTTTTCCCTGTCATAGACTGGGAGAGATGTGAGGTGGCCCCCGTCATTACGGTGGGACATCGGGGCAGTGAAGGGGCGCCTTCTGTGCTTTCCTCATCCCGCTTTCCTGCTGTGAGGCTTGGGGCGATCGGCGCATGGTGGGGAGGCCTGTAGGCGCTCTTGTGTTGCTGTGCTGTGCCTGGCAGCTTTTAGCTGTTCACGAATGTCGTGGATTGGGCACTCCGGGCAGCATGGAGAAAATTCCCACGGATTTACAGGGATGAGGTCCGTGGGGAATTGTGTGATGTCGCCGATGCGTTTGGGGGAGGAGTGGACGGCTAGAAGGCACCTTATTTGGTTGATTTCTTTATCCAGGTCTCCCGTCGGTTCATGTATTGTGAAGTGGTCTTTAATGAAACTGGGGAGGATCCTGAGGAGTTTGTGGAATATGAGTCGTTCCCGGGTTTTTGCGTCTGTGCCTGGGTACACAGCGGTGACGAGCCACCTAGCCAGGATGAAGGTGTCATCGAGGCTTCCGTTGTATGTGAGGGCGTCTAGTTGCGATAAGGCTACAACTGTGCCTAGAGATGGCGTCACTGCCTGTTTCACAATTTGTGTGAACTGGTCCCATGACAGTTCTGGGACTACTTTTGGTATGACATTGATGATAATTTTCCCCAGATTCGGTAGTGTGACTGCAATTTTCTCCTTATCTGAGTCAAACCCTATGTCTAAAAGGGGTTTGATCATGTCCAAATAAACATCCATGTCACATTGGTCCGGGTTGAATTTTGGTAATTGAATGTGCGGTTTAGCTGCCATTGTGCAAGTTTCCTTTTACGTTCCTCCGTGCGTTACTCGGATCCAGAACCACCGCTTGCCACCAGTGTTATGCTGAGTGTTTTTAGGCCAACTCCTCGTACTAAAGACACTAACTACCGAGCGGGGTCCTCTTTCCGGACCGGAAGTAATGCACTAACAAGGGAACAGGACATAAAAACTAGGCAGTCCACCTTTAACACATCTATTACCTTAATTACAACACCTTAACAATATCACATAAGATGGTATTATAAACAGAAGATACAGATATACAGAGTTATGTTAGTGTAATATGGGATATTCACACACTCCTTAATTATGCTTTATAATAGGTTAAGAGTCCGTAAGTGGATGGGATTCACTTGTATCAAAGTCCAAAAGGTCTTAGCGTGTCGGGGCAATAGAGATGTCTGGGCTTGATGAGCCGAGGAGGGATTATTACTATAAATTAACAAGGGAGGAAGAGCACTAGAGTTCACTGTTTAGGCTTGGCGCGGCAACTCTCGCCCGCGCGTACACTGACAAGGGGGGAGACTACTCTAGATTGGACTTTGGGATAGCGCTGCTCGGATGAACCCGGAACTTATAGTCTTTGTTAGGGGAAGGTATTTACGGACACTTTTTGGTGTAATCCCGCTGGTTCACTCTGTCATTGGATCACTACAGGAAAGGGAAAGTCACTATTGTTGCCCGAGTTTCTGGGGCGATATCACTTTGTCACTGTAAGGTGTAGGTCCCCACTCTGGTCACGGTGCAGGGAGACCCTCTTGCCTGGGGTCTCGACCTGTTGTAGGCCCTCCTCTGGTCACGGTGCAGGGAGACCCTCTTGCCTGGGGTCTCGACCTGTTGTAGGCCCTCCTCTGGCCACTGTGAAGGGAGGCCTGTCTGTGTTGGCCCTAGGGACTGGGGCCAAACAGGTGTAGCAGACGGGCCTGACGTTGTAGGGTCTGCGGCAGGGGGAGGTCGGCGTCGACGGGTTGCCGGGCTCGCCTAGGGGTCCGAGGACTGCGGAGGTCTACTGGGGGATGCGCCATCAGGTGTGGGCTGCGGCCTCGTCTTCCGCTGGTACCTGGGGAAGACAAGAATTTCTCGGGGGTAGGAGGTAGGTCCCAACTGGGACCAGGCCTCTGTTCAGGTGACACTTTAGGGGTAACTCCCCCGGGTGGTGTCCGGCTACTCCTGCAGGAGTTAGCTGGCTCTAGAGGACACACGGAGGCCGTGGTCTCTCTTGCACTTATGGAGGGTAACACAGAGGCGACTCTCTCTCTTGTCTTTACAATTGCCGTGGCACCAGGTTGATCGGTCCTGGGACCCACTTGTGGCGGTGTGTGAGGGTCTCTTACCCTTAGAGTGGCTAGAGGCGTGAGCCCCGTACAAACCACTATTGGGCTTCCTGCCCTATTTGTTATAGAGGGCTCTCTTCCCTCGTCAAAGGACCTCCTGTCCTGATTGTGGCAGAGGGTATTACGCCCTCGTGGCTAACTGTGGCAGAGGATACAAGCCCCTCGTGGCTCACCTGGGTTACTGCGGCAGAGGAAGGTACTTCCCCGTGGCTCGCGGTGGCAGTAGGTGTAAACACCCCGTGGCTCACCTAGGGACCTCCTGTCCCGTTGGGGTGAAGTTGTGGTCGTCACCACAAGACTACGAGGGACTGACGTATCAGTCCCACCCCACTGCTGTCGATGGTCAACCCGCCGTTGAAGTTGTTGCGGATCTTGGCTCACCTGGCGTTGGGGCAGTTGCGGGAAGAAGGGGCACAGGTCAGTGGTGGTTGGATGACCCTCTTGTCCTGGGTCACTAACCTGTCCGTTATCTCCTCCTCGGGTGGTGGGGTGGTGGTGGCCCGGTGGTGGTGTGGGGGGTGGCGGGGCGGAAGGTCCGGCCGCGGGCATTTTAATTGCAGAGCTCTTATAAGGAATATTCTTAACTCAAACCTTGTCAGTGTACACATATGCATATACTACATTTAGGAAGAAGATTATTTCTCTACGATATCATAAGTTCTCTAGATGTTATACACACACCGGTATATATATGTAAAAATATGCAAAGCACAATGAGTTATAGTTTTGTTATATTAGAAATTAAATATTGATATAAGTAATCCCTTTCATTACTTCCAGCTCACTAATGTTTTATCACATATATATCACTACTTTATTATTTTAAGGTAAATATAACATACGTGAACACATGGGGAATTTTGGGGAAATTTTGCCACGAAAGTTGGGGAATTTTAGCCTTGGTCGTCTGGCAACACCTGCTGCTGTGACGAGTGAATGTATGATTTTTTCGCTCGTGACCTTGCCTAAACGCACATAGTTACACCTGTTATCTCGACCCAGACAGAAAATATCTTTTTCCTCCCTTGCAAAACACACAACCGCCCTGTTTACGATTATAAATAAACACAGGCATAAACAAAAAGGACATGAAAATAAAAGAAAAATTCATTTTTGTCTTGGTGTCTTTACCTATTCGCTCAGGTTTGATGTACTGATTTGGATCATTTGATGCAGTGCGACTTGTAGAAAACCGTGAAAACTTTCGGGACGTGAATGAATGTCTGGGACATGAGACTGACCTTCACACGCTCTCTCACCTCTTTTGTCAGTTCACCTCGTGCTCCCGTGACGAGTGGATGTACAATGTTTTCGCTCGTGGCCATGCCTAACCACACATACAGTAGTTACACCCATTATCTCAACCCAGGCAGAAAATATCATACTTTCCCACACTCACGACAGACAGGCAGCAACATATATTGCGAATATAACAAGGTAAAATGATAAAGGTGAATGTGTTATTATGGAAAAAATACGTTTTCCCCGTCTGTAAACGTATTTATTTCTGCTTTGTCTCTGTATTCGTAATAATTAGACTTATTCGTAGTTTTGAAACTACATTACGATTCTATTTTTAGCCATGCACGTGATGTGGGAACAGCAAGTTGCGACTCAACTTCCTATTGCTAATCGGATCTGACCCTCCACTTTCATCTCCCATGGGAGAGCCTAGCCTCGGAGGATGGACAATTTTCTCATTTAGGACTGAAAATTCAACCCTTTCACTCCCTTTTCCAAGCATGGGCACAACGATAACGTAAAAAATAACTCGCAACTACCATAAACATATTTTACATAAAAAAGGTGAAAAAATATTCATAATATTTTTTTTTTAGCCTAACATATTACGCACTGAAATAATTCAGTATCATCATATCTCATATATGTGCAACATTTCAGCACCATTCACGTTGGGGGTAAAAAAATATATAACAACACCTCCGAAGTTATCTCTCGGCGGCAAAAACCAGTTGCCGATATTTTGCAACTTTCGCGCTTCATTGCAAGCCACAGAATGGGTCTAGGAAGCTGGGAGTTGCACTGTTAGGTGCGTCTGAACTTCTATTCAATATGGCAAGGAAAAAATAATCAGTTTTCGAAACTTCAGAAAATGGCCCAAGCATCGGCCTGGGATGCACAGAAAATTCCTGACCCACGGCCACGGAAGGGTTAAAGGGTAGATAAGATGTAGGCTTCTTCACCGAGTGGATCAGTGGAAGAAGAGGAGAGAGAAAGTTGTGGTGAACATGGAAATCATCTAGAATGGAGATTTCAGAGAATGGATAAATTGATAGGATATGTTTCACCCTAGGAGCAAGAGAGTCAAAGAACTTTTCATAGTCAGTAGAATTGGGGGATAAGTACACAACGCATATATATTTAGTCGGAGCATAGCAGGAAAGTTGAAGCAAGGGAATATAGAATTCAGAAGATTCAAGTTCAGGAAAACGAGAGCAACAGCCAGCTTTGACTCTGAATTGAGTATAAAGAGAGTAGGAGGATACATAGAAAGTCGCCTCAGACAGCTAAGTATCAATGAGGAAGAGAAAGTGAGGTTTAGAGGAAGAGAGGTCATGTTCAACAGACTGAAAAGTAGAGGAAAGGCCACGAATGTTGCAGAAATGAACATTGTAGGAGTCAGACATTGGTTCTCTAGTTCCAACCAGGATAGTAAACACCACAAATACATAAAACTTTATTAATAGAAACACAAACCATGTAGACCAATCAATACCCTCTAAACGAGTTACAGTTAAAATCACACAACACAACACAAACTTTTCTTCACAAAGGATAGAACGAGCTTGAGGAAGTGTAGGCTGAGAGTTGGGATTGTTTACTGGCCTCCCTGCCCCACCTGTCGCCCTTTTATACACAAGATTTGAAGTCTCAAAGATTCTTATACCCACATAACCTCATTGCTCAGTGACTTGATACACAAGTTTTTCCCACCAAGTAATAAAATATCTTTACAAGTACACACATGTGACCGTTGGTAGCATGTGAGTGTATGGTGGGAATACTGGCTGGCCAGGATCACCCCACAACTCCCCCACCCTCCAGGACATCGCAAAGGCCGGTGCCTAGATGTAACGCCCCCATGTCAGGTGAGACGCTCCGTCAGCGATTACTGACAAAGTATCCCTCTCAGGGGAACAGGAGACTCTTCCGCTCCTCGTCACAATGGCAGGAGTTGATTGAGTGTTAGCAGTGTGGGTCCCCGGTGTTGCAACATGGTCTGACAACAAATGTTTTTGATTAGCGGAAGCTGATTGAATTGATGCAGGATCGACTTTAGGTGGTAGGGAAAGGCATATTTTCCTGAGGGTTTGAGATGTGGGTTGAGCAATTGGGGAGGAAATAGGAGCTGGAAAGTTGCAGGTTTTAACCTATCCACAGAAACAGTTTGTTGACTGTTACCAAATTGGATAGTGAAATGCTTACTTGATCATTTAACAACTTCGTAAGGGCCATCAAAAATACGTTAAGTGGGCACCAGTTAGCATCATGACACAGCCACATATACATGTAGTCAGCCAAAGAAGAGAAAACATGACATGACTGATGTGGAACCTGACAGGGAAGTACTGGTCGCTGTCTAGTGACGGTTTCCTGGAGAACAACAAGAAACTCGTACTTACTAAGGTTTTCAGGGAGAGTTAAGATGGTGAATTCTCCAGGGAACCGAATGGACTGACCATAAACAAGTTTGCTGCATTGCACTGTTGGTCTTCTTTAACCGCAACCCTGAGCCCCAGAATATCAAGTGGCAACGCATCAGCCCATCAATACCGCTACGGTTAATTGTGTCTTGAGAGAATCATTTAGATGCCAATGAAACAACCCAACCATACCCGATACTCCTGCAGTTTTGTCTTGAGAGCATCCTTAAGATGCCAATGAAACCTCTCAACCATATCATTCACCTGGAGGTGATAAGACGTCATATGATGTCTTGCTGTTCCCAGGAAAAATGAGAAGTTGGCGCCACAGGTCAGATTCAAACTGCGCACCACGATCTGTAATGACAGTGTTAGGAGCACCGAATCGAGCAACCCAGCCTACAAGAAACGCCCATGCAGGTGAATCAACTTGCAAATCCTGCATAGGTATTGCCTCGGTCCATCTGGTAAATCTATCAATACAAGTGAGTAAATAGGTGTATCCCCGTGAAGGTGGCAAAAGGCTTACAATGTCAACATGTGCAATATGAACTCTACAGGAAGGGAGGGACAATGACTCTACTGCACCTTTGGTATGACGGTGAACTTTGGAAGCATGACAGGAAGTGCACTGCCATGTCCATGCACTGGTATCCCTTTTATTCCCCGATCAAACAACGCACTGAGGAAGAAGAGGTTGTGAAGCTTTAATACCAGGATGACTTGAGTTATTAAAATGCAAAAACACTTTGTGACAATGGGAGCTAGGAATGAATGGACGAAGTTTGTTACAAGAAACATCACACCAAAGTTTAGTTTGAGCCAGGTATATCAAATGGCTCTAAACCAGGTATATCAAATGGCTGCAAGCAAAGTCTAGGTGATGAAGTTTTATATGCTTCCAACTCTTCACCTTAGTGAGGGCTAACTGACTTAGTCAAGAACTGGTGGAAGTTGTTCAATCGTGGAGATGGAACGGGACAAGGCATCAGCTACCTCATTCTCACAACCCTTCATGTGACGATTGTCTGTTGTAAACTCAGAGACGTAGGAGAGCTGACAGTGCACTTGCTGAGAGTAAGAATCTGACTGTTGTGACACAAAAGAGATGAGAGGTTTATGATCAGTTAAAATATAGGAGGAACGAACCTCTGGCCAGTGTCTAAAATGGCCAACATCAAAAAATAAGGCCAATTATTCTCTGTCAAATACACTGTATTAAAGCTGAGCCTTTTCTAAGTGCTGGGAGAAAAATGCCAATGGTGTTTTGACTTCATCCCTTACTTGATGTAAGATTGCTGTGGAAGAAGCATATGTTAGGGCAAGGTCTGAATCGGAGACTGGATATGCAAGACGAGAAAGTTGTGCGACATCGTCCTTAACTCTTGTGAATGCCACAGAAGCCTCTGGTGTCCAGGTAAGAGGGGCCTTAGATGACTTCGGCAACTTCTTGAGTAGATCATGTTGAGGACCTAAGGTTTCTGTTGCCCGAGGGGGGAAAGCAGTGATAGTAATTAACTATGTCCAAGAATTCTCTCATCTCTTTCACCTTAGTGGGCTTCAGAAACTGCTTGATAGTGTCGACTCTCTATGGAAACAGACTGATTCCCTTAGCAGAAACTCTGTGGCCGGGGAAGTCCAGAACAGGCACTCCAAAGATACACTTAGCAGGATGAATCTTGATATCATACTCTCATAGATGGTCTAACAGTTATCTAAGATGAGTTTGGTGTTCCTCGTGGTTACTTGATGCAACCAGTAGTCATCTATGTACACCGTTACAAAATCAAAGTCCCATAGAATGTGATCCATAAAACCCTGGAATGACTGTGGGGTATTTCGATGTCCAAAGGGCATGAAACGGTGCTGAAACACTCCAAAAGGCGTGATGATCACAGTCTTAGGAATGTCAGCTGGAAAAACGGGAATTTGGTGAAACACACACATCAGATCAGTCTTGGAGAACACTGCCTTGCCATATAATTTCAGGTGAAAATCTTGTATGTGAGGGACAAGCTCGTCTTGTATGGGAGGAAGACTTCCGGACCATATGGAGTGGCGATGCCCAACAGCTGTCAAACGGTTCGATGATCCCCTCCTTCAAAAGTGTGTCTAATTCTTCGTTTGGTGCTCGTAACTTGTCTAGAGGAAGACATCTCGGACGAGAATGACCTGGTAGGCCTGTTTTTACAATGTAGTGGTAGACTGACGTAGGCAGAGACTTAAAACATGACTGTGGCCCAGTAAGAGAAGAAAACTCTTGTAACAAATCACTAAACTTCATGTTCAAGTTAAATGGTGTGCAACTTGTAGGCACAGTACCGTAAACTTTACTTTGAGATGGCCGGTGTAGTAGATAGTTCTCTCCCGAATCGATAACTGAAAATATGTGAGAAAATCATATCCCAATGATGGTTGCTTTTCATTACCGACAATAAAAGTCATTGGGCACTTTTGCTGCATTCCCATATCAATCATGAGTTCTGAAGTGCAGAAAATTGCAATGGGTGTGCCGCTCGCAGCCAGCTGATCGAATGCAGGTGGTTTATTTTCCCAAACACGTGGTATTAGTGGAAGAATGCTCACAGATGCTCCAGTATCCACAAAAAATTTCCTACGAGATGAATGATCTTTGTTGTAGGGAGTTGGTGCAGAAACATTTGATGTTGCAAGAGCAGCTGCACTCACCTGCCCCCGCTGTTCCCGTTTCCTGAAAAAGAGCGTGGTGGTTGGCATTGGTGAGCTTTTGTTCTAAATGTAGCATGATGCCAGCGCATTCCTGATTGCTGTTGGTTACTAGTGAGGAATCTTGATTTACGAGATGAAAATAGGTTGTCTACTTGTCGCTGAAGTGCATCATGACGTTGCAGTACTTGCTGAAACTCTGGCGGTTCACAAGCTGATGTGACACTCGATGTTGAAGCACTGGATTCCCCCACCGCCAGGTTACGTACCTCTCCAGGAGGTCCACTGCTTGATTCGGTGAAAGAACTGAGTAGACACGAAGTGAGTGAAGCTGAAGCAGAAGCAGGGTGAGAAGTTGTATAACAACACACACCAGACACCACTGGATCAGATGATTTTACTTCATTAAGTGTGCCTATTAGGTATGCTGAAGTGGAGGGTTGAGCCATCATTCTATCTACCGCTGCCACATACTTGCTTGCCCGAGTTTGACCATCGAGAAAAGAAAGGTTGAGTCTTATTTTGCTGCAAGTTTCTGGAGATGCATACACCGGAGTATGTCTTCATGTGGGAGGCCTGCATCTTCTGCCACAAAACAGACGGACTCCAGTCGGCCAATCCGAGTTCTTGAAAGTCGTGCAGATGATGGTGGTCTGGTTTTCTGTAACATGCCAGTAACACATTTTTGAAAGCAGCAGATTCATCGTTATTTGGTGACGTTATGATAACTTCTCTTACCAGAGTAACCATCTCTTAGGAAGCATCCCCACTAATGCGCTGAACTTCTGAGCTTCAGTAGTGGACTGTGTGAAAGATAAGCCTCAACATGTAAAATCTAATCTTCGAGGTTGTGGTGGAAGGGGGAAGAATCAGTCGTTTTCCCCCATGATTGTACTGTGTTTGCTATCCATTATGCACACAAATGTCCCTCTGGGGTCACCAATGTAGTTCCAACCCGGATAGTAAACACTACATATATATAAAAAGCTACAAAATTAAAATACAAACCATGTAGACCTATTAATATCCTCTCAACGAGTCGTACTATTCGAGGGCTATAAAAAAACATAGTATAACAAGTACAGAACACAATGTTAAGATCACACAGCACTACCAATACTCTTCTTGACAAGGGTTAGAACGAGCCTGAAGAAGTGTAGGCTTAGAGTTCAGATTGATTGCTGGTCTCGCTGCGCCGCTTGTCGCCCTTTTATATATAAGATTTGACGTCTCAAAGATTTTCATACCCAAGAATGAAGAGAGAAACCTGTATAGTGCACAGGAAAAATCATCCAAAGTATTACCAATATGCTGGGAATCGAACCCGAGACTCTCAGGTGAGAGCCAGGCAGCATACCACTACACCACAAGCACGTAAAAGTTATTTTACAGTGTCACAATCTTGTAACCAATGTCCCTCCGCCCCCACTGTGGGCCTGAAGATGAGATAACCCCCTGGCACTCGGGCAAGTAGATGCTTTTAATCTATCCCAAACACTTATGGCAAGTCAGAATGAAGAGAGAAACCTGTATGGTACACAGGAAAAATCATCCAACATCCAGGTTATGGTGTAGTGGTATGCTGCCTGGCTCTCACCTGAGAGTCCCGGGGTTGATTCCTGGCCTATTGGTAATATGTTGGATGATTTTTCCTGAGCACCATAAAGGTTTCCCTCTTCATTCTGACTTGCCGTAAGTGCTTGGGATAGATTAAAAGCATCTACTTGCCCGAGTGCCAGGGGGTTATCCTCATCCTCTTCAGGCCCACAGAGAGGGGGAGGGGGTGAAGGGACATTGGTTACAAGATTGTGACAATGTTGAATAACTTTTTGCCTGTTCGTGGTGCAGTGGTATGCTGCCTGGCTCTCACCTGAGAGTCCCGGGTTCGATTCCCGGCATATTGGTAATGTTGGATGACTTTTCCTGTGTACCATACAGGTTTCTCTCTTCACTCGGACTTGCCGTAAGTGTCTGGGATAAATTAAAAGCATCTACTTGCCCAAGTGCCAGGGGGTTATCTCAGCCTCTTCAGGCCCACAGTGGGGGCAGAGGGACATTGGTTACAAGATTGTGACAATGTGTGATGACTTTTACATGGTCATGGTGTAGTGGTATGATGCCTGGCTCTCACCTGAGAGTCCCGGGTTCGATTCCCTGCATATTGGTAATATGTTGGATGGAGGATTTTCATAACCTCATAGCCTAGTGACTCGATACACAAGTTTTTCCAGCCAAGTAACAAACTGCCTTAACAAGTACACGCACGTGATCGCTGGTAGCATGTAGGTTTATGTTGGGTATACTGATTGGTCAGGATCACCACAGTTCCATGCATCTCACTTAGCCGTCACCGGGAGAGGGGCGGATGGTGGGAGGCTTTAATGGTCCCCTCCCCTGGAGACTCAGAGGTTGGTTGTGAAGACGACACTTTTACTGAATTTAGAATACTAAGTGTAGTGTGAAATGTGCATGTAGTATGGTATTGACAGAGGAAATTATGTAGGGCAGTATGCTAGTCTATACTCTGTGTTACTGAAACGCTGAAAAAGTTCAGCAAGGAGGTTGGTCAGAAGCTAGTCCCCAGGGTTAATGAAACGGGATCTCCAGCTCTCACTGTCATCAGCTCTCATTTCACATGGGAGTACAGCCCTGTTCGAGTGGAGCTACAGTCTACTCCTTATAGTGGAGGTTATCCTTTCGGGAGTGCAGGTTTACACACTTTTTTTCAGTGAGGAAGCATCTCTAGGCGTGGCCCTGTCAGCCCATATCATTAACAATTTTAGTAAATGCGATGTCTCACCATCGTATTATTTGACACCTTCAGCGAAGTCACGTCGGCGCTTAAAAGGTTAAGGACCTAAATCTACTGCTAAACTCCCGTAGACTTTAGCGACTTTACGAAACTTCATCTTACGGCCCTGAAGGTCCTTCGTCACTCTTTTACTTTTGTACTTGTTTTCAGTGTCTGAGCAATGCCAAAAAGCATTACTCCAATGCTGTCCACTACACTGAAATTCCATTCATAACTATCTAACCTCTGAGTCTTGTGCACTTCATACTCCTGCCTGGAATCGAGTTAACTCTGTTCTTCGTCTTGGAACAGTATCTTACAAAATACAAGTATGTTCACAAGTAAAGCTATTCCCCTCCATCTTCCACTTATTTAAAAGCTTTAAAACATTCTTCTTGCCTTTTTCCTCCTCAATATCACCAAAATGGCTTCTGTTGCCATCTCTTCTGTCTACTGACTTCTGTCAGTATATCCGGTGCAGGTTCTTCATCTACCCGCCATTCTGACTTTTTAATGACTACAGTTGTTTTCAGCAACCTTGCTTTAATGCTCACGTCATTTTGCACCGTTCCTTCTTGCTAGAATTTCGCTTCCATTCTGTCTTAAAGAATGAGGGTTCCCGATCCTCTAACTATAATCCAGTTTTAAGCTCCAGTAATTTTGAAGACTATGAGACCATCCTGACTGGCAGTGATCGCAGGATTTTATAACATTAATTTCTTGCAAATAACTTCCATCCGTTCTGAATTATTGTCAGCGGCACTTCAGCACGCTGTCGAGGTGGGAGTTATGGCACCATACTGTAGAGACAAAATGCTCTCACACAAATGTTACCGCCAAGAATAAGTGACACATCGTCTCCCAAGGTCAAATGAGTTATTTTTCCCGCCATTCTGTGCAATCTTCTGTCTGTCTGTCTGTCTGTCTTTGTCTGTCTGTCTCCCTCTCTCTCTCTCTCTCTAAACTACTTCCTACATGCATCTCTGACTCTGAACTACCTTGGCCTAGTAGCTGTGATATATATATTCTTGTGTTCAGCTGGTCAAAGAGTGTTCATAAATTCACCAAAAACTGTCAAACTACCATACTGAGATCAACGCATGACGCTCCCTTATTCTTCCAATGCAATAGTTTTCAGAATTATCCTTCCATGTTTTTTTGCCTTTTTTATTAACGATATTAATGTATTTTGGTCGATTTGAGACTTAATTTTGTTGCAAGTGACTCATATCCCTCTAGGGGTGTGAAGTCAGATATAGAATAAAATCAACAAAGCATATCGAAATATGTCTTTATGGAGGTCGGGTACGGCATAAAATCCAAATCGATCGAAATCCCTTAATCTCCCCTTCCCCAGTTACCCAAACTTAACCTAAACTTGGAAGCCGCTGAAACCTTGAAAAGCAGCTTATAATATGTAGTTTAGGCTTCTTCGACCGCCTCGGCACCGCTAGGAATGGGAGAGAGCGTGATGGTTGCGCGTCACAGTCAGAGAAATTACTTACGGGACGATATTGAAACCTCCATAAAGATGCATTTGCGTCGGAAGTGCCATAGAGAAGACCCCCCCCAAAAAAAAAAAAAAAAATGGAATATAATGTTGTAGGGCACACCGAGATAACAGACAGGCGTGGGTGCAACGAAGAAAAATTAATCCTGATTTTCCTGATTCTCCTATCGTACCTATTCAACGACAGTCAAGTTATTGTGATTACGGTAAGACCACATTATGGCTTGCTGCATCTGTCACCCAACCAAGACATCTTTACTTCATAGGACTGTGTCTCAATTATCACATCCACCTCCCCACCTTTTCTTCCCAGCATGCTGATATCCGTGGATTTAATACTCGGAGTCACCTGTTGGACAGTTACGAGTCCTGAATCTTTTTATACGTTGAACCCACCCACTTTCCACTTTCATCTTTTCCCCTCTGCATTTCGTCTAACTTTAGACAATAAAGGAATTACAACGAACCACATAGTTGTCATCGTCCACACTGTTGGACGCAGGACAGACGTCAGACTGGTCACGGGTATCATTGGCTTCTGTCCTGGTGCCCACCATGGCCACGATGGCGATTGAGAGATTGAACCGTACCATGTAGGCCAGCGACAGTCCCAGGAACATCAGCAGACCCAAGGTATGTCGTGCACCCCAGCCATTCACTGTTAAAAAACAAAACATAATAAGAAGTTGTTTCTTTTTCTTGGTGTTCTTGAAAAAAGAATAAGTTTGTTTTAAGCCTTTAAGATACCCATTCTTCGCCGTCAAATACCAGACCCTTAATGTGATATCCATTGCATTTCACAACAAAAATGGTAGATTATAGTGCCCAGGTGGCGACACTTGATGCTTCTTGGAGATTAGATTTTTGCAGAAACAAAAGAAAAACAATACAGATAATTATTCAAACAGAGCATCGTTCCTGTCTTTCCATTTACCATTCTAGCGGATCCTCTCTACTCCTTTTTGTCTCTCCTTCATCCTCCACTTTTCCTAAGTGAACCTGAACTGACTAAATGGACTTAAAGTAACCTTGGTGGATTGAAATGGATCTGAATGGCTGTGGATGGCACTGAATGGACCTTACTGGAGTGACGTGAACTGACAGAATTTGACAACAGAGCCTGATGTACCCTGACAAGACCTGACGTGACATGAATAGACCTAAAGTGAATAACTGGACCCTGGATCTAAGCTGAAGCTGATAAACATGAATTGGCATGTATGGGTCTGTATCAATTGGAATTAACGCATCTTCACCTTAAAAAAAAAAAAAAAAAAAAAAAAAAAAAAAAACTGGAATTTAATACTGTAAGTGGTCCAGAAAAGTCATAAAAAGACCTGAATTACTTTCAATAAACTTTAACATATCTGACTTTTTTTTTTATGCGAGGAAGTTGGAACCAAAGGCCATAAGCCCGCAATAACCGTTCCTTCCAAGAGAAAAACAAAACACAAGAGAGAGCCAAATTCAGGATCCGATCATTTCGAGATGCCTGGACATACTGCATTTGAAAAACTGGAGATCATAGGAAGCAATATATAGAGACAGAGGGAGACAGTTCCAGAGTTGACCTGTTGCATAAAGGAAGGACTGGGAGCAACGGTTAACTCTTGCATTAGAGAATTGAACAGAAAAGGGATGAGAGTTTGCTGCTAGACGGGTGCTATGCACCTGTCGTAGAGGTGGAGGAATGCATGCAGACAGTTCAGAGGAGCAGTGACCATTGAAGTAGCGATAGAAAAGAAATAAAGATGCAACAGTGCAGCGAAGAGACAGAGGTTGAAGGGAGTCAGTAAGACGAGGAGAGTTAATGAAACGAAAAGCCTTTTACTCCACCCTATTGAAAAGAGCTGTATGTGGGGAGCCTCCCCACACATGAGAGTTGTACTCCACACAGGGGCGGATAAAACCCCTGTATAGAGTCAACAATTGTGCAGGGGTAAAGAAGGAACAGAGTCGGCTTAGCACACCTAATCTCTTGGAAGCAGATTTTACAAGAGATGCAATATGATCTTTCCAAGATAAGTCCCGAGTAAATGAAACCCCATGCATGTTCAAGGATGATGCAGGATTAAGATGAATATTATTAAACATCAGTGAGTATACTTGTGGAAGATGTTGTCGGGTTGATAGGTGTTAGAACTGAGTCTTTGATGCATTAAAAAAAAAACAGATTATTTTTACCCCAGTCAGAGATACAAGCCAAGTCAGACATTAGGTGTGCCATAGCCTCATCCCTTGTTTGTTGAAGTAACCGCTGAGATGGACGTTGCGGGAACCGTATGGAAAGGTGAAGGGTGGAGTCATCAGTGTATGAGTAGATAGGGTTAGATGTACAGCTTTGAAGGTCATTGATGAATAAAAGGAAGAGAGTTGGTGATAGGACAGAGCCCTGAGGAACACCACTGTTGATAGATCTAGAAGAACGATGGCCGTTTACAACAGTGGCTATAGAATGACCAGAAAGGAAGCTAGTGATGAAGGCCAAGATAGAAGGATGGAAACCGTAAGAGGGCAGTTTGGAAATTAAAGATTTATGCCAGATTCTATCGAAAGCCTTTGAGATGTCAAGTGCAATGGCAAAGCTTTCGCCAGAGTCCCGAAAGGAGGATGACCAGGAGTCCGAAAGGTAGGTGAGAAGATCGTCAGTGGAGCGTCCCTGACGGAACCCGTGCTGACGATCAGAAAGAAGGTTGTAATAGGAAAGATGCCTTAAAATTTTTCTATTAAGAATTGACTGGAAAGCTTTTGAAATACAGGATGTTAAAGCAATTGGACGATAGTTAGAGGGTTGGGAATTGTCACCCTTCTTTGGGACTGGCTGAATGAGAGCAGACTTCCAGCAAGAAGGAAAGCTACAAGTTGATAGACAAAGGCAAAAGAGTTTACCTAGGCAGCGTGTAAGCACAGTTCTTGAGAACAAGAGGAGGGACTCCATCAGGCTTATATGCCTTGTTAGTATTGAGGCCAGTGATGGCAGAAAATACATCTGCTGAAGAAACTTTAATGTCAGCAATGAGGAAGTCTCAGATGGGGGAAGTGTTGGAGGAACAGCACCGGAATCCTCTAAGGTGGAATTGGAGGAGAAAGTCTGAGCGAAGAGATCTGCTTTATCAGTAGAAGAAATAGCTACAGAGCCATCAGAGTAGAAAAGAGGAGGGAAGGATGGTGAGGTAAAGTTGTTAGAAAAGTTTTTGGCAAGGTGCCAGAAGGAGGGGGAAGAATTCGAGTTGGAGAGTCGAGAGCATTTAGTACGGATGAAATTATTTTTAGAAGAGCGAAGAACAGACTTAGCACGATTCATGACTGAACTTGATTTGACTTACATGGACCTGAAGTTGCATCAGTGAGTCTCACTAGACTAGGGCTGTTCAAGCAGCGGCCCCCGGCCAAATCTGGTCCTTGAATCGTTTTTCATTGGCCCTTTGACAGACTCGGAAGAATGCAAATAAACAAAGAAACAAACAAAAAAGAAAATTTTGCAGTATTTTTTTATTTGCTTAGTGGAAAATGAAAGAGAAAATTATATATGAGCTAGACCGCAATGGACATGAAGCAACTAATTATACATATAGGCCTATGTACTCTCGTGGACAAAAGTATCAATACACCCACCTGCCAAAGAATCGTGAATTGTGTTGGTAACATTGTTGTCCCTACCCCCCTTTCCTCCGTCTCTGAAGTCACGCACCTTCCTCCCTCTCCCTACCTCTTTCTTTCTCGTCTTGCATCTATAAGTCCCTCCCATAGTTTAACCCCCACCACCACAACCACGAGGCCACAAATCACACCACACCCTCTCTTCCCCCCCCCCCCTCTCTTCCTCTCTCTTTCTCATCGAATGTATTATATCTTTTATGCGTTTTTGCCAAAGCCTCTTCGAAGAATGAAATATCAGATCGTTAAATTAACATTATGTTACATATTTCGCGTTCACATTTGTCATTTTACTCAAACCTGAAAAAATATAAAGTTTCATGATCCGTTTGAAGATGAATGTTTATTTACTAAATATTATTTTACCTAAGTCAGATTCAGTTGCGACTTAACTGTATTTATGTATTCTCATATCTCAGTGCCGTAATAATGATCTGAGCCAGTATATTCTAACACCTGAAGTAAACCCGCATTTCACTGTTAAAGACTGTATAAGGTCCAAAAGCCTAATTAGTTATACATGGACAGTATATATATATATATATATATATATATATATATATATATATATATATATATATATATATATATATAACTAATTAGAGTAGGTAAGAGATGGGTGAGAGCTAGGAGGGGTAGCTGTGGCAGGGAGGTTTTGAAAGTGACTGAGTTGGATAAAAGAGAGAAAAAGATAGAGTATCAGGAGAAATTGAAAGATGAGTGGAACGCAGTGAAAGATCAGGAAAATGGCAGTGTGGAGGAGGAATGGCAGTTGTTTAAGAGTGCTGTGGTGGGCCATGCGGAAGAGGTGTGTGGTGTGAGGCGAGTGGGTCGTGGTGTAAGAAAAGGAAGTGAATGGTGGTGCGAGGAAGTAAGTATGGCTGTGGCTGAGAAGAGACGTGCATATGAAGTGTGGCTGCAGAGGAAGGATGAGATGTCATATGAAAGGTATAAGGAAAAGAGGAATAAGGCGAGAATGGCTGTGCGTGATGCTAAAGTGGCAGCAGATGAGAGGTGGGGTAGGCGGCTGACAGAGAATTTTCAACAGAATAAGAAAATGTTTTGGAAGGAGGTGAAATGGATGCGAAAGGGAGAGTCTGGGAAGGAAGAACGAGTAAAAGCAGAGGATGGAAGGATGTTAATTGAAATGGATGCAGTAAGGAAGAGATGGGCAGAGTATTTTGAAAGATTGTTAAATGTAGGGGAGGAAAGGGTGGCTGAGATTGTGGTGGATGAAAGGGTGCAAGGAATAAATGTGTTGGGAGAGTTGAATGATTCTTTGATCACGAAGGAGGAAGTAGAGAAGGCAGTAAAGGAGATGAAAACAGGGAAAGCTGCAGGTATGGATGGGTGTGCTGTGGAATGCCTGAAGGGTGGTGGAGTGACTATTGTTGACTGGTTAGTAAGACTGTTGAATGTGTGCTTTGTGAAAGGTATGGTGCCAATTTACTGGGCAAGTGCTTGCGTGGCCCCGTTGTATAAAGGCAAGGGTGATAAGTATAAATGTACTAGCTTGAGGGGTATAAGTCTGTTGAGTGTTGTAGGTAAGGTTTATGGTAGAGTGTTAATTATGAGAGTTAGAGAGGGTAGAGAGGGAGTGATTGGTGATGAGCAGTGTGGTTTTAGGAAAGGGAGGGGATGCATGGATCAGGAGTTTGCTGTGAGACAAGTGTGTGAAAAGTATTTAGCGAAAGGCAAGGATGTGTTTTTGGCGTTCATGGATTTAGAGAAAGCGTATGATAGAATTGATAGGGAGGCTTTGTGGACTGTTTTAAGATTGTATGGACTTGATGGTAGGTTACTAAAAGGGGTGAAAAGTTTTTATGTAAATAGTAGAGCATATGTAAGAGTGGGCAATGCTGTGAGTGATTGGTTTCCCGTGAGAGTGGGGCTGCGACAGGGATGTGTGATGTCGCCTTGGTTGTTTAATATTTACATGGATGGTGTTGTAAGGGAGGTGAATGCAAGAGTTTTAGGTGGAGGCCTATGTCTGGTGAATGTTGATGGTGGAGAGTGGAATCTGAAGCAGCTGCTGTTTGCAGATGATACTGCACTGGTGGCTGATTCAGAGGAGAGATTGAGACAGTTGGTAGAGGAGTTTGGAAGGGTGTGTGAAAGGAGGAAATTGAAAGTAAATGAGAATAAGAGTACGAGGTTGGTAGATGGTAGGGGGATTACTATAGTTTTGAATGGTGAGTTACTTGAGGAGGTAGAGTGTTTTAAATATCTAGGGTCACATGTTGCTTTGGATGGAAGAATAGATGCAGAAGTGAAGTTTAGAATAAAATGAAGTAGGAAAGGTGCTGGGAGGAATGGAAAAAGTGTTTAGATGTCGTTCGCTTAGAATGGATGTAAAGAGAAGGCTGTATGAGGGTGTTGTGGTACCGACTGCGTTATATGGGGCTGAAACTTGGAATATGGGTGTAGCAGAGAGGAAAAGTTTAAATGTAATGGAGATGAGATGTCTGAGGAGTACGTGTGGAGTGACTCGTATGGATCGAGAGCGAAATGATGAAGTGTAAAGGAGAACTAGAATTGTTCGGGAGATGGCTGGTAGAGTTGAGCAGAGGATGTTGCGATGGTTTGGGCATATGGAGAGAATGGATAATGAGCGATTGGTGAAAAAGATAACTACATCTGATGTGAGAGGTGTAAGGCTGAGAGGAAGACCACGAATAGGATGGATGGGCAGTGTGAAGAGAGCACTGGATGCGAGAGGGATGTCTGTTGAACAAGGAAGAGTGGCTGTGCGTGACAGAAATAAATGGAGAGAAATTATGAATGAATAAATGATGACGCAGCCCTGAGGGGATATTCTCCCGCATTTGGTCTGATCAGCTAGTCAGGTCAGGTGCGGGTAAGGGGATGGGTCTGTTATGATGTGGCAGGGGTAAACCAGCTCTGCTGTCGGGCCCTGCTGCGGATGTCACTGATTGCATTGCGCAGTTGACCCTTGTGTGGTGTGGTGCGGTGAGGATCTGTCCGTTCTCCCCTTTGGAGTTAAGATGCGAATGAATATGTTTGAATGGAATGGATGAGTAAATGGGGAGTGTGTCGTCCTGTCTCGGCTACCTCCCTTTCCTTGGGGGAAGCAGCCTAGATATATATATATATATATATATATATATATATATATATATATATATATATATATATATATATATATATATATTGTTACATAGCCTATGATTTCATCATCCTTTGTGTAATTTTAACGCACAGTATGCTGCATGTTTGATCACGAGCGTGTTCTGCCTCAGTCCCCCCCTTCTACCGTTATAGTAGAGTAAGTCGTTCTCTCTGTTATACTTTGCAGGATTTTCATCTCTTTGTCCCCGTGGCTTCATTTGCGCGTCCTTCTTACAAGTTGTATCAGGCTCTGCTGGCCCCTATATAATGAGCTCAGTCTCTGCATCATTGCCACTTAGATCTGCTCCTCATTTTGTTCACATCTCTGTCCTCCCCTGTACAGATATTATTATTGTGAGTGCTCAAGAAATCTCCAACCATCTAGCAGCTGTGTGTAATTTGAGTATAACTGTTGTTGCATTTTTTCTTGTACTGTATAGCATAAGTTTAATTTGTAGGCCTAGTGAAGTCTTTGTGATTCGTGTGGGGTTCTTTATGTCAGTCATTTTTGATAATAGTTTGTATCTGTAATTATTTATCTGGCATTCACTGAGTATTATCTGGTATCTCATTTTATCAGGGCTGACTTAGATAAATTTATTCTTGCTAATTTCGTGTTAATAGAGGCTATTGCAGTTAACCATATATTTAACCTGTTTTTGCCATTACATTATCCTTATGAGTCCTGAATGTTTTGTTGTTAGTTTGTGCATTAAACTTTAACTTGTAATTTTACCTAACTCTTTTGTTTTGAACCTGGAACTTTACGGGACAGTAGTGATTTTTAGCATTCTCACTTAAAGTGTACGTTATCTTTATCTGTTCCGTAACATAAATTTGGCGACCTCATATCAGGATATTCAGGATATTATCATAAGGATATTGTTTGATATTTTGTGACTGTGATATATTCATGATGGCTACTATTTCTACACTTGATGAAGCCAAAGATTTTTTGTCAAATGTGCAAACAGTGTGTGATATAGAAAACAGAACAAAGAATGAACTTAAGATTGTTGCTCAACAATTGGGATTTGTTGTTCGCTCTCATCAGTCTAAAGATCAGATTGTTGCCATGATTAATGAAAGCTTGTTCAATGTAACTCCTCCAAATGAGCAAACGCAGATTGAATTAGCTAAGTTACAGCTAGCCCTGCAGGAGGCCCGTGCTAAGGAGGCCGAGGCACAAGTTGAACTTGCTAGGATTCAGACAGACCATGAGTATCGCATGAAACAAGGTGGAACTGGATCATCTAGCTCTGATGATTTTGATGTGGCTAAAAATGTTAAACTTGTCCCTCCTTTTAATGAATCTGATTTAACAAAGTATTTTCAGTTGTTTGAGAGGGTAGCTACAGGTTTTAATTGGCCTAAGGAGTATTGGCCAGTACTCCTTCAAACTGTTCTCACCGGTAAAGCTCAAGTAACTTATGCATCTTTGCCTCAGGATCAATCTGATAATTATGATGTAGTTAAGAGCTTGATTCTTAAGGCCTATGAGCTTGTTCCTGAAGCTTATAGAGTAAAATTTAGGACAACTTACAAGCAAGATAAGCAATCCCATGTTGAGTATGCAAAAATCAAAGAAGATTTGTTGGAGCAGTGGTTAAATTCTAAGAATGTGGATTCTGATTTTGACAAATTTAAGCTGATGATTTTGCTGGAGGACTTCAAAAGGTGTATTTATAAAGATGTAAGCCTATATCTTGATGAGAGAAGAATAGATAATTTGTCTGATGCTGCAGTTTTAGCTGATGAATATGTTCTCACTCACAAGAGATATTCTAAAGAAAAAGGGAAAGCTGAGAGTAAGTACGTTGCCTCTGCTCAGAGTACAGGTAACAGGAAGGAGAATAAAGATGATGTTTCTCAGGAAGTAAATACCAGCTTCACCTCTAGATTTCAGAAAAGTAAATGTACTTATTGTAGTAAGCTTGGTCATACTACGGAGAGATGTTTCAGGAGACAGCGTGATGTGAACAAAAAGGAGTCTTTAAATATTCAGTCAATTGGTCTAGTGTCCACTCTTGAGAGTTCCCAGAATTCTTTAACTGAGTTAACTGAACCTGCTTTGAGGGGTAACTTAAATTCTCATGATGGAGCTCCTCTTTTGAGCAGTAACGTGGGTGACACTCTCAAGAGTTCATGTGCTAATTTCCTGTCTGATGGTTTTGTCAGTCCTCTGGACAGTAATGACAGGAAATCAGTTCAAATATATCGTGATACAGGTGCTTGCCAATCCCTTATGCTGACCAGTGTTCTAGGCTCTAATTTTAATTCCTCTGATGAAACTGTACTCTTACAAGGTGTAGGGAATAATTACTTCTCTGTTCCTCTGTGCAGAGTGAATTTAGAGTCTGGTTTTGTTAATGGTTCCGTTATGGTTGGGTTGGTTGAGACACTCCCAATGTCAGGTGTAACTTTCTTACTTGGAAATGATATTGGTGGAAGTCAAGTGTGTCCAGCTCCTCAGTTGTCTGGTGAGCCGGTGGCTGCGGCCCAGGATTGTGGTGTCCCTGATGTGTTCCCTGCATGTGCTGTCACTAGGGCTAAGTCTAAAGTTACTGGTGATTTAGAGGATAATGATGATGATGATGTTATCCTAGCTGACACTTTTCTTGCTAATTTGGACCACTCACCAGATGAGGCAGTACCCCGTAGTGTTGATAATTTGTCTCGTCAAGAGTTGGTTGAGTTGCAGGTTGCTGACCCTGAGTTGAAAGGTCTAGCTAA
Source organism: Coenobita brevimanus (assembly GCF_032717465.1). Lineage (NCBI taxonomy): Eukaryota > Metazoa > Arthropoda > Malacostraca > Decapoda > Coenobitidae > Coenobita > Coenobita brevimanus. The sequence continues at coordinate 29,852,381 of NC_137019.1, forward strand.
CTCTGCTTGCAGTAAGGAAGAGTCAGCTGGTGCTTCTACTTGTTATTATGTAAAGTCAGGAGTACTTATGAGGAAGTGGAGACCCCCAACAGCATCAGCCGACTGTGAATGGGAGGTTGTACATCAAGTTGTCATCCCTCGTGTTTGTAGGCAGGATATCATTAGAGTGGCTCATGATTCCAGTTTGGCAGGACACCTTGGAGTGAGGAAGACTGTGGCACGCATTTTGAAACACTTCTACTGGCCAGGTATCTTCAGGGATGTTTCCTGGTATTGTAAGTCTTGTCACACCTGTCAAGTTGTGGGGAAGTGTAATCAGACCGAAAAGGTTGCACCTCTAGTTCCCATTCCTCCTTTTGAGGCGCCTTTCACCTGTGTGTTGGTGGATATTGTGGGCCCTCTTCCTAAGACTTCTTCAGGATTTTCTTATGTGTTGACCCTGATTGATATGGCTACTCGTTATCCTGAAGCCATTCCACTTAGAAATATCTCAGCAAAGAACGTGGTTAAGGAAATGCTAGGGTTCTTCACAAAGTTTGGTCTGCCCAAGGAGGTACAGTCAGACCGGGGAAGTAATTTCATGTCAAACGTTTTCAAACAGTCTCTGAAAGAGTTGGGCATCACCCAGATCACGTCTTCAGCTTACCATCCCCAGACCCAAGGAGTGTTGGAGAGATATCATCAAACACTCAAATCGATGCTCAAGAAATACTGTTTGGAACATCAGAAAGACTGGGATAAAGGTCTTCCATTCGTTGTGTTTGCTGCAAGAGAATCTCCAAATGAATCACTGGGCTTCTCACCTTTTGAACTACTGTTTGGCCATGAAGTAAGAGGACCCCTTAAGCTACTCAAGGAATGCTGGCTGTCGGAGGAAGATGACGTCAACCTGCTGGAGTATGTGATGAAGTTCAAAGAACGGCTGTCCACTGCTTTACAGCTGGCGAGAGAGAATTTAGGAGCTGCTCAGGAGAAGATGAAGACTTGGTATGATAAGAAGTCCAGGTTACGCCACTTTCAGCCAGGAGATCAGGTTTTGATTCTGCTACCAGTTCATGGGCAACCTCTTCAAGCCAAGTTTAGTGGCCCTTATTTCGTGGAGAAGAAACTCAGTGATGTCAACTATGTCATCGCCACGCCAGATCGTAGAAAGAGCAAGCAACTATGTCACATCAACATGCTAAAGTTATATCACAGGCGGGACGAAAATAATCCAGTCTGCACTGTAGCTGTTCCACCCGAGTCTGCAAGTGAAGGTCTCCCATGCAGTATGAGCCTGAGTGATAGTTTGGGGAAGAATCCTGATATCATGAATGATCTCCAGACTAAGCTTTCTCATCTACCTCCCAAGGAAAGGCAGGAGTTTTCGGCATTACTGCAGGAGTACCCGCAAGTGTTCCGTGCCACTCCAGGAAGAACCACTGTGTTGATGCATGATGTCGATAATGGGGACGCAAAGCCAATTAAGTTGCCTCCTTACCGTGTGAACCCAGTGAAAGTTCCTCTCATCCAGAAGGAGCTTGGCTACCTGTTGGACCACAAGATGATTGAGCCCTGTCAGAGCGAGTGGAGTTCTCCTGTCACTCTAGTCCCTAAGCCAGGTGGGTCACAGAGGCTTTGCATTGACTACAGACGTGTTAATCAGATAACCAAAACAGACACTTACCCTCTCCCTCGCGTGGAAGATTGCATAGACAAGATCGGAAAGGCTAGGTACATAAGTAAGTTTGATTTGTTAAAGGGATACTGGCAAGTACCTATGACTGAACGTGCAAGGGAGATCTCATGTTTTGTAACACTAGGAAAGTCTTTTGCATGTTATGTAATGCCATATACAGATTGTTTTAGAGTAATAAGAAATTTCCCTTGTAAATTTCTTTTTTCTTTGTGGGGAGGTGTTACATAGCCTATGATTTCATCATCCTTTGTGTAATTTTAACGCACAGTATGCTGCATGTTTGATCACGAGCGTGTTCTGCCTCAGTCCCCCCCTTCTACCATTATAGTAGAGTAAGTCGTTCTCTCTGTTATACTTTGCAGGATTTTCATCTCTTTGTCTCCGTGGCTTCATTTGCGCGTCCTTCTTACAAGTTGTATCAGGCTCTGCTGGCCCCTATATAATGAGCTCAGTCTCTGCATCATTGCCACTTAGATCTGCTCCTCATTTTGTTCACATCTCTGTCCTCCCCTGTACAGATATTATTATTGTGAGTGCTCAAGAAATCTCCAACCATCTAGCAGCTGTGTGTAATTTGAGTATAACTGTTGTTGCATTTTTTCTTGTACTGTATAGCATAAGTTTAATTTGTAGGCCTAGTGAAGTTTTTGTGATTCGTGTGGGGTTCTTTATGTCAGTCATTTTTGATAATAGTTTGTATCTGTAATTATTTATCTGGCATTCACTGAGTATTATCTGGTATCTCATTTTATCAGGGCTGACTTAGATAAATTTATTCTTGCTAATTTCGTGTTAATAGAGGCTATTGCAGTTAACCATATATTTAACCTGTTTTTGCCATTACATTATCCTTATGAGTCCTGAATGTTTTGTTGTTAGTTTGTGCATTAAACTTTAACTTGTAATTTTACCTAACTCTTTTGTTTTGAACCTGGAACTTTACGGGACAGTAGTGATTTTTAGCATTCTCACTTAAAGTGTACGTTATCTTTCTCTGTTCCGTAACAATATATATATATATATATATATATATACACTTCGAACGCTTTCGTATACACACGCGAAGAGGGTCCAAGTAGGGCTGAACCTGTCGAGTAATAGCAATAAAAAAAGGTTATAGTTATGTGGGTTTCATTTACCTCCAAATCACTATTTACTATAAATATACACCAAAATCTATGGCTATAGTGATGGAGTCGTCAACCAAAGTGTTTATGGTTCCTTGAACATCACTCATTTCCATCTTTTCTTCATCATATACTTTATCCCCCAGCCAGCTTGTGTTACAATTGTATATATATTAAAAAATAAGAAATGCGGAACTGCACTTCAATAAAAGATAATAATTATTGGACTAAATATATTTACAATTACATCAAAATCAATACGGCTTTGTGGTATCAAAACAACAAATGTTGCTGACGTGGGTGAAAAGACTATGGTACTGTGGATAGGAATGATTAAATAAAAGAACATAAGACGTCAGAGATCTATAAGACAAAACAGACGAAGGTTAGAAGAGAAGAGGAACAACTATACGACAATCAACAGAATACGGAGGAATAATCTAGGTGTCCATGCTTATAAAACGAATGTATTACATAATTGGAAGTTTCCTTGCCTCTGTATACTGTGTTCCCAAATAACTGTTAAAAGGAATCAGGATTGAATAGCAGTAGCCGAGTGTGTGTGTGTGTGTGTGTGTGTGTGTGTGTGTGTGTGTGTATTTTGGGCAACCGAAACTACACACTGAAATCGCACCAAAATTAGCACAAAAATCGCAAAAAATTCGCTAATGTGAAAAAACTTGGTCCCACCACGAATAAAAACTTTATATTTAATGAGTGATCACATTTTGACCAAAAAACGACACTCCCGGTGCACGGCATAGGATCTCCGTAGAATTTATTGCCCATAGGCACAACTAAAATATACTAGAGCAGTAGTCGTGTGTTTGTGTGAGTGTTTCGGACTAATGTTCTGACAACTTGGGTTCCATTCCCGAAGCTGCAAATAACACCATCAATTGGTTAGCTGCAAAAAATCCAAGTTACAACGTTACATTAGAACAGCACATAAATGGACCATCATGGGACCTTCGATGTCGCCTTGACGGCCGATAGTGACAACGTTACACTAGAACAGCACATAAACGCGAGAGTCCTCCGCAGGAGCAAGTGCGAGGGGCCCCGAAGGGCCCTTGAACACTTGTGATACTACTATAACAACAACAACAAGTACTACTACTAATACTACTACTATTAATGGTCCCGAAGGGCCCTTGAACACTTGTGATACTACTATAACAACAACAACAAGTACTACTACTACTACTACTATTAATGATGATGAAAAAATAATGATGAAAAATGATGATGATGATGATGATGATGATGATAATAATAATAATAATAATAATAATAATAATAATAAAAATAAAAATAATAATAACAAATAATACAATAATATAAAAAATAATACTAATTATAATCAACACAGCAAATAACATTACCACAAATTTATCTATAGTTACCGCCACACGATTATAAGTAAAGTAAAAGTTTTCTTTCTTCTTGAGAAGAATAATTGTGCATTATCAAATGAAGGGTTAAACGTTACTGCAGAAACTGAAGACCTTGAACAAGACGAAGGTGAAACAATGCTATCCGAACGACTATTTGGGAGGTATCGTGGGGTGGGATGGAGTGAGGAGGGGGGAGTGAATCGCAAAGCTTGATTGAACAGAGCTGATGTTCTTTCCCATCGGTGAAAGAAAAGAGGTTTCGATACTATGTAACAAGCTCGGCATTTGCATACCGTATTCACAGCATGTAAGGGTGTTGAGAAACAGAATTAGCCAAGTGATAAAGGGGTATACTGATGCAAAATAGATATAATAATACTTCGGAACAAAATAACTTGCCAGAAATATATGACACCGTTTATTCATACGGTGATGTCTACCGTATAATGCCCTTAGAATAAGGATGTGTTACAGAGTAACCAAAAATATTCTCTCATTGTCGCACAAGGCGATAAACGAACGCAGAACCTTTCAGTTGCGTGTTTAACACTTAACCCATTAACGTACTAAGCATACTGCACTCCGCCTGTCAGCACATAGTCCTGGAGCTCATAGGTCCCTATCCCGGGGTTCCCTTCTTTATTAGCTTTTGAAAATACCCAATTCTGTCCTCAGTAGAGGACACTGGGTGGAAATGGGTTAATAGCTCTACCATACCAGTTTCCAAAAGGTGTAAATCTAATCTCTTTGGAGGACAACCTTGTTCTAAACAGTCTTAGGGACTGTTTAGGTCGGAAGTGTTTTAGATAAAGTACCCATACAATAATGCAGTATTAAAGTTCTGAATTATAAGGGACAACATTAATACTGCTTGTATTTGGTGATTCCCTTTATTGAATATCGACAAGGTTCTTCAGCCATTACATCTATTCCTTACTTAATAATCCATAAAAATTTTTGTTTCTTGAATAGTCTCTGAAATGACAACATCCAGCAGCAGCACGACACCCCCAGAAGGCGACAACAGAGGGTTAATCAGAGCGAGCAGGACGTCCGTCCTATATGGGCGCAAGTCCCTAGTAGCTACTCCCTGGAACCGGCCCGACTCGAACATCTCAGCTCAGGCACATTACCCTCTCGCCAGCCCGGCCCGCATCAGGATCAGGGTGGAGCTGAACCTTGCGCTCCATACAGTGCCCCAGAGATGGCCTCCAGCTGCTCACACCAGGAAACGGCCTCCAGCTATTCCTCCTTAGAGACGGCCTCCAGCTGCTCATACCAGGAGATGGCCTCCAACCACTCCGCCCTAAAGACAGCCTCCAGCTGCTCCCTGGACCACACACTCCACCTGCAGGGCTTATGACTACCTCCAGCCTCACACAGGGGAAGAAGGGTACGTCTCCTTTCCACCTGCAGGAGACACGGAGGGCACGACCGCAGTGGCAGCATCCTGCTGTGCCCGTTGGCAGGCAACGGCCTTCAGCCATGCCCCGTCTGCAGTCCTGTCAGGAAGTCAGGCCCAGGCGATGGCCTCCTGCCGCACCGACAGAGTTGGGACGGCCTCCACCGCCTTCCCACTTGCCGGCATTCAGCCAAGGCTGCTAACGATAACCTCTAACCATGAAAGTAAGGTGCGCCACCTGGGCACCAGCATTCGGGGAGAAGCACCGCGTCTGTGGGCCACATCTCCTATTCAGGCTCCTCCAAACGGCTGCCCAACTATTCACCCTCTTCCTCACCTGCGCCCCACACAGAAATGACCAAACACTGGACCACCCTGCTACAACACCTGATGCTGGCTCACGACACCAACACCATTAAGACATACTACCTCCAAGCACAGGGGACATGACTTTTCCCACCCCGACAGTGGTAAAATGGCAACATCCAGCAGCACCGCGACATCCCTAGGAGGCAACAGTGGAGTGTTAGTCAGAGTGAGCGGGACATCTGTGCTATATGGGCGCAAGTCCCTAGTAGCCATGCGCCCCTACTCCCCAGAACCAGCCCGACCTGAACACCTCAGCCCGGACGCATTACCCTCTCTCCAGCACGGCCTGCATCAGGATCGGGGTGGAGCTGAACCTTACGCTTCATACAGCGACCCAGAGACAGCCTCCAGCTGCTCACACAGGAGACGGCCTCCAGCCACTCCCCCTTAGAGACGGTATCCAGCCGCTCATACCAGGAGACAGCCTCCAGCTGCTCCGCCTTAGAGATGGCCTCCTGCTACTCCACCTGGACCACACATTCCACCCGCAGGGCCTTTGACGGCCTGCAGCCACACAGGGGAGAAGAAGGGTATGTCCCCTTTCCACCTGCAGGAGACACGGAGGGCATGACACTGGCAACAGCCTCTTGCCTCACCTGCAGACAGGAGACAGCCTCCAGCCACTCCACACCCACATGTCGCCCTTCATATGGGAATCAGGCGACAGCCACCACCCGTGCCCCGTCTGCGGTCCCATCAGGAATTCAAGCCCCAGCAACGGCCTCCTGCCACGCTGACAGGGTTGGGACAGCCTCCAGCCGCCCTCCTCCTGTTGTCCAAGGGACCTCGGTGATGGCCTCCTGCCGCACCAGGGAGGGTAGCTACCAAAGCCTCTCATCTCCTGTGACTTCGCAATGTCTTTCCCCCTACAGCTGTAGCAGAGTCGAGTGTGGCAGTCCCCAGATGGAGAGCGACCCAATCGTGGACTGGTGATGAGGCCCTATGTAATCCCCGGGGCTAGTCTCCCTGTAACGGGTGCCTGAAGAAGACCTGCCCTTAATGGACAATGCCACAGCCCTGCCCTGACAGCAGGACACCAGGAAGGGGACTGCAGCCTCCGGGATCCCGATGGTACCTCCAGCACTCCGGGGCGAGGTCTCCCCATCTCCCATCCCAAACGATGCCGCTCTCCCACCAGGCGCATATGGGAATGCCTGGAGAAACTGTTTGGCCCATGTCCTGTGGGCCAGACCTCTGTCCATTGCCCCCAGGATGAGGGGTCCCTCACCACACCCAGCCCTAAGGAGACAACCCTCACCCTTGCCCAGGAATAAGTGACTCAGATGTGTATGTGACAAAGTGACTTATAGTACAGTACAGTGCCAAGTGGAAAAAACGTGAAAACTCCCATTCAGTGCAATAATCCGTAGTCTCTCCCCCCCCCCCCGACATTGTGTTAACCTATTGAGCAACCTAGTTCTCCCACGTCCACCTCCACCAATGACCAGACCCACACTCGGTAAGACTCCTAGAACGAGTGTTTAACAGTGAATCAAGGAACTCCTACAGAACCGGGAGTCACCAAAGTGAGAGACTGTGTATGGGGAAAAATCCAGATCTAAATCCCTCCCCCCCCCAGCATATGGCACTGAAATAGAGACAGTGAACTATCACCACATGCACTCACCCTGATATAATAATACCTATTGTGTCTCTCGTATCCTGTGCGATACACTCAACCTGATCAGCAGTCCAAGGATTGATGGAACATAAATATTGTGAGATTGTCTGCCATTCCTGTAATTTAGAATTGGTGAATATATGTGTAGGTTGTTGGCCAGAGTTTTTATTCCCTGTTCCTATGTTTGTGTTCTAGCCCCAGTCTAGAAAAGGACCCAACTACACACCAGGTGTTTCTAGGATGGCAAGCTGACCTTAAAACACCGAGCATAACAGTCACATTGGTTGGTGTTTAGTTTAATGGAGTGGGAACGAATCTGTTCATTGAATAACGCTGCAATTTTGAGGTGGCTATTAATAATCCCTGTTCATGGCCCAGCTGAGAATCGAATCCAGGCCTCTCCTCTGCGATTCAGAAATACTCCTGCTCTGCAGCAATAACCCCTTCCAGGATGGTTTACCCTGTAAGTCTTACTTGAGAGAGAGAGAGAGAGAGAGAGAGAGAGAGTTGGGGGTGGAGGTTACTCCATTAACAAAGGGCGGGATTTCATGTGGCAAGGGAGAAGTGCAAGAGGGGGAGGGAAGGGGAGAGATGAATAGAATTACAGTGTTACCAATGGAGACCTAACTCCTGTTTTCCACGCCTGTGTCAGGACTTATGTCCCCAATAGTACGGTACATGAAGTAATCTAAATTGCCTTAACCTCTTTAGTATGGTTGCATCCTTCGTAAGGAGTTCCTCACGTCCAGACTATTTATTTCAGGATATCAGATTTTTCATCCTGGATGGATTACATGTGGTGTTAATTACTCGTTTCATCCAAGAATCATATCAGTAATCACAGTAGTGATTAAGAATGATAGTTTCAGAATGGTGTTCCATACATAATGTGGAGGGGTGTGTGTACACGTACGTTTACGAAGCTTAACTTTAAGGACATAGACTAAAAGTCCTTCACAGTTTAAGTTCACAGGTACTCACAAAACCTTGCTAACCCTTGTAGGGGTTGAGACATTGGGACTCAAATATTTTATCTTTCTTCTCCTTTCTTATTTCTTTCTTTACCAGTAATAAATTGAAAACAAGAAGGTGGACGTGAGCGTGTTATACAGCAGAAATCCCAGTAACAACCAGGGATTTTTTACATACCTAAAGGAGCACTGGAGTTACAGCAACCGAATTGTAGCCTAAAAATATTCCCTAGGGCTCTGGCCTCATCTCATAATATGGAAAACTCTACGGATTTACGTTCCCCCATTTCATGCAAGCATTTAAGTGAATTGTATCAGTAACCACAGTAGTGATTATCAAATAGCCAAAGGGCAATGCAGAGTTTCTAAACCTTTTTAACTCCTTTCATAGTCATCCCATATTTCACATTCACACACGCTCTTTTATTCCAACAAATGGCTAAAAGTATTTTCCTTATTACTTAGGATGATTAACAAACATGCGTCCATACAGTTCATTTCGTACCTGAAGTGAGATATATAAGCATCACGCTAATAAACAGTATATTTAGTGATATTTTCTACGTTGTTTCATTGCTGTTGATCTTGAATGCATGGTCAGATGCTAGGTAGGATGGTGAGCAGATCTCCTCAATGTCAAGTCTGTTATTACCTAATTGGTCTTGACAGAAACCAACACAGAAAATGCTTTCTTTGACAGATGCATGGATCTTAACCCCCCCGCGATGGCTCACATAAAATTATGAGTGTATAGAGCAGGGAGGCTCATGTAATAGTTACGTTTTCGAGTTTTCCGCATTGTTTTGTACAATGGCGCAGAAATTATAGACTGTATGACAGCACCGGGATGCTCCCAGCCACTCTTCTGTCCCACACACTGCTAGATGAGAGTGAGTACATGCATTTCTTTTTATTTTTTATAACACCCTGTAAATAGGCTGTATGGCAACACTGGGGTGCTCAAGGCCACTCTCCTGTACCATGCGCTGCTAGATGAGGGTTAGTGCACGCATTTCTTTCTTTTTTGATAACACACTAATTTTTTTATAAAGTTAAAATGATTTTTGAGATACTTTATTTTCCTTGAAATATGCCCGCCTGTAAGTTAACCCATTGGCGCCCAGCATCCCCTATAATGGACAAAATTTGGCATCTTCAAAATTTATTAAATAAGGGAACCTCGGGGTAGGGACCTATGAGCTTCACGACTATGACCTGATAGGTGGAGGGCAGTACACTTAGTACCCGTCCAGCAAGATCCCTTGCACAGGGACTCGGCCACTAACTGGTTAAACACTGGCAAATCTATCAGCTTCTGATGACCAGCCTCCCCTATAATGGACGGATCTGGGCATTTTCAAAATTTAATAAATAAATGAACCCTGGGGCAGGGACCAATGAGCTTCACAACTGAGCTGATAGGCAGAGGGCGGTATGCTTAGTACTCGTCCTGCAAGATCCCTCACACCAGGACTCTGGCCATTAACGGGTTAAGCTACATAAATTTCTTGCCCAGTGTGAAGGGGTCAAGCATCACCAGATATTAAAGTCCACTACAGGATCATAAATACTGCATCATGATAGATTATATACTGAGCCACATGGTCAACATCTTCACACGGTCTTAACCCGCCGTGTGCCAGTGCCGTTTTAAAACAGTCTGACATAATGCCGCGGCCAGTGCCAGTGCCATTTTAAAATGGTCTAAAATAAAAACATTCACTGTGACTGCATTTTTCAAGATTCGCGGGTAAAATTTGGCAGGCATGTATGGTAACTGTTCCTCTACCATCCCCCAGGCTGTCAAGGCCATACACTCACTCGCTCCCGCTCTCACGCTTGTTCTGCCTCACTCTGCCTGTGTGCCTCACCCAGTGCTGTACATAGTGAAGGCATTTTGTAAATATTTTCATGTAAGTGTGAGCTGTAAATATTTTCTTGTAAGTGTAAGGACTATACTGTATAGTGAAGTCAAGCTGTAAATACCTTCTTGTAAGTGCCAGGACCGTACGTAATGAAGCAAGGTTGTACCTGTCTTCAAGTAAGTGTAAGATAATGCATTCACAGTGAGAAAGACACTCAAATTGTGATGGATGTTGAAGTAATAAGCAAACAGAAAAGTGTACTGAACATTGCTCTACCTTCCCAGCATAAATACCTGAGTATACCTTACACAGAAAACGGCTTTCTCTCACGTACATGGTGAGCGTGAGAGAGCAACTATACCCGTATACAAGTATGCAGGACCCAATGAAACTCATTTCCAAGCCTCAGTGAGCATTTTAATGGCGAAATTCATTGTTTCCACATCGAAATCTATCATTTTAGCAAAAAAAAAAAAAAAAAAAAAAGAAAGAAATGGTCGAAAAATGGCCGGCACTGGGGCGACCCATAGGGCTAAAAATAGCTGGCACATGGCGAGTTAAAACCAACACCAGGTCATAAATATCATTACATGGTCATCACCACAGAAACCACTGCATTCTTCTAAGCACACTGGATGGTCATAACCACCACATGGTAACAAAAACTACCATATGTCATAAACACCAAAACATCTTGACAATAAACCCTAACATTTTGTCTTGAACTCCAGACAATCATCATAAACACCATATATGATCATAAACACAATTACATGATCATAGACACCATTACATGGTCATGAACACCATCACATAATCATATACATATGTTTGACCACATGGTCATGTCCATGAACACAATCACTGGGTCCTAAATGCCATCTCCTGGTCAAAAGCATCAAGTTCCGGTCATATTCACCGCCATCTGGTCATGGACATCACAACATTGTCACAATCATCTTTACATGGTCATAATCACAGAATCAACAAATTGGCCATTAAAGCCATTGTATGGTCATGGTCATCAACACCATCATAATACTGTAATCATAAACATCACTACATTGTAGTTGTCATAAACACCACCACCATATGTCAAAAAGGCCATACTATGGCAATAAGCCCCACCTCATAGTCATCCATCACACTGTCATTATAGTAAACAGTGAAATATATATATATATATATATATATATATATATATATATATATATATATATATATATAGATATAGATATATATACCGGTATATATACACACACACACAAGTAATCCCTGTACTATCCAGACGCCCACTATCCTGACTCCCCATTTACCGATCATTTTGGGCCCGGGCTTTTGGAACCCCCAAATGGCCAAAAAAAGTATAAAAAAAAAAATAAAAAAAAAAAAAAATATATTTTCAACCGTACTTTGAACTTGGCGTGCAGTACCAAACAACTGTTTTTACGCTCGCTGCTTGCCTCCCCCAGCCCTTCCCAGTTACCACCTAACTACCGTCCTGACTAGACGCTCATTTGATGGATACCGCACGTGCTCGTTTTTGTGAATAAACAGTGAATAAACTGCAATACCTCGCCACTAGACCACATGGAAATTTACAGTGTTGTGCAGTGTTATGAAATTAGAATTCAGAGTGGAAACTGGCGGTTGAAACTGGCGTGGTGCAATCAAGAACAGAATGAGCAGTGTTAAACAATTATAACTCATAGTGCAAAGGATTAAGTGAAGCACAACACTGGATTCCTGTACATGCTTCAAGAGCATTTTCACCACTGCCAGAGCCTTAGAGAAGGCGGGTTAACCTTCGTAACGAATGGCCACAGACATGCTGTAAGTACCCTGTACACTGCTAGAAATTTTCCATATTCCTAATTCCTCGTTCTTTGGTCCCTTTTCATTTATTTCATACTTTCTGTCCCTTACTTTTGTGTATAGGGTCTTTAATTGGTGCTATGCATGTAAGGTAGAGAGTTATGTAGGTGGTTTTCTGAGTTATTTTTTTTTTTTTATGTGAGGAAGAAGGAACCAAAGGCAACGAGCCTGCAAAACTATTCCTTCCAAGAGAAAAACAAAATATAAGAGAGAGCCAAAATCAAGATCCGAACATTTCCAGATGCCTGGACACACTGCGTTTGAAAAACTGGAGATCAAAGGAAGTAGGTAATACAGACAGAGGGAGACAGTTCCAGAGTTGACCTGTTGCATAAATGAAGGACTGGGAGTAACAGTTAACTCTTGCATTAGAGAGTTGGACAGAAAAGGGATGAGAGTTTGCTGCTAGATGGGTGCTACGCGCTCATCGTAGGGGTGGAGGAATGCATCCAGACAGTTCAGAGGAGCAGTGACCATTGAAGTAGCGATACAAAAGAGATAAAGATGCAACAGTGTGGCGAAGAGACAAAGGTTGAAGGAAGTCAGTAAGAGGATGAGAGTTAATGAGACAAAAAGCCTTTGACTCCACCCTATTGAGAAGAGCTGTATGTGGGGAGCCTCCTCACACATGAGAGTTGTACTCTATACAGGGGTGGATAAAACCCCTGTACAGAGTCAACAATTGTGCAGGGGTAAAGAAGGAATGGAGTCGGCTTAGCACACCCAATCTCTTGGAAGCAGATTTTACAAGAGATGTAATATGATCTTTCCAAGACAAGTCCCGAGTAAATGAAACCCCAAGCATGTTCAAGGATGATGCAGGAATTAGCTGAATATTATCAAACATTAGTGGGTATACCTGTGGAAGATTTTGTCAGGTTGATACTCGTAGGTGCAAAAACTGAGTCTTTGATGCATTAAAAAACAAGATTATTTTTACCCCAGATAGAGATATGAGCCAAGTCAGACATTAGGTGTGCCATAGCCTCATCCCTTGTTTGTTGAAGTAACTGCTGAGAAGGATGTTGCGGGAACTGAATGGAGAGGTGAAGAGTGGAGTCATCAGCGTATGAGTGGATAGGGTTAGATGTACAGCTTAGAAGGTCATTGATGAATAAAAGGAAGAGAGTTGGTGATAGGACAGAGCCCTGAGGAGCACCACTGTTAATAGATCTAGGAGAAGAACGATGGCCGTCTACAACAGCGGCTATAGAATGACCAGAAAGGAAGCTAGAGATGAAGGCACAGATTGAAGGATAGAAATTGTAAGAGGGCAGTTTGGAAATTTAAGATTTATGCCAGACTCGATCGAAAGCCTTAGAGATGTCAAGTGCAATGGCAGAGCTTTCGCCAAAGTCCGTAAAGGAGGATGACCAGGAGTCTGAAAGGTAGGTGAGAAGATCGCCAGTGGAGCGTCCCTGATGAAACCCATACTGACGATCAGAAAGAAGACTGTGATAGGAAAGATGCTTTAAAATTTTTCTGTTAAGAACAGACTCGAAAACTTTTGAGATACAGGATGTTAAAGCAATTGGACGATAGTTAGAGGGTTGGGAATTGTCACCCTTCTTTGGGACTGGCTGAATGAGAGCAAACTTCTAGCAAGAAGGAAAGGTACAAGTTGACAGACAAAGGCGAAAGAGTTTGCCTTGGCAGGGTGTAAGCACAGAGGCACAGTTCTTGAGAACAACAGGAGGGACTCCATCAGGCCCATATGCCTTACTAGTATTGAGGCCTGTGGCAGCAGAAAATACATCAGCTGAAGAAATTTTAATGTCAGCCATGAAGAAGTCAGCAGGGGGAAGAGATGGAGGAACAGCACCGGAATCATCTAAGGTGGAATTGGAGGAGAAAGTCTGAGCGAAGAGATCTGCTTTATCAGTAGAAGAAATAGCTACAGAGCCATCAGAGTAGAAAAGAGGAGGGAAGGATGATGAGGTAAAGTTGTTAGAAAGGTTTTTGGCAAGGTGCCAGAAGGAGCGGGAAGAATTCGAGTTAGAGAGTTGAGAGCATTTAGTACGGATGAAATTATTTTTAGCTGAGCGAAGAACAGACTTAGCATGATTCCGGGCAGAAACGTATAAAAGATGTGATTCAGGGGTGGGTTGGCTCTGGTACCTTTTATAGGCCCTCTCCTTGTTGCGGACAACATTAGAAAAACCGTGATTAAACCAAGGCTTTCGTGCATTAGTCAAAGGATATGAGAAAGGAATGTATGCTTCCATGCCTGAAAGAATAACCTCTGTAATGCGCAAGGCACACTGAGATGGCTCCCGGCCATGGAAGCAATAATCATTCCAGGGAAAATCAAAGAAGTACTGCCTGGGGGCCTCCCATTCTGCAGCTCCAAAGTGGCACAGACGACGTTTCTTTGGAGGGTCCGCAGGCTGTACTGGAGCGATAGGACAGGTTAACGTGATAAGGTTGTGATCAGATGGGCCCAACGGAGAGAAAAGATTAACAGTGTAAGCAGAAGGATTAGTTGTAAGGAAAAGGTCAAGTATGTTGGAACTCTCTCCAGGGCGATCAGGGATATGGGTAGGGTGCTGTACAAGCTGCTCTAGGTCATTAAGGATAGAAAAGGTGTAGGCTTGTTCACCAGGTGGATCAGTGAAAGGAGAGGAGAGCCAAAGGTGGTGGTGAACATTGAAATCTCCTAGAATGGAGGTTTCAGAGAAAGGAGAAATGGATAGAATGTGTTCCATCGTAGAAGTAAGATAGTCATAGAATTTTTGATAGTCAGTAGAATTAGGAGATAAATAAACAGCACAGATATATTTAGGCAGACAATGACAGGAAAGTCGAAGCCGGAGTGTAGAGAATTCGGAAGAATCAAGTTCAGGAACACGAGAGCAAGATAAGTTGTTGCGTATATATACACAACAGCCACCTTTGGCTTTGAAATGAGTATAGAGAAAGTAGGAGGATACAGAAAAGGGTCTGCCGTCAGTTGCCTCAGACAGCTGAGTCTCAGTTAGAAAAAGAAGGTGAGGTTTAGAGAAGGAGAGGTGGTGCTCAACAGAGCAAAAGTTAGAGGAAAGGCCACGAATGTTGCAGAAATGAAGAAGAAGAGAGTCAGACAGTGGTTCCAGGCATGCTGGGTTAGGGTCCATAAATGCCAATCCAGGAGGCAGGGGTCCACTATCCAGATGGACCCACTTTCCGGACATGCCTTTGGCTCTGTTACATCGGATAGTGGATTACATATACAAACCGTGCAAAATATCATCAGAATCATATATAAATATATATATATATATATATATATATATATATATATATATATATATATATATATATATATATATATATATATATATGTGTGTGTGTGTGTGTGTGTGTGTGTGTGTGTGTGTGTGTGCCTTCTCAACAAATGCAATGATGAATTACACGACTTACCCTTTGACCACACGTGACCAGACTAATATGACAGGCCTTCTACACATGGCATTAGGTCGGTCATTACTGTGTGATTCGGTCATCTGAGTGGTGGTTCTTCGGATCTTCATTTCTAATGTGTGTGACTTTCCCTCATGTCCAATGGTTCTGACGATATTTTGCACGGTTTGCGGTAAAAGGCAATATTATATAATTCCATACTATCATCTGTGTATCCATACTATGACTGGTTACGAAGATACAGAATAAGATTAGCATAACATGACATTGATAGTGAAACCTGGAAGGTTTCATAGCTTGTGTGTTCGTGCGTATGTTGCCCCGTGACAGTTCCCTTGTGCCCAGGTGGGATTGTGTATAAACACAATGTGTTCATTAAGGAGTGACTGACCCACATGCAAATTATGTTTTTAGAAATAAATGGGTTACATTATATACGATTTTTCATATAGTTACACGGATGAAGGGGAAATAAAAAGTATACTGCAGGTGGGGTGGGGTAGAGATCTATGCTCAGAACTGCGTAGATATGTCTGAACTGTCTTGTATATCATGAACTTAATGTATTATGTAATCTTCACTAAGGATGACTCCTGACGCTACACACACACACACACACACACACACACACACACACACACACACACACACATGCATGAGATTGCAAAGGTCACTTTCTTGTCAAGCAATTGCATACACACAAACACACACTCGCCTACATATGCAAACGCTGATAACAATGTGTGAATTCACTGGGTGCTATGGATGTGCTTCGTTCCATTCTTAATTTCTCAAGTACAACCTATGGCACTGTTTTTTCGTGTACATATTTAATGACGATATTGCAGATTATAGAATACCATTTACTAACACATAATGTCATCTATTCGGCCATACTATGACTGCTTAGCATTATATACATCAAGATAATTAAAAATAAGACACACTAAGAGAGAAGCCTCAGTAAGGAGTGTGTTCGTCCTTGTGTTGTCCCGTGATAGCATGGGTCACCACCCAGAAAGGACCCGGTCCTACACTCCGGGCCCGTCCTAGGTAGGCTAGAAATTGTAGTTTCCGAGTACACATGGCAAGTTATAGCTCCTAGAGCCCCGTGGCAGAATGGGTTCACTGGGGATTCAATAGGTATTATAATGAATTGCCTAAGAAATTTCATGCAAATTATTAAAATTATTACATAACATTTTAAAACGGTGATAGCTGAAATTGAAATAAGAATAGACCTCTGACAAGTGTGAATGATACTAGGGCTTCATTAGAAGTCTTGACACCAGCACATTTGTTGTACGACAGATGCCTGTCTCCGATCCTTGTGTTGATATGAAGGACGAGGTTGATGACCTTATCTTAGAGAAAAACGACTTGGGACAGCATCTCAGGAAAAGGTATCAGCACTTGAAAAAGGTTTTGGAGGTTTGGAATAGGCACTTGAGTGCAGATTATTAAGTCGATAGAGAAAGATCTTATGTTGAAACAGCTAGTAGTAGGTCCTTGTTGAAGGCAGGAGATGTGGTCTTAGTTAAAACTGATTCACCCAGATTCCACTTATCCTAAGCAATAACAATCTTATTTCATCCTGACACTGAAGGAGTAATTAGAACACTAAAGGCTAAGTATTGTGTCTAAAGGACAAGTCAGTGTAAAATTCACTGACAAAATGATACCCTTGGAATAACTGTCAGTTTTCCTGCAGATGGGGATGTTGGAGATCAACAGGATTCTACAGGGGTACAGTCGAAAATGGCTGCAGTCGATGGTTCTCAAACTGTGTTATAATTATGATCTCACTCGGAGTCATATTACATGATACATAGTATCAGTTTTTGCCCGGTGTCGCTGTGTGGAAACTTTTGCCTCAGTAAAAGATCCTGTGTGTCAGCGGTAAATGCGTACCTCTTATGATTGTCATAAGTTAGAGGCAGAGGATTTAACTGCAAATTGATGGTTCTTACCAGTTTCTAAATCCAAGAGCTGGATGTTTTGGTGGTTAATGGTCCATCACAAATACCATAACATAAAATGTTACTGCATCTGACTTTATAGATACTTGTATTATAAGTGAAATGTATAATTTGTATAATATAGGATAAAAAATGATTATAATGTAAGAAAGTAAAATACATGCTTTAAAATTCGCAAGTTCGCTTCCGTAGACTAGGAACTTTCCAGTAAGAAAACGGGAAGAGCTGAAATAACGTTAATATTGAAATTGGTAGTAAATTTTATATAAAACTAATGAAGTTTTGTTTGATTTGTTAATTTCATTAGGTAATAAACTGTAGTTTTGAAATAGTAAATGATTATAATAAGAGAAAACTCCGACGACTCGGATCTGCCACTGTTTCATTTCCTTTACATTGTACAGCGAGAACACAGCCCTGGTCATTTCACCCACGTGATCCCGTGGATCGCCCAGCGTCTAGAGATCGACTCCACTAAACACCACTCCGTTCTAGAGCCGAGTCATTTCTATATTTCCTCGTCAGTAAATAGGAGTCCCCCCGGGGAGGGGGGGACCATAAATTCCCCCACCATCAGCCCTTCTCACAGTGACGACTCAGAGAGATGCCTGGAACCATTGTCTGACTCATTTCTTCTTCATATCTGCAACAATCGTGGCCTTTCCTCTAACTTTGTCGAACACCACCTCTCCCTCACTAAACCTCACCGTCTCTTCTTGACAGAGACTCAGCTGTCTGAGGCAACTGACAGCAAACCCTTTTCTGTTTCCTCCTACTTTCTTTATACTAATTTCAAAGCCAAAGGTGGATGTTGTGTATATGTACACAACGATTTATCTTGCTCTAGTGTTCCTGAACTTGATTTTTCTGAATTCTGAACTCTCTGGCTTCGGCTTCCTTGTCATTCTCTGACTAAATATATCTGTGCTGTTTACCTATCCCCTGATTCTAGTATCAAAAATTCTTCAACTATCTTACTTCTACGATGGAACACATTCTATCCATTTCTCCTCTCTCTGGAATCTCCATTCTTGGAGATTTCAATGTTTACCACCACCTTTGGATCTCCTTTCCTTTCACTGATCCACCTGGTGAACAAGTCTCCATCATTTCTATCCTTAATGACCTAGAGCTGTTTGTACAGCACCCTACCCGGATCCCTGACCGCCTTGGAGAGACCTCCAACATACTTGACCTCTTCCTTACAACTAATCCTTCTGCTTACACTGTTGATCTTTCCTCTCCGTTGGGCTCCTCCGATCATAACCTTATTATCTTAACCTGTCCTATCCTCCGGTATGGCCTGTAGAATCTCCAAAGTAATGTCGTCTGTGGCACTTCGGAGCTGCTGACTGGGAGGCCGTTAGATAGTACTTCTTTCTTTTTCCATGGAATGCTTATCGCTTCTATGGCCGGGAGCCATCTGGGTGTGCCTTTCGCATTACGAAGGTTATTCTCTCGGGCATGGAAGCATACATTCCTTTCTCATATCTTTTGACTAGTGCAAGAAAGCCTTGGTTTAATCATGCTTGTTCTAATGCTGTCCGCAACAAGGAGAGAGGATATAAAAGGTACAAGAGCCAAGCCACCCGTGAATCACATCCTGTTTCTGTTTCTGCTCGGAATCGTGCTAAGTCTGGTCTTCGCACTGCTAAAAATAATTTCATCCATACTAAATGCTCTCAACTCTCCAACTCGAATTCTTCCTGCTCCTTCTGGCACCTTGCCAAAAACCTTCCTAACAACTTTACCTCATCATCCTTCCCTCCTCTTTTCTATTCTGATGGCTATGTTGCTATTTCTTCTACTGATAAAGAACATCTCTTCACTCAGACTTTCTCCTCCAATTCCATCTCAGACGATTCCGGTGCTGTTCTTCCATCACTTCCTCCCTCAGACTTCCTCATGGCTGACATTAAAATTTCTTCAGCTGATGTACTTTCTGCCATCACTGGCCTCAATACTAACAAGGCATATGGGCCTGATGGAGTCCCTTCTGTTGTCTTCAAGAACTGTGCTTCTGTGCTTACACCTTGCCTAGGTAACTCTTTCATCTTTGTCTGTCAACTTGTACCTTTCCTTCTTGCTGGAAGTTTGCTCTCATTCAGCCATTCCCAAAGAAGAGTGACTGTTCCCAACACTCTAACTATCGTCCAATTGCTTTAACATCCTGTGTTTCAAAAGTTTTCGAGTCAGTTCCTAATATGTTAATTTGAAAGCATCTTTCCTATCACAACCCTCTTTCTGATTGTCAGTATGGGTTCCGTCAGGGACGCTTCACTGGCAATCTTCTCACCTACCTTTCAGACTCCTGGTCATCCTCCTTTCGGGACTTTGGCGAAAGCTTTGCCATTGCACTTGACATCTCAAAGACTTTCGATCGAGTCTGGCATAAATCTTTAATTTCCAAACTGCCCTCTTACGGTTTCTATCCTTCTATCTGTGCGGTCATCAATGCTTCCTTTCTGGTCGTTCTACAGCTGCTGTTGTAGACGGCCATCGTTCTTCTAGATCTATCAACAGTGGTGTTCCTCAGGGCTCTCTCCTATCACCAACTCTCTTCATTTTATTCATCAATGACCTTCTAAGCTGTACATCTAACCGTATCCACTCGTACGCTGATGATTCCACAACGGTTTCCACAACGTCAACCTCAGCGGTTACTTCAATAAACAGGGATGGGGCTATGGCACACCTAATGTCTGACTTGGCTCGTATCTCTGACTGGGGTAAAAGTAATCTTGTTGATTTTAATGCATCAAAAACTCAGTTTTTACACCTATCGACCTGACACAATCTTCCACAGGAGTACCTTCTAAGGTTTAATGATATCCAGCTCAATCCTACATCATCCTTGAATATACTTGGGGTTTCATTCATTCGGGACTTATCTTGGAAAAATCATATTGCATCTCTTGTAAAATCTGCTTCCAAGAGATTAGGTGTGCTACGCTGACTCTGTACCTTCTTTACCACAGCACAGTTGTTGACTTTGTACATGGGTTTTATTCGCCCCTATTTAGAGTACAACTCTCATGTGTGGGGAGGCTCCCCACATACAGCTCTTCTTAATAGGGTGGAGTCTCATCAACTCTTATCAACTATCCTCGTCTTACTGGCTCCCTTCAACCTCTTTCTCTTCGCCGCACTGTTGCATCTTTATCTCTTTTCTATCGCTGCTTCAATGGTCATTGCTCCTCTGAACTGTCTGCTTGCATTCCTCCACCTCTACAACAGGTGCATAGCACCCGTCTAGCAGCAAACTCTCATCCCTTTTCTGTCCAGTTCTCTAATGCAAGAGTTAACCGTTACTCTCAGTCCTTCTTTTATGCAACAGGTCAACTCTGGAACTGTTTTCCCGTGTCTGTACTTCCTACTTCCTATGATCTCCAGTCTTTCAAACGCAGTGTGTCCAGGCATCTCGAAATGAACGGATCTTGAATTTAGCTCCCTTTGTATTATTTTTGCTTTTTTCTTGGATGGAACAGTTTGCGGGCTCCTGGTCTTTGGTTCCTTCTTTTTTGCATAAAAAAAAGATAGGTAAGGTGCGAAGTGGTTAAAAGAGGACGGATCAATCTACGAAAGTTGTTATATATCACGAGTATTTTAGTCATCAAAGGATTATTAGAAATTATCCTTTTATATCTATCTATAGATAGATAGACACACACACACACACACACACATACATATATATATATATATATATATATATATATACAGTATTCATTATATACATGTACATATATACAGTTTTATCTATCTATCTATCTATCTATCTATCTATATATATATATATATATAGGAGAGAGAGAGTGGTATATCTATCTGTCTATATATCTATCTATCTATCTATATAATGTAATATATTTCCCCCTTGGGAAGGGGGGGATAGAATACTTCCCCAGTATTCCCTGCTTGTCGTAAGAGGCGACTAAAATGGACACTTTTATCTGCAATGTTTTTGCTGTCTCTCTTTCTCTTGTAATTTGTCTCTCCTAACCCTCTGCATGTTAATTTAATTTAGGTAATTTCCTCTCTCCTTTCTCTGGTTCCTGCGAGTCACTGGCATTGGCTGTAGAGTAAAATATTTTTCTGCATAAGCAATCTTGATGAACACTGGTTAGGAAGCAATTGCCGTCAGTTCCATGCAGCCCTTAAGTGGGCAGGGGGTGCTAAGAAACCCACGGTATTGGACTAAGTTTATACATTCAAAAAGAACCTTAAGAATAGGAAATTGGAATGTTCGAACTCTCAATGTGGCTGGTAAAATGGAAGAACTTACTTCAGTGTTCAGTGAATACAATACAGATATTTGTGCTCTTACAGAAACGAGGTTGCATGGAGTTGATAAAATGAATTTGGAAGGTGGTATTACTTTGTTGGTTTCTGGTAGGAGTAATGGAAATCATTACCAAGAAGTAGGTTTACTGCTGAGTAGAGATGCTTGTAAGGCACTATGTGAGTTTGAGCCAATTAATGAGCGCTTGCAGGGACGGATCCAGGATTTTTTGTTGGAGGGGGGCCAGTCATTATAGGTTCATGATGGAAGGGTGAAGGTGGATGGGGGTGGCAAGCGAAGTGAGCATTTGCAGCTTTAGAGGCGATTTTAGAGGCAATTTAGAGGCCTATGGAGGGATATATTAGACAATGAAGATGATATTCAATATAGTAAAAATGGTGATAAAGATATGCAAGACAATGATCTTTCCTTAAAAAATCTGTTTAAAAGGTAATTAAAGACAATTAGGTAATAACAGGACAAAAATGCATCTGAGAGTCTCGTATACATATTCCTCGCATTTGAAAGTAGCTACTGTGCAATAATCTTAGCTAGAACGTGAAAATGCTCTCAGATAGGCTTTATTGCATAAATAGATCTCTTAGCTCATTTAGGAATAAGAGACTATAAAATGGTATTGAGAGTCTCAGATGCATTTTCCTTGCATTCGATAGTATAATAATCTTCGCTGGAAATGTGAAAATTTTTGGGAACAGATATGTTTTATTGTATATGTTAATATATGATGATAGACTAGACATCAAAGAAACCGAAATACCAGTAGGTAAAATATACATTTAAGGAACTGAAAAGTTACACATGTAAATGAAATATAGTGTTCTCGTCATTAAAATTATGAGGATGGATCCATTCCTATATTTCACCACAGCTGGGAAGCCTACTTGCTGTACAGTGTAGAAGAGTTGGCGTGGCTTTTTGAGGATGAAGCTTTGATTGACAACATCTACATTGATTTGAAGGCTGCGGTTAGAATTAAGTAATACTAGGGCACTGCAGCGGTCTTCCCCCATGGTTGATCGTAATGCTGCTGTCTTTGTCCTTCGAACAGGACAAATTGATCGTTCTGTTTCAGAGCTAGTGATGGGGATTAGACATCCAAGTTGAAGCAACACATGAAGATTGAGAAATAAATCCTTTGAACAAGACTTGAGTCCTGTGATCAGGGTATGTGGACAGTTCTAAAAATTCCTCCACCTCCCTCGCCAGGGCCCGGATTCACAAACGGCTGCTGGGCGACAGCGCCGCACGACGTCGTACGAAAGTCAACGATCACCTCTCAAGGGCGATTCACAAACGCTGTATTTGGCTCCCTTTCAAGTCTCTTCCGAAGCGAGTAGGGATATTTCTGAGGAAAATTTACTCGACCAATCAGCAGCCACCGATCTATCACGTGACTGAATTTAAAAAGACCACACCCTCCCCTTTTCTCCTCCCTTCCCCCTCCTTCTCTCCCTCCCTCTCCCCCCAAAACAAGTACATACTGGACATAAATACGTACATATGCATTTATGCACGTAATCACGTATGTACTAGGAGAAATACACTGAGGTGGTTTGGACATGTGGAGAGAATGGAGAATGAAAGACTGACTAAGAGGGTGTATGTAGGTGAGGTGGAGGGAGGGAGAGGGAGAGGTAGACCGAGGATGAGGTGGAGGGATGGAGTTGAGAGGTATATGAGGGAGGGGGGGGGTGAATTGGGGGGAGGGTAGTCAAATGGTGGGTGACAGACTTGGAGGCGTTTTGTCTGCGGCCACCCTTTGCGGGATTAGGGCGTCGGGCTATAGATAGATAGATAGATAGACTTACGGACGAGTGTATCCCAAGGCGGACTAAGGTATTTAAGTACATATGAATATACTATAGGTATTCACTTACGTACGTACTTGAATACTTACATAAGTACGTACTTATGTATGTACGTCAAGTCATGTAAGTACGTACTTACGTACGTACGTGAATACTTACGTACGTACACGAATACTTAGGGAATTACGTACGTGAATGCATATGCAAGTACTTACATATGTACATACTTCCGTAAGCACGTACATGTGTGCACACGTGAGTATGTACGTGAATGCTTTAATACGTACACAGGTGCGTACGTAAATACATGCATAGTTGTGTACATAAGTACGTATACATGTACGTACGTACGTACATGGGTCCATACATAGGCGTGTACACGTTCATACCTAAATTTTTGAGTATGTACTTATGTGAATACATACGCAAGGACGTACGTATGTACGCTACTTTCATAAGCACGTACATACGGGCATACGTAAGTATGTACATAGGTAAGTACATACATGCGTTAGTATATACATAGGTGCATATGTAAATACGTGCATGGGGCGTGTACGTAGGTACGTATACGAGTGCATAGGTAGGCACGTATATTCATACATAAATACATGTGTACGTAATTACGTACGTGGATGTGTTGGTAAGTACGTACATAGATCCAAGACATATGTACACAGGTGCATATGTTAGTATGGTACGTACATAGGTACGTGTACATTCCCTTCATGTCGCACATCTCACAATTGTTTTGGTCGGGGGTCATGTAATCGACACAATTGCCTCTATTTCCGAATCACGATCCTTTAAGGGTGGTCTGGAGGACCCTTAGCGAAAGGGAGACGCTACAACAAAAAATGGCGGCCGACACAGTTCGTGCATGCCGGTGTAATGCCGAAAGGGAGCGGCGCGACCTGTTAGGGAGGCGCCAAGAGCGTGCAACCAAATTTTGTGAATCCGAGCCCAGATCTCTATCAGTTTGTGGACTACCCAAACGGGGATTGTCTGGTTCATATTCTGAAAGCTGAAGTGATCATAGGGAAAAATGAACATGGTAAACAGAGAAATAAATTTCTTTCAGATTGTACCTCTTTTCAATGCTCCTTGTGTTTTCCCCTGCTGTAGTTGCCGCTGGGATTTAACTTAAGCCTGCATGATCAGCCATTCCTACCGTGGCGTGAGTATATTTGTCAACAATGAACGTTCGAGGTTGCGAGGATTCGATAATGAATAAAGTTGTAAATATAATATCTCGTTATTTAGTAAATTTCTGTTAAAACACTATTAACTAAAATTATATGTCAGATTAGAAATTACCTACAACATTAAAATACACAACATTTTGAGGTCGCATAACCAACAAGAGAAAACCATCCTGCAAGTAAGTACAGGGGTAACTATTAGTTTACAAAATGGCCTACACGAATCATTGTTAATTGCCAAAATATGTAAGATTATAGGGGAAGCATTTAATTAGTCTGATTGAAGCAACACAGGGTCCGTTACATTTATATATGCATTAAATAAATTACATTTCAAAGAAAACCTCAAGTAGTCACGGTAAATGGGGTAAGTATAATAATCTAATAAAATTTTTGTCCTGTTGAATTCTTCCATAAAACAAGATAAATAACTATATTAGCTATCCATAATATACAGCCTCCACACATAACACTTTGAATTTGGTTTTACTCAGTTGGAATAAAAGTTAAAGAATTATATACAAAGCCCGAGCAGGGGGGGGGCAGGCCCCCTGGACCCCCCCCCTGGATCCGCGCCTGGCTTGCTTTATGCTAATTTAAAATCTGACCATGATAATATCATTATGGTAGTTGGGTACGCTCCGACAAATAAGGCTGCTGATGAAATGAAGGATGACTTTTATGAGAAGCTTCAGGATGTAGTGAGTGGAGTGGCAAGATATGATGTGTTAGTTTGCATTATCCCCTTAACAGCAGGGCGTCACTTTCATGATGCCCTGGTGCAATGGATCATACCGTGGGGCGTCACTTTTGTGATTCTGTGTTATCTTGAATTTACCCGGGTTTTCAAGTCATGACTTGTATCATCTATCAGTACTGCCAGTGTCCAACAATAGTCAGTGCTGCTAATATCATCTGTACTCCCATCCATTGTTGACAAATTAGGCATTTTTCCCCATTCTTGATTCCCCTCCCTACCTCCCATCCATTACCCTCTCCTCTCGCCTGCTCAGCCGCGCCGCGCTACACAACTCTTTCCCGGATTTTTCCACTGATTTCATCCATTGAAATGAGCCCTATGCCCTATTCTTATACAAAATAATGTATATAAAAAAGAATTAAGGTACAGTGGGGCACCAACTTTCGCTACAGCAGGATTCGCGGAATCCACTTTCGCGGCATGCACCAAATATTCCCTAACTTCCACTTTCGCTTGAAAAAAATCGATTTTCGCGCACAAATTTTGGGTTTGGGACAATATTTTGAACTTTGAATTTCCTGCACCGCCCGCCCGCAACCCACCGCCATCTTGAATGACGTCATGTCAACACTCTGTCCACCCATTCCCGCCATTGTGTACGAGCGTGCTAGCTCCATTGTGTTGGATTCTCACGGTTCAATGGTTCAAGTCTGATTTGTGAAGTGTTCAATAAACGCATCCATGAAGGGCAGCAGGCTCTTATCACACGCTACCTGCAGATGACTAAGGAAATAACGGAGGTGGAAGTACCACTGGAAGCCGAGGGGGCAGTCGACCATGGTGCTATCCCTACTGACAGTGCCATAGAGGAGCTTAACCTGGATGAAGATTTCGATGGATTTGTTCAAGAGAACCTAGCACAAAGGGAAATTCAGCACAGAGTGGAAGTGTTGCATCAAGTTGCATCTGAGGAGGCAGAGAGAGAGAGTGGTAGCGAGGCAGCAAGAGGTGGCGCCAATACGTCTGGCGTGGCTAAATAAGCCCACCACGCGCCTCGGATACTTACTCCCAACATCCATTAAACACCTCAACCTGGTCTCTGTGGTATGTTTCTACTCATATAATGTGTACTGTACAGTTTGTATTGTTTGTATCTCACAATGCAATGTACAATAGAGATTTGATGTACTGTATTGCAAGTGAAAATGAAAATCTGATGTTGCTTTAGGATAACCGGGAACCAATTAGCCTTTTTGCCATAAAGACAATGCCCCAACTTTCGCTAATTCCACTTTCGCGCATTATTTTTGGACCCAATTAGGCGCAAAAATTGGTGCCCCACTGTAATTGATAGTGCCATACACCTGTAATTGGCTAATTATCACCTGGCAGCACCCCACGTGCACTTGTTCGCTAATTTTCCCTGCTTATTTCTCTTTGAAATATGCCGTATGACCTATTCTTATAATAAAAATATATATAAGAAAGGAAGGGAGAAGCCTAAGTGATATTTACATTCACATGGAACTACCTAATTTATTATGTATTGTCTAGATTTCCCACCAGTCATTTCATAGCATATAAATTAGCACCTGTCACCACACTGACATTGTCAATCCTTGGCTGCCCATACACGCCAAGTCATTCAGTTCAGTGTCGTCCTTTGAGGTGAAACCATGTCGCACTCACGCCCCTCCATTTCCGTCGCTTCTGTGCCCATTACAAAGGACCCTGTGATCTCTACCCCTAGTAAACCTCATGTGGGAACGGTAAAGGACTAAATGACTCTGCTGTGGAACATGAACTGGTTGAATTTTCGATGATAATGATGGATAGTGACTTTGATCTTTCGGGTGAATCATGCGATGAGCCTGGGGAGGAAATCGGGACAGAAACTGCCAGTACGAGTGCTTCAGTGTCCCAGGTTCATCCTAGCTCCAAGAGAAAGGAACCCTTAGTGCAGTGAGGGAAGGAATTTGGGAAGGGAGTGAAGAGGAGGTGGGTTAGTTCCAGAACAATGGCCCCGCGTGGCCCAGCCCGCCATGAGTCCCGAGGTGAATCACCTCCCCGCTCTCCCAGCCCCACTTCACTAATATCTTCCACTTCTTCAGTGGAAATTTCTCCTGAGTCTTCATTGTCAGTCTCCACCAGCACCTATGGTCAAGGCAGGCCATAGGGGACGAGGTAAATCCCTGACTCGTCATAAAGGTAGAGTAGCATCTAGAGTAAGGGCTGCTATTGGTACATGGCAACCTAGGGTCAGTCGGAGTGACCTTGAAACGGCCCAGTCTGCCTCACAGCCACCATCATCCACCCTCACCTGGCCTACACCGCCACGAGAGGGAACCCTGGACGCCTTTGTGTGGACGGAGGGTTCCGATTTCGTCCCTGAACAACTCAACTTTGACAAGAGTTCCTCGAGGATACAGCCTGCCTTCACTCTTGACGAGGATGCTGAGTGTGTGGACTACCTTTTGGCCTTCCTTGATGACGAAGTCATGCAGCACATATGTGATGAGACCAACAGGTATGAGTCACAACGTGCTGCAAGTGGTGCAGGTCCAGCGAAAATGCAACAGTGGACTGTGCTTGGAGTGCAGGGACTGTATGTGTTCTTCGCCCTCATGCTTCTCATGCCCCATTCCAAGAAGCATGAGTTGGAAGATTACTGGTCCATGGACCCCTTATTACCCTCACCCACCTTCGATAAGTACATGGCCAGAGATCGCTTCCATAACATCATGGGAAACCTGCACTTCACCAACAACGATGTACTTTCCCAGACTGACCCACTCTGGGAGATCCCGGAGGTTCTGAACAGAATGAAGGATAAATTTATGTCACCCTTCAACCCATTTCAGAAGGTTGTCATAGACGTATTCTTGGTTCTGTTCAGAGGACGTCTGAGGTTCATACAGTACATTCTATGCAAACATCATTGCTTTGGAATCAAGTTCTTTGTACTGTGCGACTGTAAGTCGGGGTACATCCTTGACTTCATCATCTATTCAGCTAGCATTGTCGATATGGACAAAACACACCCCCTTGGCTTCTCAAGCTATGTAGTGAAAGTGCTGCATGAAAGGCATTTTGGTGGGAATCATGTGCTATATACTGACAACTGCTATACAGCACCGAAACTTGCTAAAAACCTTTCAGAGCACAGCATCGGCTCCTGCGGCACTGTCAAGAGCAATTGTGCCCACTTCCCCAAATTCCCCAAGGCAGGAAATTTGCAGCGAGGAGACATGCACCTACTCAAGTCTGAGAAGATGCTGGCAATACGGTGGCATGACAAGAGGGTCGTGCACATGCACACCACCGTACACAAGGGGGAACTGAAAGACAATGCGAAGGTCGACCATAGGACAGGCGAACCTGTGATGAAACCTGATGCTGTCATCAACTACAATATCAACACGTGGCTGGTGGACAAGTCCGACATGATGATTGGAGAGATCGACTGCCTCAGGAAGAATACTATGGTACAGGAAAGTGTTTCTGCATCTCATTGACATGACGATGCTGAACGCCTTCATCCTGGACAAGATGAAGGTAAAGTCACCCGAGTCCTTCTCCCTGAGGTTGTTCGTCAGGACTTGTGTTCAGCAGCTGCTTGAGACGTATGGTAGGGTGACAGTAACAGCTCCAAGGCACCATTCTGTTAAACTTCCTGACAAACTTGAGCAGAGGGCGTACATGGATCGGCACAGACTGGTGCAAATGCCTGCCACAATGAAGAGGAAGACTGTGATGCACAGGTTCCATGTGTGTGCACATACCATCATACTCACAGCTGAGCACAAACGCACCTCTTGGCAATGCACTGAGTGCCAGGTTCCCCTCTGTGTAACATGTTTCTCTGATTACCACAGCCTGAAGCAGTTCTAAAACAGTGCAAGTGGAAATGTAAATAATGTGTAAATAGCAAGTGAAAGCAATGGATGTAAATATGATTGAACAGTGGAATATAGTTTTATAAGTTACTGCAAGTGACAGTTCATAACAAAGTGTAAATAAAATAGAAGTGTAAATAATGTAAATACAATAGAAAATGTAAATGTTAATGTAAATAATTAGTAATATAAGAATATGAGTACAAATACTTGGAGTAATGACAGTGAAAGTGAAAGCTTAGCTCTGTACGTAGTTTACTGAACGAGAGAGTGAATGCCTGGAGTGAAAGTGAGGAGCTGAGTTCATTACCGGGCTAAGCGCTAAAATGGCCACCAAGCACCTACATGTACGAACAAGTAGCTAAACCATCCCTTTATACGCTAGAAGTAAAAGAGTGCTGAGAAACAACCTATAAAGGGGTCATAATCCTGGCTGAGTAGACATGTGAGTTGCCCTGTCATGCTACACAGCAAAAAAAAATGTCCAGTTCCGCACTAGTGCTCAAGGCAGGCGACTGGGTCCAGAATTCCGCCAGATGTATGGTTGCTTTTCCTACGAGTTCAGCCTGTCCTATGTTCCTTATTTTGACTCCCTGTGGTGTTGAAGTGAATGTGAGAGCATTACCAGGCTACATTACCCCCCTTGAAGCTGGCCAATCAGATAGTTGGGTTGCACTGCAGCTAGCCAATAAGCTGATGCCTGACATTACTCCCACCAGCAGCTGTGGAGGGTAGAGAAGGGACAGTATTGTTCTCTCACCTGCCCTGTGGGTGCTTTCTCATTATTATTATAATATTTTTTTTAACCATTATTACTATTATTATTATAGCCATTGTGTTTGTGAAGTTACTGGTACTCTTATTTTTTTTTTTTTTTTTTTATCATCCAGGTTACAGGGGTGTTCTAATAATGCCCTCATACATTGAATACTGTCTTACTTTTTTATCTTTATCAGGAATATAGTAATTTATTATGTTTTTCTTGATGTTTTGTGATGTGGCTTGTGTTTATTGGTTAAAAAGTCCGACAAAAACACGCACAAAGTTTCCAACCTTTAAACTGCTATTATTGTGAAAATAATAATATTTATGTCATAGAACTTTGATTTTATTCCACAGTATGACACTCCTGGGACATTATGCTAACATATTATTGGCCTCTTATGATGTATTTCTGTAGTTATCAGTAGGATCAGAATATTTTCTTAGCCGATCAGTCAGGCAATGGGGGGCAAAATTATCCTTCTTCACACGATATCATCATGAGTTATTGCAATAAAAGAAATACCATAAGCTACACTTAAAAAAAACACACATCAAAATAACACAAGCAGTTACCGAGATACGAAAGTTTTAAAGTTGCCAGATTTTAAAAGCATTTTCTGGCATTTTGTAGGTTTGGCGCTTAGCCCAGTAATGAACTCAGCACCTCAAATAAACTACTATTACTGACGGAAACTTATGGATAAATACTGTAGATATATATAAGTGTAATAAAGTACTAGGAATATAAAGTGTGAGTATGTCTATGAATAATAAATGACAGAATACCAGCGGGGAATGAGCGCGGGTGGGAAGCTCGTACAAGCTTGTAATTTACATTGCTTTCACAGCGTTTTTTTTTTTTTTTTTTTAGTATGGATTCCAAACTACCTGAAAATCATAGAATAATGTTTCTAGTGATAATATCAGGCTGTGGTAATCATATTACGGGGTGTCGGGAAGTGTAAAGTGGAGACTTCGTTACTCAACTTCAGAAGTCTCCACAAGTCCTACGGTAGTCAACGAAGGCTCAACAAACATCCCAGGAGAAAGCTGAAGGTATGTGCCATAGGCATATTTAATTATAATATTCTAGGACTAATAACTGATTTTTGGCAAATATTTTTAAAAAGTCAGTCAGAACGCAAATATCCCGCGGGACATGCAAGGACTGCCTCCGACATCCCTGCAGTTATGGGGTTAATGCGATTGTTGGTAGTAGTAGAGATGGCTTTAAGATTGTATGGGTATGGAGGATGTTGGTATAAGAAACGAAAATGGGGTGCGATTTGGAAGCTTTTGTTTGGCAAATCACTACGATTGGTGGAACTATCTTTGAGCATAAAAAATACATAAAACTACTTGGATTTCACCATTTGGTAAATATTGTAACCAGATTGACCACATTGTAATTAGCAGAAGGCATAGGAGTTATTTTCAAGATGTTTGTGTAAGGAGGGGGGCATATATAGGTAGTGATGATCAACTTGTTGTGTCAAAGAGTAAAATAAAACTTAAACGTTAATGGTAATTGCACATGAGGTAATAAATATGATTTTGATGAGCTGAGAAATTATGAGAACACGAAGGAAAAGTTTCGCTGGAAATGTAGGATCAGATTTCTGGTCCTACAGACTTTGATTGAATCTGAAGACAATGATATTAATCAAATGTGGAGAGAGGTAAGAGAGGTTTTGCATGAAAGTACTAAGATTACTATTAAGAAAAAGGGAAAAGCGAGAAGGAAAAAGTGGATGACCGATGAAACATTGAATGTAATTCAGAAAAGCAAAGAGGCGAAGTTAAGAAGTGAAGAACAACATGTTGATGGCCAAGTAGTTGAAGTACTTAGAGCAAAGTACTGGAGTTTACATTCTGAAGTAAAAAGACTTGTTAGACGTGATAAGAGGAAGCTATATGATGAAAAGGAAACGGAGACAGAAATTAAGTAAAAATGACGGCCAGAGCACAAGAGCAGCTTATCAGGCCATAAAGGAGTTAATTGGGACTGAAAAGAGAAAGAAGGAAATATCTGTACGAGATAGAAATGGTAACTTGATGACTAAATATTTGGATATACATGGAAGGTGGAAAGAGCATTTTGAATCTGTTCTAAATAGACCAATCCCAGCTGAAGAGGACATTCTGCCAGCCAAGAGAGATTTGCAAATAGAAACAGGGGATATAACCTTGGAAGAGGCAGCAAAATCTATAAAGGAGTTAAAGAATTTTAAGGCCACAGGAGAAGATGGAATATTTCCTGAAATGCTTAAGATGGAAAATGATGAGTTGATGAATACGCATTTGAAACTTTTTAATGTGGCTTGGGATAATCGTGGAGTTCCACAAGATTGGAAAAATGGAGTGAATATAAAAATACCAAAAAAGGGAGATTTAAGTGTGTGTGGAAATTAGAAGGGGATAACTTTGACACCTGTAGTTGCAAAAGTCTTTTCCAAAAGCTTGTTGAACAGAATAGAGCCAATACTTGATAAAATTATAAGAGAAGAACAAGCGAGATTTAGAAAGGATCGAGGTTGTAATGATCAGATTTTTATTACAAGGCATCTAATGCAACAAGCTAATGAGATGAAAATGCCACTTAGTACGTGTTTTGTGGATATTGAAAAGGCATTTGATAGTGTTTCATGTGGAGCTATGTTGAAAATTATGAGATTCTATGGTATACCAGAAAAGTTTGATAATATTATTGAAAACCTGCATGAAGGTAGTTTTTGTAAGATAATGGTGTGTGGTTCTTTGAGTGATCCATTTGATGTTACGTCAGGCGTGATTCATGGAGGAGTTCTTTCGCCTTTGCCGTTTGTTTTGGTTATGGATTATGTTATGAGAAAGGTTGTAAGGAGAACAGGTGCAGGAATTAACTGCCAAGAAAATAAGAGGTTGGTGGCGTTGGACTATGCTGATGATATTGTACTGATTTGCAGAAGTATTTACGAGATGCAGAGGGTGTTTGATTGTCTGGTGGAGGAAGGAGAAAAAGTAGGATTGGTAATAAATTGTGGAAAGACTGAAATTATTAACATGAACGTGGTGAACCAAATCGGTTATGTTATTGGGAATAATGTGATGAAGAATGTAGAAAATTTTAAATATCTGGGAACGATTGTATCATCAAACGGATCATTAACCCGCCCCGTCCCGACGACGTATGGGTACGTCACCACAATTTGCATTTGCCAGTCCCGGCGATGTACCAGTACGTCGTGCAATTGCAATGTGCATAATTTCGACGATTTTCAAATTTCGCGCTTGATTTGCGGTACGTACCCTCGCCTGACCTTCCCCTACCTGCCACCAGGCGGGGACACTCGGCGACCCAGTGCGACCCGCGCTAGCCCGCCACTCGTCCACTCACCTGGTAGCCACGGTCCTGCTCAGACATGGCTAAGAGAGGTCTCTCAGAGAACGAAATTCAAGTCGCCCTGGACACCTTTACCAGCGACAGTGATTCCCCACTGGATGACGAGGAGATGGACAAGGATTATGTGCAGCCAGAGGAGGAAGAAACCACCAGCAGTGACGAGGAAGTTCCGTCACCCAGGAAGCGGCAGTACGTGACTTACTGTGCTGCTAGAGAGGGGCAGGAGGCAAAGAAGGCACGTGGTATATCATATCCCTATCCCCAGCGTGCCTTGGAAGCAGAATTCGAGGTCGAGGACGAGGACGAGGACGAGGACGGAGACGTGGGACGTGCTGCCACGTGGTATGGGCGGGAGGTGATTACCCATCGTGGCCCAGAGCGCACACCACGTCGTCTAAGCAGGTATGGGCCTAGCATTCTGTTTGGGGCGGTAGGAAGTGAAGTGGAGGGAGTGGGGAGTGAAATGGACATTCCTGGGATTAGGGAAAGTGAGAGTGAGGTGGGTGAGTCATTGCTCTCCCTACGCAGTGTGAGGCGGCAGAGTGGATCACGTGGGCCAGTGCGGGTGCGTTCATTATCACGTGGGGTTGTAAGGGAGGGGGAAGGTGGGGAGGAACCACTCCAAAGCACGTCTTATGCTCCCCAATATCCCCTAACACGTGGTCGAGCAAGGTTGCGTGAGAGAGCACTTGGTGTGGTAATGGAGGGGGAAGGTGGGGAGGAACCATTCCCCAGCACGTCTTCTGCTCCCCAATATTCAACAATTTCATCCCCACAGCCCCCTAATGTTCCTCAAGGCCGTAAGGGTAAGGGAAAGGGAAAGGGTAAAGGCAGAGGGAAGAGGAGTGACAGTGGGGAAGCCCTCCGTACTCCTTCTCCCCAACCTCCCCAACCAGGATCTCCTCCCCACCCAGACGAAGGCGGTGATGGGGACGAGGGATTTGTGTCGTGGGATTGGGAGGATGGGAGTGATTTTTCTCCCCTCATTCACCCCTTCACTGAGCATGGGCGATCTGGCTGCATTGCACCAGGTATTCACTGTAATTCAAGCAGGTTGGATTTTTTCCACCTGTTTTTCAGTGAGGCCTTCGTAGATCAGATCGTTTTTCAAACAAACCTGTTTGCAAGCGGCCAGCGGCTAGAAAGTGAAAGATTGGGAACAAGGAGTAGGCATTCTATGATTTATGATTACCCTGTCTCCATTCCAGAAATGTTCTTATTTTTTGCCCTTGTCCTTTTGATGGGTATAATAAGAAATAATAGAATTCCTGCTTACTGGACTAGGGACCCTGTTATGTTTACCCCCATATTTGGTCAAGTGATGAGCCGTAATCGGTTTCAACAAATTCTAAGTCGCCTCCATTTTTATGATGCTAATGACCCTGCAAATGCAAACAACACTGACAAAATGAGGCGAATTAGGCTGGTCTTTGATCACCTCAGGCAAACCTTTCGATCCTCATTCTATCCCTATAGAGATCTCGTCATAGACGAGAGTCTCGTGTTGTGGAGAGGCAATATTTCATTCAGACAGTATATACCCAGCAAAAGGCACCGTTTTGGGTTCAAGATCTTTGTTATGTGTGACTGTAGGACTGGATACGTGCAAGACATAGTCTTGTACACCGGTGCACAGACAGACATAATAGAAGATCGAAGTATAGGACTTTCGAGAGCAGTGGTAAAGACGATGATACAAGACTACCTTCATCGTGGTCACGTTCTCTACCTCGACAACTGGTACACTAGCCCTCTTCTCGCTCGTTATCTTCACAGACATGAAACGGGAGTCTGTGGAACCGTAAAGGTGAACCGGCGTCACATGGTCAAGGTAGGGCGGAAACTTGCAAGGAGTGAGGTTGTCTTCTTCAAAGCAAACAACATCCTTGCAACAATGTGGAACCACAACAGAGAAGTAAGCCTCTTGTCCACGGTTCACCGCCCCTTGATGCACCGTACTGATTCTGTTGATTACCATAGCGAGAGCAGGCGTCGTGTTTGGAAACCTGAATGTGTCATGGACTATAATATAAACATGCGCCTCGTGGACCAGTCAGACTCCATGATATCGACGGTAGAGTGTGCCAGGACCACGATGAAGTGGTATAAAAAACTGTTCTTTCACTTGCTAGATATCACTGCTCTGAATTGCCACCACCTTCGCGCCATGACCACAGGAGTTCAGGAAACCTTTGAAGGGTTTGTGAGGGAGCTCACACGAGAAATCTTTGCTAAGTATGCTGTTGAAAGGCCCCAACAGCGCCCCCACACTGCTCATATTACCCACACTCCCCAGAGAATATCCGCCCGCCATTTCCCAACTCCTATCCCTCCCCAGCCTAACATACCTAGGCCCCAGCGCAGGTGTCACGTGTGCAGTCATTCCCAGGTGAGACTCACGACACAGAGGAAGGACACCCGCTATGAGTGCGTGCAGTGTGACGTGGGTCTGTGTATTCACCCATGTTTTAGTGAATATCACACGTTGCTGCACTTTTAGCATGGTGTGAATGCGAAAGGACGCAGAAATTATGATGTAAATGCGACAGACAGACGCTCTGTGAAAATATCAGTCATGTGGATCGCCAAATATTAGTATAAAGTGCCTACGGGTAGAACATAAGTGAAAACATTGGGTGTAAGTATATAAATCTGCCCTAAGTTGAAACTTACATAGAGAGGGTTGTTTGATGCGATATTCTGTCGCTCAGTGCAATAAATACGGCCCCTTATTATATATTTATTATTATGTGACATTATTACGGGTATAATATAAGTTCAAATTATTGTATATGATGATGTATATTCTAAGTCAAATATTCATAGCGTGTCTATAAAGATAAGATTTCCTGACGCTTAGTCGAATGAATAAGGCACGTATTAGTCAAAATAAAAGTCAGCAAGTGATAAAGTGAATAATTAGTATATAAGTGTGTGAGTGAATTAGTATATAAGTGTGTGAGTATTATGTATGACGAAACATTCCTTGCGAGGGTATTTTCAGGCGATATTCTCACGCTCACTTGAATAAATAATGGCAGTAAGTATGTACAGTGCATTCTAGGGGTGTAAACGTGTGTAATGTAAGTGGGAAAATATAATTTGAGTGAATAAATAAAGTAGATGATGAAACACGAGTGTTTGAGATCGTGGTTGCTACGTGAATAGGCGCTAGCATATCGCTAAATGCCCTCGTAATGAATGATAATAATTGAAAACCTTCACAGTGGTGGAGGAAAGGTTCTATGTAAATGGGAAAATAATTGGAAAGTGATAAAACAATTTGGTATGTTGAAATACGAGTCATAGCGAGTGCGCTTACTAAGCTGATGTGCGCTAAACTTATGCTGCATGTCATCATAATGAATGAAAACATCTGAAAACACTTACAAACAGTTGTAATTGGTAAATTGTCATTGAAACAGAAGTATACAAGTAGAAAAAATGATAGGTTGACTCATACCAGACACTTAGCATATAGCATGTTACGACTCGGACCTAACTCGCTATGCTCGCGCGATGGTACAATGCTTATTTTTCCTATATATGTGTCTGAAATCCATTATATTGTTACTGTTATTGTTTATTAATTCAAATTCAATAAATGTAGAGGTGTTGTGTGTTGTTTGTCCCATTATTCCTTACCATAGAAAACGTAAACGCATATCCAGCCCATTACAGAATACGATATCTGCGGGGGGAAACTGCACCTGTAGAGACCACTTATAGACCGCAGAGACCACTTTTTTTCAGGATTTTCCATCGTTTCTCGACCTAAGCGGAAGTTTTATAAGAAAAAAAAATTTTCCAAAAAGGCCCGGGACTGGGGGATGTCATAGGTGCGGAAAGGCTCGGGACGTGACGGGTTAAACATTGAAACAGAGGAGAGGATTAGACATGTTTGGCGAGCTGTTGGAATGTTGAAATCTGTTTGGAATAATAACATGCTTTTGGTACATACTAAAGTAAAAATTTACAAGTCCATGGTTAGACCAATTTTAATTTATGGGCATGAGTTATGGTACAGTACAATTGCAACAGATCAGAAAGTGTTAGGATTTGAGAATAAAATACTGAGAAGGATTCTTGGGGTAAAGTGGCAAGACAGAGTTACAAATGAAAGAGTAAGGGATATTACGAGAGTGGAACCAGTTGATGAATATGTGAGACTGTCTCGCTGGAAATGGCTGGGGCACATATATAGAAGGAAGGCAGTTTAATACAGGATGTGCCAGAGTGGACTGCTAGAGGAAGAAGAGGCCGAGGTAGGCCGAGGGAAACCTGGTTCAGGACAATGAAAAGAGAAGTGGGAGAGGAGTGTTGATGGGACCTGAAGGAGATGGCAAGAGACAAAAATTGGTGGGGAGAGTTCAACGAGGCCATTTGCATCCCGTGGGGTGCCACAAGAAATGACTGATTGATAGTATATATATATATATATATATATATATATATATATATATATATATATATATATATATATATATATAAATATATTACAGGGAATTTGTGAAACCAGTGATTTCATGAAATCCCTAGTGAATTCCAGAAATGAGTTTAGACTGGGATGGGTTAATATTTAGGTTAGATTAATTTGGGTTGCGGCTAGGCTAGGCTGGGAATATCTAAGCTAAGTTTAGGTTATGTTAGGCTAGGTTAGTTAGGTAAGGTTAGGTTAGGTTACATTAATTCAAGTGAATGCTAAGTTATAAGCGTTCATCTAAATAAATTTAACCTAACTAACCTAAACTTAACCTAAATTATCCAAGCCTAACATATCCGCAGCTTAAATTAACCCATCCCACTGTAAACTCATTTCACGAATTCACTAGGGATTTCATATATATATATATATATATATATATATATATATATATATATATATATATATATATATATATATATATATATATATATATATATATATATATATATATATGAAAGCAATAAGGATACTAAAACGCTAATTCCAAACCATCTAAAATCGTGCAAGCATCAAGAGACACATGTCCTTTTTACAGCATACACTTGCCTTCCAAATTAGGACTCTTGTTACTGGTGCTGTTGATGACAGGGCTGTGTGTCGTGTTGCTCTCCGTCTTGTCGTCTTCTACGTTCAGTGGCCTCCTTCCCTTGTTTTCATTAACCTTTTCCTTCGTCCACACCTCAGCAGACGGTTCCGTTGCCGAGTCGAAAGCCGGATTAGAAGCCATGATGAGGAGTGGCCGTGTTCTGAAGCAGGAGAAACCGATACGTGAATATCATTTGTCATCAACTGGATTTACTGGATATTCCCAAATGAAGTCATGGACACCATAAGTGTTGTGGGGACGCTGACCAGAAAATTACTGTACCCTTCTTAACGATTACTGAAGAAAAAGTTATTGCAAGATATTAAAAGGATATTGTATGGTCATAACAAAAGAGTACATAATGCAAGTTAGCATAAGTTTATGGTGACAGTTTTTTTTCTTTTCTTCTTTATCAAGGATTGTACAATATCATTCGAAAACTTGTATATATCCAAGCCTTGACCAGAATAACAGGCGTACTAACACGGCCTTTCCCCTCCTCGCAACGTCATTGCCCAAAATAGAGCTGAAGTTCAATGCAGCATCAGACAGTCCGAGAGAAATGAAGGTAGGTATTTAACATTTTTAGGCTAGGTGGAGTTTCATCTAAATTGAAAACTTAATTATCAGCTAGAACACTAATCGTGCTTGTTGTTTTTTGAAGTTAAAATATATGAGTTACTATTGAAATCTATATTAATTAAAACTTAATGGTCATACCAAATTAGTTGTGCATCACGAATACACACCAGGTCAGACTGTCAACAACTACCTCGACGTTATCCATTGTCTTCATGACTCAATTCTGCGGAAGAAACAGGACCTTGAGAAACCGGCAAGCTGGAAGCTGGACTATGACAACGCCTCTGCTCTTCCTTGTCAACTGATTCGGGAATCATTGGCCAAGCACAACATCCCACATGTCTGACAGGCTCCTTACTCACCAGACGTGGCTCCGTGCGACTTTTGGTTATTCCCCAAGGTCCAATTTCCACTGAAGGGTTACTGATTTGAGACGAGAGAGGAGATCATGATGAATGCAACAAACCACCTGCAGGAGTTACCGAAAACCGACTTTGAAATATGTTTCAGGCAGTGGAAAGAACGTTGGGTTACATATATCAACTCAGAAAGGGCCTACTCGGAGGAGGATTGGTGCCTTAGCTCAGCAGGTTAGCTTCTTCAAGTTTTTTAGCCTAAGGTCGGATACTTTTAGAACAGACCTCGTGTATATATATATATATATATATATATATATATCTATATATATATATATATATATATATATATATATATATATATATATATATATATATATATATATATATATATATATATCGTTTCTTTTTAAAGGCTCCAACAGTCTTGCATGTGTCGGCCTTGGTCACCTAATGGCGGCTCTCCACGCTGCACGATCCATTGCAGCCTCCCTGTTCAGTCCCTTAACCCTGAGGTCACACTTAATGACCTCGTCCCATGTCTTTCTTGGTCTACCCCTCATAACCCCACCCCCAATATTAACACTTCTCATCTTCCCCACCCAATTATCATCCCCCATCCTCTCCACATGTCCAAACCATCTCAATCTACCCCTCCTCATCACAACACCAATACACTCCAGTCCCATCCTACCTCTCAACTCTTCCATCGTAAACCCAGCCCCTCCAGGCCTTGGACGCAGGGACTCACTGCACATCCACCTAATCATTGTCATTTCTGTACGTCTGAACCGGCGAATATCTTCCTCCTTCACTGCCCAGGTCTCACTACCATACAGCATTACACTCCTAACACATGCTGCATACAAAGATCCCTTAGCACGTAAGGAGAGTCCTCTCAATGTCAGGAGAGGCAAGAGCTCCCTGAACTTCTTCCAACCACTTCTCACCCTAGCCACAGAGCTAGCTCCAGCCCCACCTCCAGCACACAGCATGTCTCCCAAATAACAAAACTCTTCCACACACTCAAGAGATTCACCAGCAAGTTCAATCCTTTCACGTCTGACAATCTCCACCTGCTCACCCCGACATGCCGTACACATAAAATCAGCATTATCTCGCAGTCTACCTCTGATGCCACTACATCTCTTATGCATCCATTTATCACACACACCGCACAAGATGGAATTACTTCCCACGCCCTTGTGGGAAACTGCACATGGCCACTCTCCCTTGTCTTTGACAGTACCGCCACCAACCCTAGATATCATCACTTTTGTTTTATCTGCATTTACCCTTAAACCCTTGTGCCCCATACCATCTCTCCACTTCCTAAACCTTTTCTTCCACCTCCCTTTCGTTCTCTGCAATCAACACCAAATCATCAGCATTCAACAACTCCCACGGGAGTCCGTTTCTAGAGTCACGTGAAAGGGCTTCAAATACCATGATAAACATATATATATATATATATATATATATATATATATATATATATATATATATATATATATATATATATATATATATATATATATATATTGTGTGTGTGTGTGTGTGTGTGTGTGTGTGTGTGTGTGTGTGTGTGTATGAGTGATATTTTTTCATTATTCTCTCTAGTTTTATACTCTGTAGACATGTAATTTTGGTAGTACATAGTGATTTTTTTTTTGTTTTTTTTTTGAAGGGAGAGCTAGAGAAGGAGCACTGCTGCTTGAGTACCATTTGTTAACTGCATTCTCCATTACGTCTTCAATGTTGGTGTTCCGACGTCCATTGTTAATGAGATCTTGTTTAAGTCTTTCCAACCGTGAATGAATGCGGCTCCATGAGGAACTGTAGGGGAGGGCACAACGGACGTAGGGACCGATAGTTGACACTTTTTCTGTTGAGATATAGCTTATAATCCTTTATTGAATGATTTTATATAGACTGCAGTTGTGAATTCAGAGTTGTGAGTGGTCACCTGGGGTTGACTCTTGAAAAGTGAAATTTAGTCCGGAGACATTGATGTGGCTTTTTCTGAGGATCTTGGATGTCTTTTACAGCAACGATAATGTCACTGATATAGTGGCAGTAGATTGAAGGTCGGTTGTTAGTCAAATTAGTAGCCTCAATTGTACTCATTAAATTTTTTTGCAGAGAGGATTCATAGATAGCTGCTCCTGGCAGCTATATTCTCATTGGTACTATGTATTCTGACTAGAATGTAGCTACACCTTCATTCCAGCTTTTTAACCCACTTGCATACATTGACATGAATTGCATTCTTTGTGGTTTGGCAAATAAACGCTCGTAGACGCGAATCACATCATTAAGCAGAAAATTTTCGCCAAAAATAAAGTTTTTGGCCGATTTGCATCATATTTTGGTGTGTTCCAGCGGGTATGTCTCTCTTCCGAGGTAAACACTTGGCAACACTGTGACTGCACTGATGAGACAATGCGCAGCAGAAAAAACTCAGCATCTCACGACCAGCCGGGCTAAAGGGTAGCGCTGCTGTCAGTCGTCCCTTTGAATCAGCCATTTTCCCTCTCCCACCCGAGGCAGAAACCATTATTGAAGTATTGTGATTGTACAGTGTTTCTTACTACAATGTGAAGTGATTGTGTCCATGGAACATAGATATATTGTTTGTAAAGCACTGGGCCCGTTATCAGCCGTTAGGCCTAGAGGCAGGAGTCTGGTTTGTTATAGTGGGGTTTCCACTCTGCTTCACCTTGCCTGTAAATGATGTAAGTATTTTACCTCCATGGTGAAGCCAATACTTATATCTGTGAAACTTATAGTGCCTGCATTAATGAAATAACTAACCTACCATAGCAGGCGTTATGTACGCCATAGAGATATGCCATAGTCGCCAAGAGAACAGACGGTCAAGTACGCCATAGAGTCAGGAAGGGAATAATAGAGGAGGCTGGGATGGAATCATGGGATAGTGTTTTATACTGCATATGGTTTAGTGTGAAATATACGTATAAAATAGTGCAGTGAGTGTTCGCACTGACTGACAGCGAAAACCCAGCGCAAGGATCAGAGACAAGAAATACGTAACAGTCATGTATATATATATATATATATATATATATATATATATATATGTCATGCAGCGAATGTTCGTGGAGAAATCTGTTGGTGTGCATCGCATATGTTAGGCAAACATAGTGCAAGGAGAAGAGAACATAATACGCCACAGCCACAGACAATCACACACACACACACACACACACACACACACACACACACACACACACACACACACACACACTACATAACTTCTCATCTTCAAACCCTTCCAGGTCCTGCCAGCATCTCAACATCTCTGGAGGAAGTGAGTTATCCATATTTTGTTGATTTGTATATTGACCTATTTCTATATTTCTGTATTTATTAAACATACAAGTAGTTTTTTTCATATACACATATAATATGGAAGAAAGTCTATCTTCAGTATCAATACCTAGCAAAAAGACCAGTGGTCATGTCGAGTTTCTGAGAGCACTATCAAAAAGCTTATGATGTTTTACGTGTATACTTAGAGTAAAAAAAGAAAATAATAAAACCTAACGTGCAAAAATATGTAGGTGTGGGTGAGGCAGGGAAAGAGAGTGTTATCTCGCTTGCGGGCGAGGAGGAGTGTTCTACGTTTGTCATCCATTTACTCAAAAACTATTGGTCGTATCGATTTCCTGTTAGAACCATGATAGAGATAAGCGACTTCTGCATATGTACAGGACGTAACAATGTATTATCTCTGATGAAAAGTCGTTGCCATTTAGGCGGGAATATAGCACTTATTGTGTGTGCATGACGAAAGTGCAGCACGGCCGTGAGTACCCAGTATTTTCTTGCGATTTACTCGGAAACTATGAAGCGTATAAAAAATCGGCGAGTACCATGAGAAAGCTCATGAAATT
Organism: Coenobita brevimanus; assembly: GCF_032717465.1. Taxonomy (NCBI): domain Eukaryota; kingdom Metazoa; phylum Arthropoda; class Malacostraca; order Decapoda; family Coenobitidae; genus Coenobita; species Coenobita brevimanus. The sequence goes on from NC_137019.1 coordinate 29,896,047, forward strand.
CTACATAAGATTATGAAATAAAAACAACGTGTGTGAGAAAAAATTTTCAGTAAAGCTCCCTGAACAAAAATCATTTTTTTTTATGGCTTTCAGTTTTTTGCTATTTTCTCGAAAACTACAAATTGTATCACCACCGGACTAAGTCATTAGGAAGCTGATGAAATTCTCTACCAAACTTCTAATAACATTTTTCTGTATAATGGAAAACATTCAAACTAGATGTTGGGAAGTGAGACTGACATTCCGAAATGTTTATTCATGCCGGCCTAATGTACTTTTATTCATATTTTTCTGTATTTTTTTTTTTTTTGCTTATCGGCTAGAACAAACATCGGCGAATAAGGTGATATAGGTTTCATGGCAATATAGAGGTTTGGGTGGCGAAAATAAGGTGTGTATGTGTGTTCAGCAGCACACGGGTGGGATGGTGGGGAGGGGGATGGAATAAACTCATGTGTCACAAAACATATAAAACTTATCCATGCGCAAGAGGGTTAATCTTAAAGTTATGATAAAAATGCCGACAGTATTAAACATAACATCCATTCCTTGTCAGGGTCTACCCTGCACCAAACACATCAACTGCTGCTACTGTCCTCTCTCCCGACTCTCCCCGTTATGGGACGGAGTATCTGTGTTTTTTGCATGGTGTAATATAAATTATAAAATCCTTGATAATTCTAAGTGGTATTGTCAATGTTTCTAATATGATAATCTGTTTTCTAGATATTGTAAGTGTAAACACTGTGTGTCTATATACAGTTTTCAAGAAGAATATGTTATGGTCAATGTCACTGTACCGACGTAAAAAACAACAAAATGCAATCAAACACATCCCACTGAACGGAGGGGCGAAGCCAAAGCAAGTAGGCCACCAAGTAGGAATGATATTTTCGTTTCTTTTGCATTGTGGGCTCTTTAACCTCTGGTAAAATGATGCTGCAGAAGGTAAAATTATTAATACTCTCGACTTGTATTTCTTTCATGTTGGAAATTCGTTCGTACCACCATATTTATTAGAAATATACTCTTAACTCTGTCTCTGAATGATACGATATACCCACAGCTGTCAGCAGGGATTGTTCAGACAGGTTGTTAGCCTTTCTCTAGGCTCAGACGCTAATGTGAAGGAGAGCTGTTATCACAACTTTCACGAAGATCCATGTGCAGAAGGTGTATGTGCAGTGCAACACTAATATATTAGAGGTTCCAGAATAACACAATAAACACAAGGCTTTTAGCACAACTCTGTGAAAGTTCAATGCACAGAAATAGTATGCTCAGTCCAGCTCTAGTATATTAGTGGATCCAGGACAGCACAATAAGGGTGACTTTGATGCAGGGTTTTGGAAAGTGCAGACTTGTGTTATCTTCTCTCCTCTAGCTGCAGGGCTGTCCGACCTGCATTGTTTTTTGTTCACCTTTAGGGTACGTTGAAGTTGCACTAGGTAGTACTCATTTCCCTCCCTTCCCAGTTTAGTGATACAAGAGGTGTCTGTATCTACTTACTGAGATTACCTTTGCTTACTCACCTCTGGAGTGATCCCTCAACTGATCGCTCCTGGGTGTGGACTGACACAGACGCGGCCTCCCAAGAGTAATTTGAGAGGGTAATCTCATCCCTAGTTGTTTTACCCCATATATCTTCTCTCTTGCTCATTTTCTCTCTCTTCCCACTCTCCCCGCAAAGTGGGAGGTGGTTACTACAGCAAACGCCCCTCGTGCCTCTCCCCCTTTCAGAGGGGGAGGTGGTACTGATGACAATAGTAATGTTGACTGGACTAACTGACCCCAGACTGACAGACACCAGACTCGTACTCCACTTGACATACCTGTAGGAAACAGGGCTTTCGTTTTTGTAACATGCTCTCCGTTTAGGCTCAGTCCTTTCATTATCAGGAAAATTATTAATGGCTATCCTGGAGAGGTGGATCAGGTGAAGAAACTTCGGAGCAGAGATTTTTTAGTCGAAACTGTAAACTCGTTCCAGGTAATGCATTTGCTGAAACTAAGTTCCAGTGGTACGATATTGAGCTAAATATCCCAATTTCAGTGAATTCTTGCAAGAGTGTTATCACTTGCAGGGCTCTCTCGGTGGTGAGGACAATTTCGTACAATAACCTGCTCACTAAGACGTAACTGATGCTAGATTCATTACCCGACTCCCAGAGGGCACAAGGACGAAGGTTTGTTTTTTATGCAAGAAAAAAAGGGACCAAAGGCCAGGAGCCTGCAAACTGTTCCATCCAAGAAAAAACAAACACAATACAAAAGAAAGCCAAATTCAAGATCCGTTCATTTCGAGATGCCTGGACACACTGTGTTCAAAAGACCAGAGATCATAGGAAGTAGGAAATACAGAGGAAGACAGTTCCAGAGTTGACCTGTTGCATAAATAAAAGACTGGGAGCAACGGCTAACTCTTGCATTAGAGAGTTAGACAGAAAAGGGATGAGAATTTGTTGCTAGACGGGTGCTACGAACCCGTCATAGAGGTGGAGGGATGCAAGCAGACATTTCAGAGGATCAGTGACCATTGAAGTAACGACAGAAAAAAGATAAAGATGCAACAGTGCTGTGAAGAGACAGAGGTTGAAGGAAGCCAGTAACAGGAGGAGAGCTGATGAGATGAGAAGCCTTTGACTCCACCCTTTTGAGATGAGCTGTACGTGGGAAGCCTCCCCACGCATGAGAGTTGTTCTCTAAACAGGGGTGAATAAAACCCGTGTATAAAGTCAACAACTGTGCTGGGGTATAGAAGGTACTGAGTCGGCTTAGCACACCTAATCTCTTGGAAGCAGATTTTACAAGAGATATAATATGATTTTTCCAAGATAAGTCCCGAGTGAATGCAACCCCAAGCATATTCAAGGATGATGCAGGATTCAGCTGGATTTATTAAACATTAGAGGGTACTCCTGTGGAAGATTGTGGTGGGTTGATAGGTGTAAAAACTGAGTTTTTGATGCATAAAAAAAAACAAGATTATTTTTATCCCAGAGATACGAGCCAAGTTAAACATTTGGTGTGCCATAGCCTCATCCCTTGTTTGTTGAAGTAACTGCTGAGATGGACTTTACGGGAACTGAATGGACAGGTGAAGGGTGGAATCATCAGCGTGTGAGTGGATAGGGTTAGATGTACAGATTAGAAGGTCATTGATGAATAAAAGGAAGAGAGCTGATGATAGGACAGAGCCCTGAGGAACACCACTGTTACTAGATCTAGAAGAAGAACAATGGCCGTCTACAACAGCAGCTATAGAACGATCAGAAAGGAAGCTATTGATGACTGCTCAGATAGAAGGATAGAAACCGTAAGAGGGCAGTTTGGAAATCAAAGATTTATGCCAGACTCGATCGAAAGCCTTTGAGATGTCAAATGCAATGGCAAAGCTTTCGCCAAAGTCCCGAAAGAAGGATGACCAGGAGTCTGAAAGGTAGGTGAGAAGATTTTCATATGCCTTGTTAGTACTGAAGCCAGTGATGGCAGAAAATACATCAGCTGAAGAAATTTCAATGGCAGCCATGAGGAAGTCTGAGGGGGGAAGTGATGGAAGAACAGCACCGGAATCGTCTGAGATGGAACTGGAGGAGAAAGTCTGAGTGAAGAGATGTTCTTTATCAGTAGAAGAATTAGCTACAGAGCCATTATAATAGAAAAGAGGAGGGAAGGATGATGAAGTAATGTTGTTAGAAAGGTTTTTGGTACGGTGCCAGAAGGAGCGGGAAGAATTCGAGTTGGAGAGTTGAGAGCATTTGTTATGGATGAAATTCTTTTTAGCAGAGTGAAGAACAGACTTAGCACAATTCTGGGCAGAAACATAAAAAAGATGTGATGCAGGGGTGGATTGGTTCTGGTACCTTATATAGGCCTTCTCCTTGTTGCAGATAGCATTAGAACAAGCACGATTAAATCAAGGCTTCTTGCATTAGTCAAAGGATATGAGATGGATGAAATTCTTTTTAGCAGAGTGAAGAACAGATTTAGCACAATTCTGGGCAGAAACATAAAAAAGATGTGATGCAGGGGTGGATTGGTTCTGGTACCTTATATAGGCCTTCTCCTTGTTGCAGATAGCATTAGAACAAGCACGATTAATTCAAGGCTTTCTTGCATTAGTCAAAGGATATGAGAAAGGAGTGTATGCTTCCATGCCCGGGAGAATAACCTCTGTAATGATTCCGGGCACAAACATAAACATGAAAAAAAAAAACGCACATATAGACTTTTACCTCAGGGGTGGTGTGGAAAAAAAGTCGAAAACAAGAGAAAAAATAAAGAAAATACAATTAGTAGTAGTTAATATATATGAGAGAGAGAGAGAGAGAGAGAGAGAGAGAGAGAGAGAGAGAGAGAGAGAGAGAGAGAGAGCACTTGAGTGACGATGTGGCAACAGAACTAACAGAGTGAGGTCCCAGAGCGCCCCACCCAAACTGCCTTCATAAAATAGAACGACTATAATTAGTGTCTCAGAAACTTTACCGAGAACGGAAGTTATTGCAATTGGTCTATAGTTTGATGGATCAGAAGTTGCCCCTTTTTTAGGAACAGGATGAATATTTGCTTCTTTCCAAGGGGCTGGAAAAATTGAGGTATGGATGCATAAGCGGAAAAATTTTGCTAATGCAGGAGCCAACACTGAGGAGCAATTTTTAATTACTATTGAAGGAATTTCATCTGGACCAGTGGCTTTGTCTGCTGATAGATTCTGTAATACGGTTTGTAAATGTCTGGTGTAAATCATGAAAGGAGGTATTTGTGAGGAATCAAAATCAAGTACAGGAATATTATGATTTTTTGAATTTAGGGTTGAGTTTGTTGAAAAAATGTCAACAAGAAGGTTGGCTTTTCCGCATGGGTCACTAACTAGATTTCCATTGGGGGACTGTAACGGTGGAATGGAAGAGGTGGTAGTGAAGTTAGTTTTAAATGAATTAAGGGTTGACCGGAATATTTTGTTATTTGGATTGTTTAGTAGTTTGTTAGCTAATCTATGTAGAAAGTTTAATTTAGAAAGATTGATAATAGTTTTGGCGTGGTTTCTGATATTTTTGTAATAGTTAAAGGCTTCTTTGGTTTTGGTCCTTGTATAAGTGTTATATGCTATTGTTTTATGTTCTGTTACTCTAGCACAACTGTGATCAAACCATTTAGGAGAATTACATCTTTTTCTGTAACTGCGTCCTAGGGGGTGGGGGTGAGGGTAGGGGTTGGGGTGGGGGGTTTGGGGTGGTGGTGGGAGGTGGTAAGGCCAGGAGGAGGAGTATGGGGATGGAGGGATGGGAGGAGACCACCACAAGACACAAAGGAAGGTCCCCAGTGGAGTACAAGGACATGGAGGGAGAGTAGGGGGGAAATACCCTCCTCCAGTCATGGGGGGATCCACATGGGAGGGGGAGGGGATGCATGAGGAGGGTGTGGAAGTGGTGGTGGTGGTGGTGGTAAGAGCTGTGGGAGGTAGGGTAGCAACAAGGTAGAGGGACATGGCGGGAGGGAGGTGGGGGTACACCCCCACCGCCTGGGTATGGGCCTGGGTCCCCCCTCCAGTGTGTCCAACACTTAGTTCTGATTGGTTAGAAGCCATCTGCATCACAGTTGGGGTGGAGCCAGCTGCTGCCAGTTTTTTGTGGATGTTGCACAATCGGTGTTGCTCGTCCTTTTAAGAAATTGCACAAAAAGCCCGATCGATGAGATTAGTACTTTAGGGGTTAAGGCTATGTGTCCCCTGAGGATTCTGGTCATACCTCTTAGGATGCTGACCATCAGACCTTCCTCTTCTTGCACAGATCTCGTAATCATTCTAAACTTAAATATGGATGTGAGTTTTACTCTTCCGCTATGAAGGCCTGTTTCTGTATGTTGGATTCTGTGCAGCATGCTGGTGTTCGTCTGGCGGCTTCAGCTTTTAGGTCATCGCCGATTTCGAGTTTGTTGGTGGATGTAGGCACTCTTCCCTTGGACTTGTGCTGCCAGCCATTGTTGTTGAGGTGTTGGTATCAGGTTCACTTCTGGGTTCAGTGCCCCGTGTCATTGTCTCCCAGTATTCCCGTTCTTCTCTTTATGTCGCTTGCCTGAGTTTCCCGAAGCCTTTTGGTCATAGGGTAGGGTGTGTTATGTCAGCATTGTTTGTCCCTTCATGATCAGTCTGTCCCCATCTTATCTGTAGGGTAGGCTAATGGCTGATCCCTCATGGGTCACTCTATAGGTCTGTTCCTGTTGAAAAGAACACTCTTTCCTCTCACATGTCACTTTCTCTTTTTTTTTTTTTTTTTTTTTTGGGGAACATTCTTCCAACCATGAGGACTCCATCCCTCTCCATTCAGATGGTTCCAAGTCTGATGCTGGAGTAGGCTTTAGTGTCATCTTCCCTTCCTTCTGTCGGGGTGGTAGCCTTCCTAATATTGTTTCGTTTTTTCCGGCAGAACTGTCTGCAATTTTACTTGCTCTTCATGTCATTTTTACTTTCCCTCAATTCCCTTTTATTGTTTTTAATGACTCCCGTGGTGCTCTTTCTGCGCTGGAATCCTTTAGGTCCTTTTTATCCAATTATTTTATTGATATTTTGAAGTGGCTTTACCTACTCCGCTATTGTGACCGTCAGGTGGAATTTTGTTGGGTCCCAGGCCATATGGGAGTGTCAGGGAATGAACTGGCTGATATGCTGGCTAAGGCAGTGGCAGCTCGGCCTCCTCCTGCTTTGGGGTACCCACCTCCTCAGCTTCTCCCTGCATCTGATTTTTGCCCATATTTTGACAGTCTGGTTTGACAATGTTTGCAGGAATGCTAGCATGCTGTTGGGGCCAAGAAGCTGCGTACAATCTGTGCAAACGTGGGTTATCTCAGCTACCGGAGCTTGTCTCGCTGGTGAGAGATGGCCTTATGCCACCTCCACACTGGCAATGCCAATTTCTCTCTGTTATGCTGGTACAAACAGGGTTTATCTGGGTTCTTCTAAACAGGAAGGAATATACAAAACACACTTACAATACAGTCTAATAGTATCAGATGGACACACAAACTCTGAGCGGCAGGACTACAGGTTTATTATGAATCTATCACCTAGACTACAACATTATTATAATAAGGTCTGGGACATACAGTGACATGCAGAGAAGGTAAATTAAATGGTCAATCAGGGATATGTGTCTTGTGAGGGAACCTGAAGGGACCTCAATTCCAAGTGTCTCAAGGGATTGCCGCCAAGTCTATGCAGCGGAATAAGGGGGGAGACTCAGAAGGTGAGTTGATGTCTGTATGATTAGGTGTAGTTCTCTGTGTATTTTAAGGCAAGATGCCAAAAGGGAGAGACTATGACTTTACTTCCGAGGTTGGGGAATGTGATATCTAGTTCATCCTAAGGACTTGACGGGGACAGACGTTAGTGTGTGTGATGTTTCCAAAGTGGGCTGTCAGTGAGGTTAGAAAGGACCCAAGAAAATCAGGACAGCAAGGTGGTCTGCTGCTGTCATCAGGGTCTCCCTTCCAGATGTAGAGGGAAGGGGATTGAGGGGATGTGTAAGAGGGAACAAAAGGGGTGGGATCACTCTGGGGGTCATGGTATCTTGCAATGGTCAGTCTTCTCCGGTGTTGAACTGCATTGAGCCAGTTCGGTAGTGAAGGACGGACGTCGTGGTTGCTTTGGAGCTGAAGTGTGTTGAGCCAGTTCAGTAACTGAGGAGGCACGTCATGGCAACTCTGGAAGAGAACTGCATCGAGCCAGTCCTGGCGGGACATCGCTTCAAGCCAACGTCTGGTCAGAGATGCATCGAGCCTTCCCAGGAGCACCATTTTGAGCCAGTGCTCGACTGATGAGTGCTGGCTGTTTGCAGTACCTTTGGCTCTAGCTGCGACAGCTGGTGGGTTGTAGCTGAGGGTGAGAGGGGTGTCCAGTGGCAGCGTGAGCATGGTCTCTATGCACTTCTTGCTCTGACGCTTGCATGGCAGCTATTCTGGTGGTGGGGCGAAGGTGCCGCCTGTCCCTGAGACAGTCTTCTATGGTGGCAGCTGGAGCAAGGACTGCAGTAGATAGCCTTGTCCTTGCCATTTCGCTACTCTCATTGTTTTTAAAACCACGTCCTCATGGCATGAGGTCGATTGTCTTTTCCAGGTTAGTGACCATGGTTGGCATAAAGTCCTACAGGGTGTAATACCAGGCTTTGGATATTTCATCTGAGCTCCTCTTTGGGTCTCTGATGAGAATGAGAGAGCTTGGTTTTGGGTAGGTCACGAGAAGACATAGCAGTTACTGAGGCCCCTGGATTCCCTTCTTGTATCCAGGGTGGGAAATCCAAAAGGCATAGCTGACAAATATGGTGGTGTGGACAAAGGAGATGGCAGTGATGACTGTGGCTGTGATGGTCACTGGAGGTGAACGATGACCCTTGACCCAGTGTCAGAGTTGAAGTTGCCTGTTGCAGACACGAAGGTAGCAGTGAGATGGGTGTGAGCTGGTCTGGGGATAAGTGAGATTCAACTTGTGTTAGTTACCGATCTTATCTCTTGACTTTCCTGAGTTGTGGGCTGGGTTTGGTTTGTGGTAGGGGTTGGAGGGGAGGCTATATCTGTTAGGTGGTTTGGACTGGCAGCTTGATCTGGTGAAAATGGGAATGCAGCTTCTTCTGTCTGATAGGTGCGTGGATGAGAAGGAATGGCTAGTTTATACTCTTGGGCTTGAGGACGATGGATATAAGTTGGGCAATGTTGTGGTGGGGGTTGTGGTAAGTGTGACGGATTATCGGGAGTATAAGAAGTATGAGACGAATGAGAAGGGTAGGTGAAAATGCACAGGGTGGCCAGATGGCTGAGGTTTGGGATGGTGGTTTTGAGTGTGTAATGGAAGGTGAGGAAGGGGGTGAGGATGAGAGATTAAGTTAGGGGATTGTGGGATGGACAGTTTCAATGGTGGACATGAAGGTGAGGTGCTGGGAGGTGAGGATGGGTGACTTTGTGTGGAAGTTGGCAGTGATGGTGAGGGAGAGAATTTCATGGGTGGGGTGGGGATGATAAGGTAATGGAATTGGAGGTATTTGAATGACTGAGGCCATAGGTGATCAGGGTGATGGGGGCACAGTTGAGTTTCCTTAGTGTCTGTGTTGGTTTTGCTGGTTTTGAGGGGGTTATATCAATGAGCACATCAGTTGCGGTATACCCTGGTTTGGCCGTGAAAATCAACAATGACCTAATGGCAATTCGGGATGTGCATGATTTCAAAGGGACTTAGAAACTTGGTCTGGAGGTTGTGGTCCAGGAGCAACCTAGCAACCATGACTTGTTGGCCCACTTGGTAGGGATGGTCTGGCAGAGTCTTGTCTTTTTGTAGGTCTTGGCGGTGTTGGATGTGTCTGAGTCTGTTCTTGAGGTGGGCAAGTGGGTCTTGTATGGCTAGAGTGGGTGGTGGGGGCTGGGCCAGATGTCGTAATGGAAGTAGCAGTGGGAGATTGCCAAAAATGCATTCATGGTGGATTATGCTGCCCTGCCTGGGGAAGGTGTTCGTGACCAACTGTATGATCTTGACTTGAAATGGCCAGTCTGTCATGTTGAGTGTGATTAACCAGATTCTGAGTTGGTTGGCGAGGCTATGATGGCTTCTTTCACAAATGGAGTTCCCCTGGGGATGGTAGGGGGACGAGTGGGAGATGCAGTACCCAGATAGCTTGGATAGCTGCTCCCAAACCTGTCTGGAGAACTCAGGCACTTCAGTGTTCAGAGCTTCAGTGATGGCTGTGGCAAAGTGTTCCTTAGGCAGACAGGTGATGATGAACTTAGAATAAGTATCAACGAATGTGCTGATCGATTGGGTCGCAGACTTGAATGGAAGAGGCCCCATCACATCCACTGATAGCAGTTGCCATGGCTTGTTAGGGGCCCTGTTGGTCTGATATCCGGGAGATGTGTTTCCTTGTGGCGCAGGCTCTGCAGGCTTTGACGACCCGCCTGGTGACAGGTGATGGCATGGGCGTCCAGTAGACAACCATAAAGACCTGAAGCATTTTTTGCTGGCCAAGGTGGATCCCATTGTTGGAGTGTAGGTGGATCAAGATGTCCTTCATCTTGGTGAGGTCGATGACGATGCGCCCTGAGGCGGTATGTTTTAAGTTTGTGAAAGTGTGGGTTAGCATCCATTTAGGTTTCTCTTAGGTTTCCCACTGCTTTTATAGAGTTTTCTGCAGTGCATTTTCTCTGTTTTGGTGAGTGATTTAAGAGGGAGCCTTGACAAGGCATCTGCTTTGGTATGCAGTTTGCATGGGTGGTACGTGATGTCAAAGTTGAGCACTTCAAGGGTCTCACCATCTGACTAAGAGCATGTCGGTTGTTTGCAATCTTGCAGCAACTGTAGAAACTGGCTGTCCGTGATGATCGTGAGTGGGGTCCCGAACATGTAGGACTGGAACTGCTTGAGTGTCCAGATTACACCTAGGCATTCACATTTTGTGGCTGCCTAGTTTGCTTCAGACAGTTTAGGGTCCTGCTGGTGCAAGCAATGATGTGCTCCTTCACCTCCAGAACTTAAGTGAGGATGGCACCTATTCTAAATAGGGAGACGACAGTGTACAGCTGGAAAGGTTGTATGTAGATGGGGAAGGCAACTATTGGCGCTGTGGTGAGGTGATGTTTGATTTCTTCAAATGCCCCAAGTCTGTGGATAGTCCATTGGAAAGTTTCACCCTTCTTCATCATGTAATGGCGTGTTTTGGCATTAGTTGCAGAGTTCTTGACAATCTGTCGGTAATAGGAGGCCAGGCCTAAGAAGATATGGCCTTGTTTTATGTTGGCAGGTGGGGGTTAGCTCAGCAATGGTTCGGAGCTTGTCAGGATTCCAGACAAGCCCTTTACGGGAGATGATCTGGCCCAGAAATGCAACAGACTCTTGGGCAAGGTTGCATTATGAAGGATTGAGCATCAAGCTGGCTACTTTAATGCAGCTCAGCACTTGCCCTAACTACTGGAGATGCTCCCATGTCCGTCCAACCATGATAACATCATCCACTTAGGTCAGACAATTTTTCCTATGTTAGTCCTCATAGTACTATATCCATTAACCGGGAAAATGTGGCGGGTCCATTGCAGAGGCCAAAGGGGAGGCTAATGAACTTGTAAAGATGTCCCACATTGGCTGAAAAAAAAAAAAATTCTGTTTGTGTTCTTGATTGGGTACCTACCAGAAGCCCAACAGAAGGTCCAAAAGCGGAGAACCATCAGGCCCTGTACAGTAAGTCCAGGGAGTCATTGATTCGAGTTAAGTGGGTGCCATCTTTAATGGTTACGTCACTGAGTTGTCGATAGTCGACTCATAGTCTCATGGATCTGTCTCTCTTTTTGACCAGAACTGTTAGGGAAGACTATGGGCTGGTTGAGGGCATCACAATCCCTGCACTCAGCATATCGTGAACCTGGCAGTCTTCTACCTGGTGCTGTATTGGATTCTTTCTGCACAATGGCTGGCATATGGGGGTCCCATGGTATAGATCTGGTGGTATAATACCTTGGTCTGGCCCAGATCTCCTGGGTGTGTGGCGAAGACAGCCTTGTATTGAAGGAGTAACTGCTCCAACTCTTATTGATGTGGTGACAATATAGGGGGGATCGTGGGTAGGGATGGGGGGTCGGTAAAACATGGAGGCTCAGGGGGGGTATTGAAGGTTTCCAAATCTCCCATGACTAAGCCTTTGGGAAGGGTGAGGGGTTCATTGGAGACATTAGTGATGCTTATGGCATTAAGGTGGGGGGAATGATTGCCGGGGAGATGAGACAACTCGTGCCAAAAGACTGCTCCATCTGTGAGGAGAACAGCAGTGAGTGCTGGGCAGGGGCCCCCAGTGGCACCTGGGCTTGAGGGAAGGGCTGGATGGTCCTTGCTTTTCGGTTATGCTTGTGTAACCATGTGCAGGCCGACCATGGAGTTGTGGGTCCCAAACTGGAGGCACAGGTGATGGCAGTGGATAGTGGCCCTAAGTTTTTGTTACAAGTCCATCTCCAGGTGGCTGTCATAAGTTGTACACCTTGAGTTGAAGACAATGAATGGATGGTCAGTGCAGAGTGATGGATCTGGGGTAGTTACCTTGAGGGGAGGAGTTTCACTTCTCAGGGCCAGCACTTTGCTCCCTGCCTCAATCAGGTCAGTGGATGAGGTTTTAAGGTTTTTAAAAATCACTTCGTTTTTCTTATAAAACAGTCTGTACAGGCAGGAATGCGCAGCACTCGTGTCTACTAGGAGCCTTACAAGGACTCCGTTACATCTTATCTTGGTGTAGACAGGCGCCTTTAGCTTGGTGCTAGTTGACCCCGCTAGAACCAGAGCCAGCATGGGAGGATGCAAAAATCCAGCCCACCTTCAGAGGACTCGTTCTCTTCCATATCATCATCTACATAGTCATTCTTAAACTCCACAATGAACTCTGCTCGGGATCCAGTCCTGTGCCATCACCCTGGGTGTCATTGTTGGTGACACAATGCTGGAAGGGACAGGGCTTTTGTGACTGGTTCCAGCAGTTGGATCAGCTGTACCGAGCTTTAATCTGCTTGCTCATATCATGCAAGGTGTAGGAAGCAATACAAACCTTGAATTTCCATGGGTCAGTCAGGATGAGGCTGTTCTACCATATCTGTTTTCCTTGTGGAGATAGGGAGACTCTGGGATAGGACAGGTGGTTTTGACTTTGCCAGTTCTCCATCTTCCAGCGTGGTTGGGAGGGGACATGGCACACAGGCTCAATCTGTTTGTTTTTGCTTGTGTGTGCCGCCAGTAGTTGCCAGATTGTAATGATGTCTCAGTCATATTCTTGAGTGTTGTGGATCGTCACGTGTTCCCGGATGATGCCAGATAGGATCCGTATGAGGTGTGAGAATATGTGCTGATGCCGTTGTTCCTCTGTTAACTGGACGTAAGCGGACATAGTGAATTTTCTCAAGTACGCCAGTGTATATTCAAGATCTCCCTCGAATTTAACATCGTTTAATTGTGAGAGTGTGACGACCGAACCGAGGGAAGACTGGAGGTGTCAATCACTCTTCTAGTGAACTGTACCCATGTTAGGGTCACATTGATTTTCCCTACTACCAGGGCAGCCGACTTGCTTGGATGAAGCAGCAATCCCGCGATTTTCTGTGTGTCCTCTTTTTAATCCAGATCCAACACAGGTTTGACCATTTCCATGTACGTCTTAATGTCACAGAGTTCGGGGCCATATGTGGGTATGGGGATGTGAGACTTTTGGGCCATCATCATGACGTCTTGTGCTCCCGTGTACCTAGAGTGAACAGAGCTCTGCTTTGCCTTTCCTCCATATTTAGAATCACCGCTAGCCACCAGTGTTATGCTGGTACAAGTATGGTTTATCTGGGTTCTTGTAAACAGGAAGAAATACACAAAACACTTTTGATACACTCTGAGAGTTCAAGGTGGATGAACGAACCCGGAGCAGCAGGACTACAGGTTTACTATGAATCTTTCACACTGACTATAACATTATTACAGTAAGGTCTGGGACATACAGCGACATACAGATAAGGTAAATGAAATGGTCAGTCGGAGATATGTGTCTTACTAGGGCACATGAAGGGACCTGTGTTCCAAGTGTCTCTAGGATTACACCAAAATAAGGGGGAGACCCGGGAGATGAGTTTATGTCTGTGTGATCGGGTGTTGTTCACTGTGTGTTTTAATTTAAGAGGCCAAAAGGGAGAGACTACAACTCTAATTCTGAAGGTGGGGAACGTGATATCTGGTTCTTCCTAAGGAGATGAAGGGGACAGATGTTAGTGTGTGTTGTTCCCAAAGTGGGCTGTCAGTAAGGTTAGAAGGGACCCCGAGAAAATCAGGACAGCAAGGTGGTCTATTGCTGCTGCCGGAGTCCCCTTTCCAGGTGTAGGGGGAAGGAGACTGAGGGGGCATGTGAGGGGGAACACAAGGGATGGAGTCATTCTGGAGGTTGTTGTATCTTGCAGTGGTCAGTCTTTTTGAAGAATACATTGTAGCATCTTTGGTGTTGAACTATGTCAAGCAAGGTCAATGGTAGAGAATGGACATTGTGCTTGCTCTGGAGCTGAACTGTGTTTAACCAGTTCAGTTAGTAAGGAGCGACGTCATGACTGCTCAAGCTGAACAGCATCAGGCCAGTTCAGTAGGTGAGGGGGAACATCGTAGCTGCTATGGAGCTGAACTGCATTGAGCCAGTTCAATAGGCAAGGAGAGACGTTGTGGCTGCTCTGGAAGAGAACTGTTTCAAACCAGTTAAGTTCGGACATCATGTAGGTCTCAGCTCAGGATATGTTGTGACCATTCGGGAGCAGAACTGTGTCAAGTCAGTCCTGGTAAGATGTCGCGTCAAGCCAATGTCTGGTCAGAGAAGCATCAAGCCTCCTCAGGCGTACTGCCTTGAGCCAGTACTCAACTGACGAGCACTGGCCGTTTGCAATACTTGGGGCTCTGGCTGCAATGGCAGGTGGGTTCTGGCATGGGCAAGAGGGGCATCCAATGGCAGTGTGAGCATGGTCTCTACGCCCTTCTTGTTCTGATGCTCACATGTTAGCTCTTCTGGCGGTAGAGTGAAGCTGCTGCCCATCCCTGAGACGATCTTCTGTGGCAGTAGATGGAACAGAAACTGCGGTAGATAGCCTCGTCCAGGGCGGAGGATCCTTTTCCTGTCCGTGGGGATTGACCTGTCCTCTTAATTGTCCGGCACTTGCTGGTGGTGTGCCCCAGTCCTGGGAATTTATGCTGCTGATGCCTCTCTGACCACCAGGCAGAAGATGTATTGTCCTTTCTCTGTGCCTGGTGAGGATGCCTGTTTTATGGGATGGCGGACCCTTTTGTTTGAGAGGACGAGGCTGCTTTGCAAAAATTTAGTTTTTTAATTCTCTTTATTCCAGTTTCGCCTTTTTATTTCTTCTGTGCTTTCTTTCCTTTTAAGTGTTTTGTTTAAGCATATGTTGTGTTTAGTTGTTGTTTGTGTCCAGCAGCATATGACCCTAGCAGTTGTGCCGCCAGTTATGTTTTAGTCAATCAGTCAATCCCATACCTCTTATCCACTCATGTAACATTCGAGCCACATCATCAAACGCAAGGTGATAAAGGAGGGAAAAGTAGGGGGAGGGAAGGGAGAGAATGACTAAATGAAAGAGGAAGGGAGAAACTGGTCGAAGACGGAGGGTGTGGGTGAGATGAGGACTGGTACGTGCTGCAGTTTTTAAAAATCTCTCTAGTTACTAAGCATAAGGTATGATTACTACTTGATGTGTTTCCTTTTTTTTTTTTTTTTTTTTTTATGGCATACAAACCACGTTATTAACCAACATACCTTGAAATATGCCTACATCTTTGACCCAAACTCTGGGTGTAGAGGCCAAGTGGGAGTCTGATAATGCCACTTCAGTTATAAGATTGTGTGTGTGTGTGTGTGTGTGTGATTTTTTCGTACCGAACAAACCTTCTATTACTCACTGATACTTTCTACTACAGTTTACTTGATCTGGTAAACCTATTACTTACTCATGCCTAAAGAAATCCTCATACACCATGCTCAGGCGAGGAGAGATACAGGAGTCGATTCCAACACCGATAGTAAGATTTTTTTTTGCCCTACTTACTTATGGCATTATTCCCAACTCTTATTTAGTCTTTCTGCACCTGTGTACTTTTTTTCTTTTTTTTCTGTGTCCTTTACCTGAGGGAAAAAAAAAAACTGGCTGGTTATTTAAGTAAGTCAAGAAATATTTAACTACTCCTTTACATTAAAGAACTATTTATACCATGAAAATTATACATTTTACTTTGCTGTAAAAATGAAGGATCCTAATTCTATTTCCTACTTAGGTAAGGGGATCAGTGTATTATATACATTTATTTACATACTTTGTCAGTCTGACAGTCATTTTTACTACGCAGCGATATCTCACTTATTACTAACGCTTGCTGTCAGGCCTCTAAATGATCATAATACAATACATATTAGGTAGGAACATAAATGTGTAATCCGAAGGGTGAAGTCAAGCTAGGTGTGGGAAAGGAAATATCATTTGCAGATTCTCGGAGGAATGCCAAACTGCAATGTGTCACAGGAAATGCTACATACACACAGACACACAGGCTTCTAGAACATTCTAATGTATGTCCAGTACACGTGACACAAGCTCTCCTATACAAGAAAGGAGGAATTAGACAGAGAGAAGGGAGAGAGAGAAACGGGGGCGAGAGGTTGTCGAGAGAGAGAGAGTGAGGCAGGCTGAGAGGTAGCTAGCTGGACTCTACTCCATACTTCACCCGTGTGTGATAGCCGTTAGTTAATCTTTTCAAGAGAATAAAATTATAAATAGTCCCATACTCATCTTTACCTCTCCTATCATTGCATGACAAAGGAAACTAAGATTATCTACTTACAAACCTACTCACGTATAACTACGGCTCGTCCATGAGTACAATATATGCATACATGTTGTACAATATTTACTACAAACAGCTAAGAAATGACTACAAAAGTTGGTGGCAGCGAACATACGGACCTCGTCTACGAATCTACAGTACAGTGAATTCCTACAAAAGCAGTTGAGACGGTAATTGAGATCAGCTTCAATTCTACAGTGAAGTTTTACAAAAGCAGGCGAGACAGTAATCAAGATCAGCTTCAGATCCACAGATGATTCTATATTATCAAGATAGAAAACAAACAATATTACATGTTGAGCCATACGACACCTTGCCAGTAGTATAACAAAATATTGCTACAGTCTTCCAATTTATACGATGAATCAACGAAATATACCCATCAACGATTGCTATAGAACAAGCAAACATATCAAGACTCACAACTTACAACCCATAACTCACAAACCAGCACCTGACCCCACCATTCTCTCCAATCCCCCTCTGTCTTCATCATCACAACGCTGATGTAGAGGTGAAGAGGTCAGACAACGCCAGCAAAAAACACCACGCACCTCTGACCCAGGCACCTCACCCACCACTTGTTACTCATCGTTACTCACGCATTCTTACTCATACTCATTTAATCTCAACAGATATCAAGTTAGAAGTTGATGTTACGGTGAGGTTCGAGTATGACTGAGTTTACTCCGCACTTCAATCAACCCTGATCTATCAACAAGCCCCGGAGTTTCCGAGAGTGACATCATCACAGCCCTGAATTTCTGAGGATGACATCATCTATCAGCACAGCCCTGAGTCTCCGAGAGTGACAACATCTACTTTTAAGTAAGTGATCATACTTTTTACTTATTTATTCCCAGAACTTAAAATTAGATACACATTATTTACTTTATATATATATATATATATATATACTTAATACCTTTCATTTTTTAATACTCATTTATTCACCTATACAGTTAACACATACATAAAATAAAGGGTCCATAACACCATACCTTAGTAAGATGAGTTTATTTTAGTTGAGTGATATGAGGGGAGTATTTTCAGCACCACCAGTTTCAGTGCCAGATGAAACACAGTTAGCATCGAATGCCGATTCACAATTAGGAGAACAACAGGAAAACAAACCAATCACACAAAATTCTCCACAAAGTAAATATAAAGAAGCAAATACATCATTTTTTGATGATGATCATCATCATTGGGAACCTCCCTCTGATGTAGTAAGTGAAGAACTAAGCTCTGCCATACATATTTATGAAAACCTACTTAAGAGAGTTCATAGATCAGGTAAAACATATTCCTCTATTTCTTCACATAACGACAAACAACTTCAAGTGAACTTAACAAACCAACCAACCAAAATGGCTAACGAAGACAATAACACACCTCAGACATCCCCACCTCATGTTTACATTTATCATGAAGATAAGAACACCCCAAAATTCTCAGGCACAGATCACATCGATGTAATGTCTCTGATTAACCAGTGCAAACAACTCTTTGTTAAGAAACATGTAACAGGTGAACAAGAGAAAATAGCAATATTTTCCTAATGGATTAACCGAGAAACATGTCCAGCAGGAGACTTACTTAGATCAGATAAACTCCTACAAGCTAACACATATGAGGAGTTTAATGCAGAATTCCTGAAGAAATTCTCAGGAGGTATAGACTTTTTGCCAGGTGTTCATCCAGAATTATGTAAGATTGTGGATCTTATGAGAGAACACACAACTAATCCTGTTCTTGGTGAAATAACAGCAGATGTTTCCACAGTTAAGAGAACATTATTAGATTCTTTAGAAAACTCAAATTGGATAACAGATGATGGAAAGATATCACCAATGCATGTTGTAGACATTATTGGTTATGTAGCTGCCCTGTGTAAATTACCTGATAGGGTCCTTAAGATCGCTAAAACAATTCCTTACGCCCCAGGAATGTCCTTGCTAGGTTTTATAAACGAGGTAGAGATGGGTTGTAGCAAAGCAGGGGTGACCGAAGCACAGTCAAATATTACCAGAATGAGAATGACAGACACAGTGTCAGCCGTGAAAACAGCTACCCCAAACAAAGAACAAAATTGGTAGCGACCTGAAAACAGACAGAACAAACAGCCACAGACTTCGAGGCGGCAATCACAGACCCAGGCCACAGGCAGTCACATACGTTTGTGCACAGTCCGAGCAGAAGCCGTGCCACAGTAACAACTAAATATCGGAAGTCATCTCGAGGATCACATTCGGGAGATAGGTCCACTCTATGTTACTATTGTGCGAATCTTGGACACACAAAGAATGAATGTTTTATCAAAACAAACGAAGATAGACAAAAGGCAGAAGGGTGTGACCCATACTGCAGACATCAAGTCCCAAGGTCACTGAACCTCAAATTGTAAGACAATGGAAAAAATTATTTCCATTTTTAAGTCGCAGGAAGGGCAAGCCACGACAAAAAACGACCAATCATAGAGGAAGTCAAGTCTAAAATTCACATAGGAGGCATGTTGGGAAGTGAGTGTATCTTGATACCAGCTGTATGTGAAGATCAAAATATTTCATTATTCATAGATACAGGCACTCCAGTGAATTTAATAACACAAGAAGAATTAGATAGGATTTTTATAAATAAGAAGAAAATAACTTTTCTAGAAGAATCTGGTTTAGACTTATATGCGGTAGATGGCAAACAAATTACAGTAAAAGGCATGATACGGTTAGACATCAGTTTTACAGAGACTAAAAGACCATTTCTGCACTTTTCTATATTGTTGAAAGCTTAGCAATAAGAGCTAATATGTTGCTAGGTTTAAGAACAATGAGAACAGAGAAAATAATTTTGCTCTCACAAATGAATGGGATAGGCTTTAATAATGAATTCATAGAGGAATTATCATCAGATTTCTCACCCATCAATAGCAGAGAACCAAAAAGAATTGGAAATATTAAACATCTACACAAAAATAAACAAGCAGACGAGAGTAGACATTCACTCACACCACCCTTCACAGCCTCTCGGACTAGAGACCAAGGTAACAGTGTTGACTCATCAGTTTTTCCCGCCCATCTCACCAATGATATAGTTATTCGGCCTAAGTCATACATGAAAGTTACCATAAAGAACAAATTGAAAAATAGTACTGTTCTTGTCTTAGAGGAATTTTGTAAAGTGAAAGGAGCGTCAGTAGAAAACGCACTGTCATGTGGATAACAATGGGCAAACTCAAGTGTTCCTAATTAATGACATGAAAGAAGAAGTACGGATGAAAACGGGGACTTGTCTAGTCTAGATAGAAAAATGTGCTGCCCCTATAATGGAAATAGTTACAGCTGTAACGACAATTAAGATAAAATCTACGGATAGAGAAAGCATAACAGAAAATTTGGTTCACTCAGAACAATTTAATGAAGAAACTGATCTCTTACATTTATTACAAAAACATCGACAAACGGTAGCATTACCTGGAGAACAATTAGGGCGTACTAATCTGATTAATCATAAGATTAACGTGCACCCAGACACGCAACCTATTTTTGTACCTGCCTATAGAGTTCCACAGTCACATCGTACCCTTGCAAACCAGTATGTTGATGAAATGCTAAAACTGGGTATTATTGAGCCATCAGTCTCCTCCTGGAATGTCTCATTATTTTTCGTGCCCAGATGCGTGCGGTAGTAGATTACCATAAACTAAATAATCACACAATCCCAGACCGGTTTCTCATGCCATTGCAATGTGACATCTTGCAAAATATTGGACCAGAAAATAATGTATTTTCTTCAATCGATCTGCTTAATGGCTATTATCAAATAACATTAGGTGAGGAGTCACGTAAATACACTGCCTTCTCCACAAATACACGGTATTACCAATACAAACGAATGCCAGTGGGGTTGAGGACAGCACCAGGCACGTTCCAGCGATTAAAGAATTATGTATTGTCCGGAATTCTAAGAAAAGGAATATTTGTATATCTTGACGGCATCATTATTGCAACTAAAAACATAGATGAACGTCTACAGAAATTAGACCAACTCCCACAAAAGCTTGGTGATGCTGGTTTAAAAATTACGCTGTCTAAATACAAATTTTGCTTTAAGGAAATAAAATTCTTAGGCCATAAACTAAATGCAGAAGAAATCCATACACTAAGGACAAAATACAGGGAGTAAGGGATTTCCCTGAAAACACAAATATAGAAGAAATGAGACAATTTTTAGGTCTGGCAGGATATTATAGATAATTTATTCCACAATTCTCTCATATAGCTTTTCCTCTATTCCGGCTACTGAAAAAAGATGCTGTATTCCAATGGGGAGAGGAACAAAAACTAGCATTGAATGCATTAAAAGATAAACTTACAGGTGCACCATGCTTGGCTTATCCTAATTTCACAAAACCATTTATAATTTGCACAGATGCATCTATTAAAGGATTAGGGGCTGTATTGATGCAATAAGATAAGCAAGGAAAATATCAACCAATTGCATTCACCAGCAGACAAATAAAAGGTGAAGAGAAAAATTATTGCACTACAGACTTAGAGGCACTTGCATTGGTCTTTCCATTACAAAGTTTTGAGATTTGGTATATGGTTTCGAAATTCACTTATTTACCGACCATAAACCATTCGTGGGTATGTCCAAGAAAAATTCGTCTCTGGGAAGACAGCAAGATGGAAATGTACAGTTGACAACTATAATGTACATATTCACCGCATACACAAGGCAAAATAAATTTAGTAGCTGATGCGTTACCTAGGAACCCGGCGACAATTCATGTCGCAGCATTAGATCTCAAAGGAAACATCACAAACCATGATGAAATCTTGAAAGCACAGAGACTTGATGCAACGTGGTCTAAAGTTTTATACAAGTTGGAAAGTGGCGAGGACATACAATTACCAAAGCTACATACACCACTCGAACAGTTCACAATAGTCAATAATGTCTTATACAGGATCAACCCAGGACAACCGAAACACGGAAAAAATAATAAACAATTAGTGGTACCTAATGATACCTCAAGTATTAAAAGCGATACACGATCATCCACATGCAGGACATCCTGGAAAAGGTAGGACATTTAAAAAAGCCCAGTGTTACACTACTGGCCATTGTTACAAAATGATATAAACAATCATATAGACACATGTGAGTCATTTGCAAAACACAAAGGCTACATGATAACACCTACACCTATAGGTAAATACCCTGTACCACATCAACCATGGGCCATTGTCGCGATTGACTTACTCAAGTTACCATTATCATACAATAATAACCAATACCTATTCGTTGCAACACATCATTTCTAACGATTTGTGATTTAGCCCCAATTAAGGATAAGACAGCACAAAAAGTAGCAAAAGCATTAATAGATAGTATCACATGTCGCATCACGACCCCGAAGGTATTAATAAGCGAAAATGGAGGTGAATTTAGTTCTGAAATCTTATAAGAAATATGTAAACAATACAATATAAAAAAGTTTAACGTTTTAGCCTATCACCCAGCATTCAATGGGTTAGAAGAGTGTCAGAACAAAAAAGTATTGGATGTGCTATGACACATTCTCATTTAAAATTATGCAAACTGGGATGATTGGATTCCCAGAGTAGAAGCATCAATTAATGGATTTATAAATAAGTCTGTAGGAGATACAACACATTTTATTATCCACGGGACGGATAAAAAATTACCTTACTAATTCTCGAAGGTGAAAATCTGCCTATATACAAGTATGATGATTATCCTAAACTCCGTTTGCGTGAATTCCAGGATATACACGAGGGGGTGAAAAAACAACTATCGATGTCCAGGGAAGAAATGACGGACTCATTCAATAAAAGTAAAAAGAATCAACTAGCAGCTTAGGAGACACTGTCAGTAGTATCATTCATACTAGAGACAAAAAACTATCACCGAAATTTGAAGGCCCATACAGAGTAATTAAAAAGACAGCAAACAAGGTAGTAATTAGGTCACTGTCAAGTGGAGAAGAAAAACAATTCATATTGATCATTTAAAACGGGTCCCAAGGGAATTAGCCAGCAATTATACAACCTCGGACACCACCAAAAAAACGAACAATACTAATGAACTAAACAAGAGGACAACAATACTTACAAAAATAAATTAAGATAGCATAAGAAACAAACATAGGTGCAACTGTTCCTATAAATGCTACAGTACAGCATTTACATGATCTAGGTATCTTTTTAAACTCCTATAAGTGAAACAACGAGCAAGTTATTGTCTTCCATGAGCCAGCTGTAACGTTCATCATCACTATCATCGACCACAGCATGACTGGATTGGCTAAATGATAGATTTTTTATTTTTCGGTAAGTAATAATGAAGGGACTTATACCATGGATTCTCCTCTACGTAGCATGAGGAAATGCTCACTTAGACCCTCAACATATAGTACGGCAAGGATGCCTCAAAGCTCCAACGGCCTTGACATCAGTCGCGAAAGATATCATGAGTAATGAAATTAGTTTGGATTTCTTATATGAATTACCTGCTTATTTGGAGAATATTACCAAACCACTGAGGGCCCTGGACTTTATGATTGGAGGTTAGGTTTCAGAAGCTCATAACACAAAGGAAGTGACTGAAATCGTGAAGTTAGCGAAATGGAAGATAGAACAGGCTAAATCAATCATGCACATCATGATCCAAGATATCCCATCTCATGGAACGGAGGTATTAAATGACACGAACATTACACGTAATCGTCAAAGGCGCTGTTTGTTTCACCTGCGTGGTGTAGTTCTAGGGAGCATCTTTGGATTGGCTACAGAGGAAGACTTTCAAGAAATTTACAACTAATTCAATAAAATAGATCAGATTTTTTTTTTTTAAATAACAGAACGGAGGAAGGAAAAACAAATGAATTAAGAAAAATAGTAATCCATACCCCAGATTACTGATGTCCTCTGATCATAAAATATCTGTAACAGTTAGACTTGAACAGCTGTGGGTTGAAATTTGGAGGGAAACAACTCTGGGGAAGCGAGTTCCAGAGAGATGCAGTTCGGGGAATGAAAGAATTCTGATAGGCAGAAGTTCTGCAATATGTCTGAGTGACATTCCAGTCATGAGCGCTACCAGATGCCCATGTAGCACGAGGGAAGGCATGGAGAGGTGGCACCATGGACGCAACTTCATCTGAGCATTTGCCAAAAAAATATCTGTAAAATAATGCCGGGGAGGCAACAATCCTTCTTACTTGCAGGGGAGGTAGTTTATTTGTAATGGCAGGGTTGTTAATAATTCTACCAGCTTTGTTCTGAATTTTGTCTAGTTGTTTTAATGCAACCTCTCCACAACCATTCCACAAGGGTGAGCAATATTCAAGCTGAGAGTGCACATGACTCTTATAAATTATAGCTAACTGCTCATCAGCGAAGAAGTTACGGACTCTATACAATAATCCAAGTTTCTTTGAAGCGGTTTTAGCAAGTGCCCTACCATGAGAGGTCCAGCTGAGGGCATTGTTAAGTGAGACGCCAAGAATTTCAATACTTTTGGAGATGGGAATATTAGTAGCACTGAAGATAATGCACGAATCTGGCAATAGCTGTTTATTAGTAAACTGTATATATTTAGTTTTACTAGCATTAAAAGAGACAAGGTTGTTTTGTCCCCATTCACTGATCGTAGATAGATCTTGATTTATGGAGATGGCTGTATTGAGTTGAGAAGTAGAGATATTAGACTTTGTAAATGGGTGTCTGAGTGTGAATGAACTATGTAGTGTTGAGTCATCTGCGTATGAGTGGATGGGATTGTGGGTGACAGATAAGAGATAATTAATATGAACCAGGAATAGGGTTGGCACCAGAACTGATCCCTGCGGCACACCAGGGTTAATTGAGTGGAAATTGGAATATACATCATCTACTTTTACTCTTATTTTCCTGTTACTAAGATATGAAGAAATCAGAGGAACAAAAGACGTTAGTCCATAGCAAGGGAGTTTGGACAGCAGGGAACGGTGCCATACTCTGTCGAAAACTTTAGAAATATCAAGAGCTACTGCATGAGTTTCTCCGTGTAGATCAATTGATTGATGGATGGTATGAGTTAGGAGATTGAGTATGTCAATGGTGGATCTTTCGTGGCGAAAACCATATTGTCTATCAGTAATTAAGTTACTGGATTCAAGATTTTAACAAACATATCAACACAAGTTGGTTAACAGTCAAAACACAGCATTGAAGACGACCGTGAAAAATCTAAGAAAGGCAGAAAGTATAACTCACCAGAGTGTGGACAAAATAAATGCCATGGAAGGAAACATGACACTTTTCCAACACTTCTCAGAAATCATGGGACATATTTACACAATAATACTCCAGTTAGATAACACTAGAGTTCGTTACAAGGCACTCATGCAAGGTAGTACAAATGCTGGTAATGGGAAGATCACTACTGACCTACTTCCAGTTCACGATCTACGTCAGGTAATTAAAGGCATACATAAACATGGTTTGATGCCTTTGTTCCAGGGTAGGAATCTCATGTTATATTAATCATTTTTAGAAGCAACTCTAGCATCAACATCAGTAATAGTTCATGTACCATTCATAACGGTCTACCAAATATACCCCTTCCCTTCTAAGAATAATGACACTTTGGTCATCAACAACATCAACACAGACACCGAGCTCATAATGGTCTCCAAGAGACAGGACACTGTCACTTTCGCCAGTGAACCAACGATTGAACAAAAGTGCCGTACATCCATACATGCTGTTCACCTTTGTCCTGCGTACATTTTCACGTTTCAGCCTACTAGAACAGTCCCTTGTGAAATGGCTATCATAAGAAATCATGACTTTCATCACCACTGCAACTTCACGTTTGCTGCAGATAAACCTACATACCATCAACGGATTGGACATTCAGTTTTTTTTGTCACTCAAAACACATCAGTTTACATAATTTATCCTGATATACCACCACCTCATACTTCAGCATCATGATTATACAGTACACAGCACCAAACTACTGTGTTGTACTTAAACCTTCCATATCAACTTTAGCTGCCAGCAATCACTATGCCATCCTCAATCATACACACAAATATTTCCACCCATTACCTAATATGGACTTAAACATGAGCACAAGTATTAAGTTGACTTCACCTAAGTTCGAAACTATGCAACTAATCAATGAAACAATGAACCCCTGGGAAGAATTGAGTATGAGTATGTTCAACCCATATTATGTGTATAGCCTAGCACAAACTGTCTTTAAAATCTTCTCTCTTGTAATTGCAATAGTACTGTTCGTGATGCACAAAATGCAAGCAAGAATTCCAAACTTGGAGTCAGTATTTACTGGAAGAAAAGTGAACATTCAAGTGAGACCCCCGAATGAAATGTGTACAGTATAATATGTAAATAGTGTAAATTATATATATATATATATATATATATATATATATATATATATATATATATATATATATATATATATATATATATACGCGTATGGTATAAGGAATGCGGAAGGGGAAAGGATACTCAAGTTTGGGGAGGCAACGGACATGATTGTGTGTAACACATATTTTAGGAAAAGAAAGTAGGTTTATTACATATGAGTCTGGGGGAAATAGCAGTCAGATAGATTATTTTCTGGTTAGGAGGGCTGATAGGAGGTTGGTGAGGGATGTTAAAGTTATAGGAAGTGAAGAGTGTGTGCAGCAGCACAAACTATTGATCTGTGATATGGTGCTTAAAGAAGAGTGATGAAAAAGAGGACTTATGTACCTAGGAGGATAATATGGAAGCTGGAAGACCAGGTAGTAAGGGATGCCTTCTATAGCGATATGAGGAGAGTGGTGGCTGAACAGGTACCCGTAAACAGAGGCGTTGATGAACAGTACAGAGACCTCAAGAACAATCTCTTGAGAGTCACTGATGTAATATGCGGTTGGACAAGAGGACCACCAAGACATAAAGTAACTTGGTGGTAGGATGAGGGTGTAGAAGCTGCAGTTAGGGAGAAAAGAAGGCTTTTCCGGGAATGGAAGAAGGGTGGTAACAAGGAGGCATACTTGTGCCAGGCGTAGGGCTAGAAGAGAGGTATACAGGGCGAAGTCTGAGTCACAGAGACTTTTACTTGATAACCTAAATAATGGAGAAAGGAAAAATATGATATTTAAGGCGGCAAATCAGATGAAGAGGGATAACCGGGATATTATAGGTGAGCAGTGTATGAAGAATGATGAAGGAAGGGTAGTGGTGAACAGTGAGGATATTAAAGATGCATGGAGAAAGCATTATAGCCGGCTGCTGAATGACGAGTTTGACTGGGACAAGGAAGGTTTGGAGCAGATCCAGTGTTTGGCCCTTGGCCTTTGATTGATGCTGCTACTGTGAGTGAGGCAATAGGCAGGATGAAGGTGAGGAAGGCAGCAGGTGTGTGTCTGGGTTGACTGCCTAAATGTTGAAGGCCTCAGGAGATATAGGGGTGAGATTAGTCACTGACCTGATAAATATGATTATTTATGAGTGTGTTGTCCCAGATGATTGGCTGAAGAGTGTAATTGTAAATGAGTATAAAGGGAAGGGTGATGCTGGAAACAGGAAATTACAAGGGTACAAAGCTTCTAGATCAGATAATGATGGTTATGGAGAAAGTTTTAGAAGGTATGATTAGTGAAAGAGTGAATATAAATGGGATGCAGTTTGGGTTTATGCCAGGTAGGGGGACCACTGATGCCATATTAATTGTTCAACAGCTTCAGGAAAAATATATTGGTAAGAAAAAGGATCTGTATTTGTTTTTGTTGCTTTGGAAAAGGCCTTTGACAAAGTCCCTAGAGGTGAAGTGGGTAATGAGAAAGCTTGGCTTGGAGGAGTGGGTGGTTAGGGTGGTTACGGCTATGTAAATGGGTGCTCACACCCAGGTAAGAATGAATGGAGATTTGAGTGATGAGCTTTCCATGAACGTTGGTGTGCATCAAGGATCAGGTTTGGGTCTCATGTTGTTTATCATGGTAGGCTACTTGAAGCCCTCTCACATGACTTCTGAAATGGACTCCCGTGGGAGATGTTGTATGTTGATGACATGGTGTTGATTGCAGAGAGTGAAAGGGAGGTGGAGGAAAGGTTTAGGAAGTGGAGAGATGGTGTGGGGCACAAGGGCTTAAGGGTAAATGCAGATAAAACAAAAGTGATGATATCTAGGGTTGATGGCAGTACTGTCAAAGACGAGGGAGAGTGGCCATGTGCAGTTTGCCACAAGGGCGTGGGAAGTAATTCCATCTTGTGCGGTGTTTGTGATGAATGGGTGCACAAGAGATGTAGTGGTTTCAGAGGTAGACTGCGAGATAATGCTGATTTTATGTGTGTGGCATGCCAGGGAGAGCAGATTGAGATTGTCAGGCATGAAAAGATTGAACTTGCTGATGAAACTCTTGAGTGTGTGGAAGAGTTTTGTTATTTGGGAGACATGTTGTGTGCTGGAGGTGGGGCTGGAGCTAGTTCTGTGGCTAGAGTGAGAAGTGGTTGGAAGAAGTTCAGGGAGCTCTTGCCTCTCCTGACATTGAGAGGACTCTTCCTATGTGCTAAGGGATCTTTGTATGCTGCATGTGTTAGGAGTGTAATGCTGTATGGTAGTGAGACCTGGGCAGTAAAGGAGGAGGATATTTGCAGGCTCAGACGTACGGAAATGACAATGATTAGGTGGATGTGTAGTGTCCCAGCATCCAAGGTCTGGGGGGGCTGGGTTTACAATGGAAGAGTTGAGAGGTAGGATGGGACTGGAGTGTACTGGTGTTGTGATGAGGAGAGGTAGATTGAAATGGTTTGAGCATGTGGAGAGGATGGGGGATGATAATTGGGTGAGGAAGGTGAGAAGTGTTAATATTGAGGGTGGGGTTATGAGGGATAGACCGAGAAAGACATGGGACGAGGTCATTAAGTGTGACCTCAGGGTTAAGGGAGTAAACAGGGAGGCTGCAATAGATCATGCAGCATGCAGAGCCGCCATTAGGTGACCAAGGCCAATGCATGCAACCATGTTGGAGCCTTTAAAAATGAAACGAAACAATATATATATTTTTTTTATGCGCTCAACTCTGGGCATAGGCTTCACAGCCTGCTCCCAAGGCCAAGTAGTCCTCCTAGATGTCATACACCTCTGCATGTCACCACTTCAGCACTAACCCATCATCCATATTGAAGACATGCTAGGGCTGTCTCATAAGGACTGGTGTATTGGTATTAGTGGGGGTATTTTTACATGTTGGCAGGTCTTCTGGTAGATCGGTAAGATCTGCCTTACATGAAATTCAAATCCCTAAACTGTTCCCTGCCGCAGCGGAGATTTGAACCCGAGTCCAGTAGGACTGCAGGCCACATCTCTACTGATTGAGCCACGTATCACTCTATCTATCTGTCTATATAGATAGATAGATAGATATAGAAAAAAATGAGAAAATTATGGGATGACACATGAATTAATATTCCCTGATATACAAGTATCCAATTCTTATAACAATATCATTATATCTCATATAGATGAATTACAAATATATTAATAACTCTTACTATAATCTCTGCATTGTACTGCTTTTGAATATATGTGTATGTCTGTTATACATACACATTTCACAATATGTTATACAATATTCTGTAATCAGTTTTACTATAGTGTATTTGCTTCATTGTGTATACAATATGTATACAATGAATTATGTTGCTAGAATATTATCAGGTTAGTACAATATTATCATGAACATTATGTCTATACATTATTATAATCAATACTATGTAACCCTCTCAGTGTCAGTCACGCGATTCGTGTGTTACGTGGATTGTTCTAAAGATGTTCAGTCACTCGAATCGCATTCCTAAACACAAAAAAATGTGCCAAAAATTAAGTTTCTGGCAGATTTGCGTCAGATTTTGAAGCATCGTAGCGAATGCAGCACTTTCCAATGTTAAGCCATTGGCAACACTGAGCCGCCTCACGGGGCCCAGCACGTAGTGATAAACCTCAGTTTCTTCCAAGCAGCCAGGCAGTGAGGTTGTGTCGAGTGTACTGTCCCATTAAACTCCTACTAATTCTCCCCCTCCTGCCCGAGCCGAAACCCCTATGGACTCAGTGTGATAATGCAATATTTGTGAGCATATTTCTATGTGATATTGTCGATGGAACATAGATATATGTCACGAAAAGGAATTTTGTCCGATATCAAGTGTTAGGCTTAGAGGTGATATGTGTGTTCACTGTTGCGGGGTTTCGCCTCTCGCCCTCCCTAAGGCCCTATGGTGTGATTACAAATACATATATAATGAAGCCAATGCCTAAACTGCATTTTGTGTGAAAGATATTGTGGCTGGCTTGGTGAAATTATGGAACCTTAGTGTGGAATGGGGCAGGCATCACGTACAGTTTTTATAGTCGGAAAGGAAGAATTAGAGGTGTTTAGGGATGGAATTATTGTGATTCTGAGAGTGAAAATGTGAATGGATTTGTGTGAAAAATACGTCACACATGCTGCGGGTGTTCGTGAAGGAGTGTGGTGTGTGCCAATACAATAGAGTCGCAGCAAGTGTTCACAGAGAATAGAGTCATAGCGAGTGTTCACAGAGAAATATTTCATGCATTGACTGACTTAGCTAAAACAAAGCACAAGTGTCAGAGACAAGAAATATGCCACAGCCACATATACATACGTATGTCGTGCAGTGAATGTTCGTGGAGAAATCTATTGTGTGCATCGCATGTGTTTTAGGCAAATGTATCACAAGGAGAGAAGAAAATACGCCACAGCCACAGACACACACACACACGCACACACACTCACCCACACCCACCCACACACACACACTCATCCACACACGCACACGCTCACCCACACACGCAGACACTCACACACTACATAACTCATCTTCAAGTTACTGCCAGCATCTCAACATCTCTGGAGGAAGTGAGTTATCCGTATTTTGTTGGTCTGTATATTGACCTATTTCTATAGTTCAATATTTTTTACACAAATAAGTAATATTTTTTACATACACATATATGAGATGGAAGAAAGTTCAGCTTCAGTATCAGAACCTAGCAAAAAGACTAGTGGTCATGTCGAGTTTCTGACAGCACTATCAAAAACCTTATGATATTTTACGTGTATACTTTGATTAAAAAAAGAAAATAATAAAACGTAACAAGGGAAAATATGTAGCCATAGGTGAGGCAGAGAAAGAATGTTTTTTATCTCGTGTGCGGGTGAGGAAGAGTATTCAACGTTTGTCGTCCAATTACTCCAAAACTATTGGACGTATCGATTTCCCATAAGAACAATGATAAAGAGCAGTAAATTCTACATATATTCATTTGCAGAATATAAGACTCTGGGAGCATTTTCTGTTGGAAAGGTTGGGGGAACAGACTGTTTCGGTAAAGTCGAAAGCACTTGGAGGAGTAATCTCATTTTGTTGGCCAATTGCTCGAAAACTATTGGACGTATCGATTTCATATAAGAACCATGATAAAGAGCAGTAAATTCTACGTATGTACAAGACATAACAATGTAATATCTATGAATTTGTTGTTATGTAGGCGGGAATATTGCATATGCTGTGCACACATCACGAAAGTGACGTACGGAAGTGAGTTCCCAGTCGTTTTTGGCGATTTACTCGAGAACTATGAGGCGTATCGAAACCATTATTAGGTCATTAGAAAGCTGGTGAAATTCTGCATAATATTATGCAATAAAAAATAACATGTGCAAGAAAATTTCAGTTTTAGAGCTCCTTGATTTTTTTTCAAAAATGGCTTTCAGTTTTTGGGTATTTTCTCGAAAACTACAAATCCTATCAACACCGGATTTGTCTCTTTAGAAAGCTGATGAAATTCTCTATCAAAACTTCTAATAACATTTTCCTGTATGATGGAAAACATTCGAATGGTGATGTTGGGAAGTGAACATGACGTAGTGAAATGTTTATTCACGGCCGCCTAATGTCGTTTTATTCGTGTTTTCCTGTTTTTTTGTGGTGCTTATCAGCTAGAACAAACATCGACGAATAAGATGACATAGGTTTCATGGCAGTATATTGATATTTGGGTGGCGAAAATAAGGAGAGAATACATGTTATTTGCCGCGCACGGGCAGCCGGGCCGGGCGGCTTCGCAGAAAAAATCGTGCGCCGGAAAACTTACTGAAACTTTCCGTGCACCAGAGGGTTCATAAATTTGTGTGTGTAACTGCAACATGCTGTCATAAGCTCGCCAGCTGGGGTGACCAAGCGATGTCAGGACTCTGAAATATTATAATACAGTACATAATAGATAGGAACATAAATGTGTAGGCTGAAGGGTGAAGTCAAGCTAGGTGTGGGAAAGGAAATGTCGTTTGCAGATTTCTTGGAGGAATGCCAGACTGCAATGTGTCATAGGAAATGCTACATACACACAGAGACGCAGACTTCTAGAACATTCTAACGTATGTCCAGTACACGTGACACAAGCTCTCCTATACAAGAAAAGAGGAATTAGACAGGGAGAAGGGAGAGAGAGACAGGAGCGAGATGTTGTGGAGAGATAGAGTGAGGAAGGCTGAGAGGCAGCTAGCAGGACTCTGCTCCATACTTCACCCATGTGTGATAGACCAGTTAATCTTTTCAAGAGAATACTATTATAAATAGTCCCATACTCATCTTTACATCTACTTACAAACCTACTCATGTATAACTACAGCTCGTCCGCAAGTACACTATATGCATACGTTTCTAGAAAACTCACTACAAGCAGCTAAGAAGAAACAGCACTACATCTCTTCTCTCTCACTGAATGTTGATTGCTGCTGAAAAGCCATAGGAGCAATAGGTATCGTATTTCAAGTTCTGTTGGTGTAACGTAGCAAGCAGAAGACGAAGGTGATATGCCACTCTGTATAACAGGCTATGTTCTGGTGTGTATGAGATGAATTAGTAGCGGGAAGGGGTGGCCGGCACCCAATCTTTCTGGCTGTGGCTTGCCAGTCTGCATACTTGAGCTGCCATTCGTGGATGGTGTGCTACTATTACTTTTTTTTTTTTTTTAAACACCCACCATGTTTCTTTTCCATCACCTTGTGACTGCATATGACCGTCAGTTATTCTAAACAGCTTAACCTCTCGCGCACGGTACGTTTTGGAAAGTTTTCCAGCGCACGATTTTATATGCCTGGCCGCCCGGCCCGGCTGCCCACTTGCAGCAAATAACACATATTCTCACTTTATTTTCGCTTCCTTTCTGGTCGTTCTATAGCTGCTGTTGTAGACGGCCATCGTTCTTCTCCTAGATCTATCAACAGTGGTGTTCCTCAGGGCTCTGTCCTATCACCAACTCTCTTCCTTTTATTCATCAATGATCTTCTAAGTTGTACATCTAACCCTATCCACTCATACGCTGATGACTCCACCCTTCACCTTTCCATTCGGTTCCCGCAACACCCTTCTCAACAGTTACTTCAGCAAACAAGGGATGAGGCTATGGCACACCTAATGTCTGACTTGGCTCGTATCTCTGACTGGGGTAAAAATAATATGGTTGTTTTTAATGCATCTAAGACTCAGTTCTTACACCTATCAACCCAACAAAATCTTCCACAGGTATACCCACTAATGTTTAATAATATTCAGCTTAATCCTGCATCATCCTTGAACATGCTTGGGGTTTCATTTACTCGGGACTTATCTTGGAAAGATCATATTACATCTCTTGTAAAATCTGCTTCCAAGAGATTGGGTGTGCTAAGCCGACTCCACTCTTTCTTTACCCCTGCACAATTGTTGACTCTATACAGGGGTTTTATCCTCCCCTGTGTGGAGTACAACTCTCATGTGTGGGGAGGCTCCCCACATACAGCTCTTCTCAATAGGGTGGAGTCAAAGGCTTTTCGTCTCATTAACTCTCCTCCTCTTACTGACTCCCTTCAACCTCGGTCTCTTCGCCGCACTGTTGCATCTTTATCTCTTTTCTATCGCTACTTTAACGGTCACTGTTCCTCTGAACTGTCTGCTTGCATTCCTCCACCTCTACGACGGGCGCGTACCACGCGTCTGGCAGCAAACTCTCATCCCTTTTCTGTCCAACTCTCTAATGCAAGAGTTAACCGTTACTCCCAGTCTTTCATTTATGCAACAGGCCAGCTCTGGAACTGTCTCCCTCTGTCTGTATTTCATGCTGCCTATGATCTCCGGTCTTTCAAACGCAGTGTGTCCAGGCATCTCAAAATGATCGGATCTTGAATTTGGCTCTCTATTGTATTTTGTTTTTCTCTTGGAGGGAACTGTTACTGCGGGCTCATGGCCTTTGGTTCCTTCTTCCTCGAATAAAAAAAAAAAAAATGAAACCTATCTCTTCTTATTCGTCGATGTTTGTTCTAGCTGATAAGCACAACAAAAAATCAGGAAAACACGAATAAAACAACATTAGGTGGCTGTGAATAAACATTTTGTTATATTAATTTTACTTCCCAACATCACCAATCGAATGCTTTCCATCATACAAGAAAATGTTATTAGAAATTTTTATAGAGAATTTCATTAGTTTTCTAAAGAAACAAATCTGGGTGGATACGATTTGTAGTTTTCGAGAAAATAGCCAAAAAATGAAAGCCATTAAAGAAAAAAAAAATTCAGGGAGCTCTCAAGACGAACCCTTCTCGCTCACCTTATGTTTTTATTGAATAATATTATGCAGAATTTTACGAGCTTTCTATTGAGCACCATCTGGTTTCGATACGGCTCATAGTTTTCGAGTAAATCGCCCAAAATGACTGGGTACTCACATCCGTGAATCACTTTGGTGATGCACGCAGAGCATATGCTATATTCCCGCCTGCATAACAACGAATTCTTATCATAGATATTACATTGTTATGTCTTGTGCATACGTAGAATTTACTGCTCTTTATCATAGTTCTTACAGGAAATCGATACGCCCAATAGTTTTCGAGTAATTTGCCGACAAAGTGAGATTACTCCTCTGATCGCTTTCGACTTTACTGGAAGCAAGGAAAAAAACAAAGTCTGTTCCCCAAACTTTTCCAACAGAAAATGCTCCCAAAGGCTTATATTCTGGTAATGAACATACGTAGAATTTACTGTTCTTTATCATGGTTCTTACGGGAAACTGATACTTCCAATAGTTTTTGAGTAATTGGCCGACAAAGTGAGATTATTCTTCTGAGCGCTTAAGACATTTACCAGAAGCGAGGAAAAGAAACGAAGTCTGTTCCTCCGCCTTTTCCTACCAAAAATGCTCCCAAAGGCTTCTGTTCTGGTAATGAACACATGTAGAATTTACTTCTCTTTATCATGGTTCTTACAGAAGGTCAATACGGCCAATAGTTTTCGAGTAATAGGACGACAAAGCTAGACTACCCATCCAGTCTACCTACTTTTACCGCCAGCGAAAAAAGAACAGTGTTTTTCCCCCTCCTTTGCCTAAAGACTATGCTTCCAAAGCTTTTTTTTTTTTTTTTTTTTTTTAATGTATAGATCGTAAAATCTTCCAGGGTATTTTTTTTTTATGGTTATAACCTACTACATATGAACACTACTTTTTTCTAGTTACTGCTAATGAAGTCTTACTTTCTGGCGTATGTGTAATATGTATGAGAAAAAGGTTAATTGTCTGAAAATTATAGGGGTATTGATAATAGGTCAATATACATATCAACATTATTTGGAGAACTCACTTTCACCAGGGCTGTTGATGGACTTGTAGGACCTTCTGGGATTGGAAGATGAGGAGTTATGTAGTGTGTGTGTGTGTGTGTGTGTGATGGCGGTCAGAGGTAAACAACAGGCTGACTGAGCTCAAGATTTTTCACCATTCTGTGGACTTCTGAAGGCTCCCGGAGACACCAGACCGCAACCTTCGGTACATGAATGCAGTAAGGCTATAACGATCCACTTAATTCACTTTGGAGCGATTGTAGAAGATAGAAATAGTCTTAAGAATAAGGCGACCACTGGAAAAATTCTCCCTCAAATCGCCAAATCCTCTCCGCGCATGCGCATTAGAGGTCTGACGTCACAGCGTCACCATGGCAACCAAGCAGCTGTCAGATCTACGTAAACTTCAGCGTAACCAGCTGGCCAAGATCAACAAGGATGATTTAATTGACTCCATTTTATCATCTAACACAGAGGATGGTGAACTGTCGAAGATTAATAAGAGACTTGACGATGTTATGAATGAGGTGAAACTACTGAGAGACATGATTACCTCCCCTGATAGAATACTGAACAAAAACTACACTGAACTCAAGACTCGGGTCGACAGGCAGGCTGAGATAATGGTGAAGCAACAGCAGTTCTTAGAAGCACTGGACTGAAAAGAGAGAGAGTCGAACATCGTTATTCTCGGCGTGCCTGATGAAAACGAAGCATTGGACGGTGCCACGACAGATGAGGACAAAATCGGCAAGATTTGGTCCCAAATTGGTGTAGTAGGTGTGGGTGGAACACATCGTCGGCTGGGAAACAACGCTACATCTGGCACCAGGCACCGCCCTATTTTGTTCACTTTGGCTGATAAGAATCAACGCAGTCTCATCTTGGACAATGCCAGCTGCCTTAAAACCTCTGGGAGTGATTTCAACAGGATTTACGTCAAGAGGGATGTCCACCCGAGTGTCAGGCGAGAGTGGAAGCGACTTCGTGAAGCAGAGACGACAGAGAAGGCTCGACCGGAGAATGCAGGATGCACGATTCGTCTTGATACTCGAGAACGGAAGCTGTATAGGGATGCAGATGTAATTGATAGCTGGAACCCTCAGGTTTTTTTGGATCACCACAGCAATTAAGATAATTAAGCGTACTGTCGTGGAATATAGGTGGAGTGCGCACAAAGTTAGAAAAAACAAATGTGCAGCAGATGCTACATAATTATGATGTGATTAGTATTAATGAGGTTAAGACGTCTGTCAGTGTGATTCCCCGGATATGTGACTTATAGGAGTAAGGTAGTTGGTTCAGCGGAACGGGGTGGAACGGTTGTCTGTATTAAGAACTGGTTATCTACGTTAGTATTTGATGTCGACACAAGCATTGGAGATCAAGTCTGGATGCAGTTTCGTAACATTGAGGGTGTGTTGTTTGGTTTCTGTTATATTCCTCCATGTGACTCCCCGTATTACTCCCACGACTTATTTGCCTCAATCCAAGTAAAAGTAAATTCTAGGTACACATATAAAGGATACATCATAATTGGTGACATGAATGCTAGATTTGGGTAAAGTGTGAGGCAATTATTGTCGATAGC
Organism: Coenobita brevimanus; assembly: GCF_032717465.1. Taxonomy (NCBI): domain Eukaryota; kingdom Metazoa; phylum Arthropoda; class Malacostraca; order Decapoda; family Coenobitidae; genus Coenobita; species Coenobita brevimanus. Next base: position 29,932,729 of record NC_137019.1, read on the forward strand.
GGAGATACCTAATGTAAATGATATGTCATACCCAGTGATTCACGATAATGTAAACAGGGCTAACGATAACACTGAATTGTTGTGTACTATATGTATTGATAACAGATTGGTTGTCATTAATAACCTCATGTATGCTGACAAACATTTTCCTGGTGATAAAACATATCGGAGACGCGGCACCTGGGTTTCGGAGGTGGATACATGTGTGGCGTCACCGTCTCTGATAGACTATATGAGTGATTTTTCTGTGTTAAGGCGGGGTGACCTCCCTTCCGATCATGCCCCCATTACAGTAACAGTTACGTGTTCAGGCGTAGATTTGGACAGTCTCATGACGAGGGCGGGGTCGCTAGGGGATCACGCAGCCCTTCATGGAAATGCTGGCAAGACTTGTTTAATGAGAAAGTCACTCAGATTTAACAGAATCAACAAAGAAGCATTTGTGAATAATATTATGCAAAGAGTACCTAATGAAGATTATGTAAATGTTGAAGCTTTTGAGAAGCGCATCACTGACGCTTTATACTCCTGTGCGGAGGACAATGTAGGCAGGGTAGACAGAGCAGTGGAGATAGGTGGTAGAAATCTTGGTAGGTGGGAGAGGCTGCTGGATGACGCTGATGACGCAAGAGTGTGGAGAGCAATTGACTGGAAAGGAGACTTTAACATGGACAGACCTGATGAAATCTTGAGCCCCAGTGATGAGGATTTTAAATTCCATTTTGAGTCTGTGCTGAACAGAGAGGATGTGAACAATGAGTTTGTAGATGAGGTGACAACTGATGTCACTATCCCCGTACTGGATGAGCCCATCTCGCCCGCACAGGTGCACCAACAAGTAAAAAAAATAAAGCCTGATAAAGCGTGTGGGCCAGACGGGCTCCCCCCGGGTGTGTTGACTCTACTCCCAGCACAGTGGATACTTGCTATTACAACGTTATTTAACAATGTGTTTTTCTCTGGTTTGTATCCTAGCTCATGGAAGAGGGCAAAAATGTTCACTATTTTTAAGAAGGGAAACAGAGGAGACCCTAATAATTATAGGGGAATCAGTGTCATAAATTGCATAGCTAAACTATATGACATGGTGTTATGTGAACGGTTAGGAAGATGGTTTAGTCCTTTCAGGGAACAGGCAGGAGTGCAAAAGAACCGTGGTTGTACGTAACATATAGTTACTTTGCGCCTCCTTATTGATACTGCAAAGAGAAAGAAACTAAAACTTTTTGTAACATTTATAGATTTTTCTAAAGCGTATGATTTAGTTCCGAGACGAAAGTTGTTTTCAGTTCTAAAGAGGTTAGGTTGTGGCGTGGTGATGCTAGCAGCAATAGCAGCGATGTACTGGGTAACGGAGAGTATTGTGGGCGCTGCCGTCATGACTGCTACAGTAGGTGTTAGGCAAGGATCTCCGACCTCATGCCTCTTATTTGTACTCTTTGTCAATGAACTGATAAAGGCAATGAAGGAGAAATGTCACCCAGAAGGATTTCTACAATGGTTACACATCCTAGTCATGATGGACGATACTGTGTTGCTTTCAACAAGCAGAGATAGCATGATACGGAAACTAGAGATAACATACCAATACTGTCAAGATTATGGGATGATGATAAACAGTAGTAAGAGTAAGACTAAATTTTTTGTGATAAATGGCGAGGATGGGGACGCGGAGCCGATCTACGTGGGGACATGGTTATTGAGCAATGTTCTAGTTACGTGTACTTAGGTTCACCCTTCACGAGTGATGGCTCCGTGTCCTCAGCCGTTCAGCTGCATGCAAAAAACAAGCTATGTCATGTTTTGAAATATGTGTCTTTTGTAAATAAGAATAATGATGTCCTGTTTATTGTAAAAAGGAGAGTGTTTGATGCAGCCTTGATCTCATCCCTAATGTACGGTTGTGAGTCATGGGTTGGTGGTGACGTTAAACCCATCATTAAACTTTGCAACTGGGCACTGAAACAATTGTTGGGAGTGAGAAGGTCTACATCCAACCTTGTGTGCTATGCTGAGGCGGGCTATCCGACACCTCAGGACTTTATTAAGTGGTCCCAACACAAGTTTTTTCATAGAATGTGGTTAGAGAGATCTGTTATGCATGACGATCCACTGTCACTTGCCATCAGAATTACCACTGACGCAAGGACGCACGCAGGGAAAATTGTTAAGGAGTTCATTCAGAATGAAGTCTCCGGCAAATCTTCCTTAATTGTTAATGTTCGCAATATGATTACAGACTCAGTTGCATCTAGGTGTCGTGTTTATAGAGAAATTAATCCTGACTTTGTATTACATGATATATATAAAACAAAACACTTGGTCAGCGAGTCACATCGTATGTCATTCACAAGATTCCGTGTGTGTGGCCATAGCTTGGCGGTGGAGACTGGTAGGTGGAACAGGAGGGGGCGTGGTAGTCTTCCCATTGAGGAGAGATTATGTATCTGTGGTCTTATTCAAACAGAGAGACATGTGGTAGAGGTGTGCCCTGTAACAGAGGATATCAGAGAACAATATAATTTTAGGAGAATGGCGGATCTTTTCGGAGAAGCTTTTACTCTTGAAAAAACATGCAAAGTAATTCATGATATCTAAATGGTGTATCATTAACGTTTGTCAGCTGATTCATCATTTGTTTTGTTATTGTAATTGCTTAGATACCGGTAAGTCTTTTGGCTGTATTTTGATGAATTATTTTGTGGACTATGGCTGTTTAGTATTGTGAATTTGTTATAATCTTTTGTACAAATAATATGCATATATGTTTTTGTGATTGTGTATATGAGAATATATTGTAAGCTGTGGTCAATAAACTATCTATCTATCTATCTATCTATCTGTGTGAGTGTGTGACTGTGTGTGTTAGTGTGTGTGTGTGTGTGTGTGTGACTGTGTGTGTGTGTGAGTGTGTGACTGTGTGTGTGTGTGACTGTGTGACTGTGTGACTGTGTGTGTGTGTGTGTGTGTGTGTGTGTGTGTGTGTGGAGGCTCCACTAGAGAATACTTCGCTCAGCATGGCACCGTTCGAAGCAATCATCCACGCACAGTGCCACATCACAAACAGGACACATGTGACTTGTGTCCCTCCTCATCTTCGCCAGGGAACACAGGGTGCACCGCAGCCTCCTCCGGTTGGGGATCCTTTCCTGTCGGTGGCCCAGTGTGTTATTCAACCACACTCTGTCGTTGATGAATTGACGATGCTTGGTTGGATTTCCTTCTGGTGTTCCCCGGTCCTGTTGTCCTGGAGGTGCAACTGCAGGCCCGGGCATGGCAGTGGCAGCAGGTTCTCCCGACGGACCAGGAACTGGTGAAGGTTCTCTCAGCACCTGTACTGTCCTGCAGGTGATGGTGGCGGTGACTCTTGTGCTGGCCCTCCTCCTGGAGATGGTGCAGGAGCTGGTCATCTTGGCACCTGTGCTGGTAATGCTGCAGGAGCTGGTGGTCTTGGCACCTGTGCTGGCACTGCAGCAGGTGCTGCAGGTGCCGGATGTCCTGCTGGCCGTTGGGTTGGAATGTCAGGGGCATGGTGGATGACATGCACTGATGCGGGCCACTCTGCTTCATCAAAGTAGAGGAGCTTGTCCACTATCTCCTCCACGAACTTGAGCAGACTGACTGACCCATGTGAGCACTTCTTGTACAGGGCAAACGTGTTGAAAATGGCCATGTGGATGATATAGAAGGTGATCTTCTTGGTCCACTTCACTGTCCACCGCTGGATGGGGTAGTCTGGACCATCTGGTCAAAGTGCTCCACCCCGCCCATTCAATTGTAGTCTTCCACCACGACGGACTTGTCCATGGTCTTCTGGATATACATTGTCCTCCTGTCAGGAGCCCTGGTCTTCCCTCGAACCTGCTTGTGGACGGTGCTTGTGCTGTGGAAGGTGGAGACCATGTTGACGATGTGCTTGTCTTTTCACAGCAACACCATCACGTTGTCCTTGTGCATCGTTGTCATACCCCCCCTCTGGCAGGTTCTTGGTCCTTGCGATGTCCCGCAGCTGCTTTGGTGCTCCTCTTGCCAGGCATAGGGTCCCACACACATAGGTTTCTGCACTGAAGAGGCGTTCGCACAGGGATACAGTTATAGCAGTTGTCCATGTAAACTTTTTATCCGTGATCCTTCAGCGGTTCTACGAGGCTCCACATGGTGGTCTCCAGCACCTTTTTCTGCCCCGTTTACACCTCGAAATTCCAGATGTAACCCTAGGAAGCCTCAGCCAGGATATAAAACTTGATTGAATAAATTGAGGGCTTCATGGGGTTGTACACGCGGAAGCTTAGGCACCCCTTCCACGCCAGCAAGCCCTCGTCCAGGCTGAGGTGCTCTTTGGGTAAGTAGGTGTTCTGGAACCACTGAAGGAGGTACTCCGTCACCGTGCGAATCCTGATAAGCCAGTCGTGATTGTCCTGGGGTATTGCAAGTGCGTTGAAGGCATGGAAGTGTTTCAGGATTGCCCTGAAATGCCTCACACTCATCACTTGCATGAACAGGGGGTAGTTGTGGAAACAGGATCTCATCCAGTAATACCTGATGTTCGGCAGATTAATCACCCCCATGAAAAAGTACAGCCCCAGGAACTTGGCCATCTCCTCTTCATTGCAGATGAACCCTGCGTCCAATAGTCCCCTGGAATGACGCGTAGCTGTTGGTGTTGAGGGTGAAATACGTCAACAACTCCCTGGTAAAGAACAGCTGGAAGAGTTGGAGAGGAGTTGTTGGGGGATCCACCTTCATTCCTGGGGATCCTGTGAAAGGCCCATTAGCTGGTGTGAAAGGGCCACTGCTCCACCCTGGATCCGTTGCGTCAACACCTCCCACAGTGCTGCTAGTGGATCGGCATACCGACACCCTTGTGCCTCTTCAGACACCCCTTGGCCACCCCCCATAGCCGGGCTGTGGACCACACTGGCCTCATCAAGGTGGTGATGGTTATGACAATGAGGACGACGAGACTGTCTCCTGCTGCTGGAAAATGTCGGGGGGAATGAATGCTGTCGGAGACAGTGCCCTTGTCGACTGGGCAGGGGACGACGACAAAGTCACCTCTTGCACCAGTTGCACCACAGACACTGTGCCACATGCAGGTACCAGTGTCGCATAACTAGGCCATGCTACAAGTGACATAGGCTCGGCCAAGGGGGAACTGAAGGCTTGAGGTGGAGAGACCGCGATGGCTGTAGGAGTGAAAGGTCCAAGCATAGGCGATGCCTGTCGTCCAAGTGAAGACGTTGGCTGGGCCGATATTCCTAACACTGGTGGTTGTGGTGTCTGCTCTCATTGTAGTACAGATGTGGGCAAAGCCGCCCTAGGGGAATGCTCTTGGACATCGTCCCAGTCCTCCTCACTTGAAACATCGCTCAGCTCGTCATCTATCTCGCTCTCGGTCTCCTCCTCGAAGAGAACCCTTTGCCACTCGTCAGAAGACAAACCTTTCTTCTCCATGTTGGCAATCATTGACACAGAAAGTCAAGTATGAGCTTTTTAGGTTCTCAGCTGAAAAACAAGAGACATTATTCACTGTCATGCGACACCTTCCATTGAGAGTAGCACTACACATGTCATGTTGTATCTTTCTGTACAGGAAATCGCTGCACCATTTACGAACAGTTCACATAAATGATAACTTTTCAGTGTCTTTTCACGGTCTCATAACTGTCCACTGGCGTCCGTGGGTGTGTGCCATATCTATATCTATATCTATCTAACTCTATCTCTATATATATATATATATATATATATATATATATATATATATATATATATAATTTTTGGGGGGCCCTCCTTCCCCTAAGCTTCCCCACACACATGATATACTCCCTCACATTACATAAAGGTTCCCCCACACACATGATAAACTCCCTCATATATATATATATATATATATAGTGGAGTCACTTTCATCCGAATATCATGGGACTTTTAAAGTTTCGTTTGATTTTTTCGGATAAAATATACTGTAATAATATGTAGGATACAAGGGAACAATACTGTAGTCACCCATCACCCATTTCTGGCAATGTCTAGCCCACCACCACCACCTGCACCCCAGACGCCACTCAGCCATCACCAAAACACTTAATACACTGTGGTAACTACGTATGTAACTGCACTTTTGTAACTGTAATAGAACTGTCAACTTAAAATCTTCACTCAAATATACTTAAATAAACCTTCACCACAACAATTGTGTAATTCACTATAAGCAATTTGAACAAATAAAGTCTTAAACATAATTGTTTTTTCATATTTTCTGTTTCCATATTCAATCAAATCCACGTCATCCACATGATCTTCCACATCATCCAAATCTTCCGAGGTGGTGGACGGGGGCTGGGGCAACCAACGCTCGCTCTAGTGACTAGCGGAGCAACCGTAAACTAACGCTAATGGCGCGAAACAAGCCCGTTGTGTTTGAATTTTCGGATAGATTTCAAATTTTTCCAGTTAATCGAAATGAGAATGGTTAATGGCATATTACGGTTAAAAGAATTTCGGATGAAAGAGACTCCACCACCTGTAAATATATATATATAATATTATATATATATATATATATATATATATATATATATATATATATATATATATATTCATCAGCCGTTTGAGTATCCACTGCAGGACCGGCCTATCCCGACCTAAGTCGGGACGATACAACCAATGTATCTCGACCAAGTGGCTTAGGCTGTCTGGTAGAGATTGTATGTAGGGTGAGAAGTGCTTGTAAGTGTAATTGTAGTGTTGGGGTGGCTTTGGATGTGTGTGGAGTCTGTGAACCAAGTGTAATCGGCCCACGCAAACCGGCTGGGTGCAAGCTTACTTTAGAGTAAGCGACACTGGTTCAACCACGGCACCCCTTCTGTCCACCAATGCAGTACGTGGCTGGGTGATCACTCCCAAAGTTTATTACCCTGGCGGGGTGCGAACCCTGGCTCACCCGTGTACGAAACACACACTCTACCACTGTACGACAGAGGCTCCATGTATATATATATATATATATATATATATATATATATATATATATATATATATATACTGTATATATATACAGACATATTTTTCCCTCCTTCCCCAAACGTTCCCCCAACACAAAACAATATTTTCCACGAACACTCGTGGCACATATCACAAATATTATAGATAAAAATAATAAATTTTAACAATTGTCTTAGCAAGGTACAGTACCTGTCCACTGACATCCGTGGTTGCCCGGCATTGCAAGGTACAGTACCTGTCCACTGACGTTCCTTGTGTCCCGGTGTTACATGGTACAGTACCTGTCAACTTATGTCCCTGGTTCCTTGGCATCATTACCTTCCCCAGCACACCTGATGCTAAAGTATCGCTCACCTACGCTATGCACCTAAATGAACACTCGCGGCACAGTTCACGTACATTCTACATACAGTATAATTTATCACTAAATGTTAGACCAAGGTACAGTGTCTGTCCACTAACGTCCCTGGTTCCTTGGCGTTGTTACCTTTCCCAGCACACCTGACACTAAAGTATCGCTCACCTATGCTATACACCTAAACGAACACTTGTGGCACAGTTCTTGTACATTTTACGCATACAGTATAAGTCATTACTAAATACCAGACCAAGGTACAGTATCTGTTCAATGACGTCCGTCGTTCCTTGGCGTCATTACCTTTCCCAGCACACCTGATGCTAAAATATTGCTAACCTATGCTACGCACCAAAACTAACACTTGTGGCACAGTTCACGTATAATTTACATACAGTATAAGTCATCACTATATCTCAGACCAAGGTACAATACCTCTCCACTGACTTCCCTGGTTCCTTGGCGTCATTACCTTTCCCAGCACACCTGATGCTAAAGTATCACTCACCTATGCTACGCACCTAAACGAACACTCGCGGCACAGTTCATGTACATTCTACATACAGTATAAGTTATCACTAAATGTCAGACTAAGGTACAGTACCTGTCCACTAACGTCCCTGGTTCCTTGGCGTCGTTACCTTTCCCAGCACACCTGATGCTAAAGTATCGCTCACCTACATTACGCACCTAAATGAACACTCGTGGCACAGTTCACGTATATTTTACATACAGTATAAGTTATCACTAAATGTCAGACTTTGGTACAGTACCTGTTCAATGATGTCCCTGGTTCCTTGGCATTGTTACCTTCCCCAGTACACCTGCCGCTAGAGTATCACTGACCTATGCTACGCACCTAAACAAACACTTGCAGCACAGTTCACGTACATTTTATACATACAGTATAAGTTATCACTATATTTCAGACCAAGGTACAGTACCTGTCCACTAACGTCCCTGGTTCCTTGGTGTCATTACCTTTCCCAGCACACCTGACGCCAAAGTATTGCTAACCAACGCTACACACCTAAACAAATACTTGTGGCACAGTTCACGTATATTTTACATAAAGTATAAGTTATCACTAAATGTCAGACCAAGGTACAGTACCTGTTCAATGACGTCCCTGGTTCCTTGGCGTTGTTACCTTTCCCAGGACACCTGATGCTAAAGTAACGCTAACCAACACTACGCACCTAAACGAACACTCGCAGCACAGTTCATGTATATTTTACGTAAAGTATAAGTTATCACTAATTGTCAGACCAAGGTACAGTATCTGCTCAATGATGTCCGTCGTTCCTTGTCATCGTTACCTTTCCCAGCACACCTCATGCTAAAGTATTGCTAACCTTTGCTATGCACCAAAACGAACACTCACGGCACAATTCACGTATATTTTACATACAGTATAAGTTATCACTAAACGTCAGACCAAGGTACAGTACCTGTTCAATGACGTCCGTCGTTCCTAGGCATTCCTATCTCCAGAGCACACCTGCCACTAAGTTATTGCTAACCTATGCTACGCACCGGAACTTATGCCGTCACAAGGACACGTGGCACATTTCACTTACACTTCACACTATATCATTCACAAATACATGACTACCACAATGATTCCACCCCAACCTCCGCAATTATTCCCTTCCTTACTACGGTTCAACGTGACCGTGATGCAGCATCCTTCACCTGGAGAGTACAATGCAACGCTATTGTATGGGCACACACCACACTCCTTCATGAAAACTCGCAGCATTTTTAACATACATTTTACACAATTCCGTATGCAATTTCGCTATCACAATCACAATAATTCCATCCCTAAACACCTCTAATTATCCCTTCCCGACTAAATAAAGCATTCATGATGCCTTCCCCATTCCACACTATGGTTTATGGCGTCCATAACGCTTACTAGTTCCCGTATTTCACCAAGCCAGCCACAATATCTTTCACACAAAATACAGTTTAGGCATTGGCTTCATTATATACGTATTTGTACTCACGCCATAGGGCCTAGGGGAGGCTGAGTGGCAAAACCCCACTACAGTGAACACGCGTATTGCCTCGAGACCTAACGAGTGATAACGGGCACAATTCCTTTTTGTGACATATATCTATGTTCCATCGACAATATCACATACAAATATGCTCACAAATAATGGATTATCACACTGAATCCATAGGGGCTTCGGCTCGGGCGGGAGGGGGATAATTAGTTGGAGTTAAAGGGACAGCAGATGTGACGTGACTCTACCACCTGGCTTCTTGGAAGAGACTGAAGTTTATCGCTTCATGCTGGGCCCCATGAAGCGCCTCAGTGTGGCCAATGCCTTCCCTCGGGAAAGCGACGCACCCGCTAGAACATATCAAAATTTAACCCAAATCGCCTGAAATCTTAATTTTTGGCAATTTTTTTTTTTTTTTTTTTTGCTTAGGAACGCAGTTCACGTGACTGTACTTCTTCATAATAAACCACATGGAACATTCACCTGACTGTGCCTGAGGGGGTTAAAACTATGGCTGCCTATTCTGGGATGATCATGTCGTAGTAAAACTGGTAATGAAACAAGTAACTTTGGTTCATGTTAGCTGGGAGGGAGATCTCAGAGTCATCATAAGGATCCATGAAATATGCATGCCACTCCTGCTTCCGGAAACTTTCTGATGTATTATTGTAAATCCCATTCATATGAGGTATGCTACAGGTCCTCACAGCTGGATTAGAATTACAAGGTAGGCAGCAAGTCCTGGGTTATGCATTCTTTAGTAAAAGGTTAAGGAAACCATTTTGTGTGGGAATTCTACAATTACATGTTTTGTCCATTATACATACATATCTATCTATCTATATATATATATATATATATATATATATATATATATATATATATATATCGTTCTCCTTTGGGTCAGCCTTTCAAAGTAGAGTACACAAATCCTTACAAAAGATCATCTCAGGTGTAATAACACAGGCTTCACGTGTTCGTTGTTTTTATTTTACAAAACAATTACATTGTCTGCTTCACAACTCCAGAGCTACACTAACTTCACAAGGCCAGAAGTCAAACTAAACTGAAAACTGAAACTCCCTCTAGTCTCTCCTCATCCTTTTTTGACACTCGAATGTTCTACAATACTCTAGCAACAACAGTTACCAAATCAAAGGCATCCAAAATATTCCAGAGTTTCTTTACATTACATAGCACTCCAAATTCCTTAGCATAGAAACTGATATTAAACTATATAGTTCCAAAATCACCTATATAACACAGTTTAGAGAAATAAAGAGAATAAGAATGAGTGCATAACTTTACAAAGCACCTCTACTCACAGCAGCAGGCTATCTGGCAACTCTGACTCGTAATGGAAAAATGTGAGAATCATCAGGATTTTCCATCACTGCCTAACTTGCATATTAGCTTTTTAACAGTACCTCCTCCCTAGTCTTTTTGTCATCCTGATAAAGCTACTAAATATATACAAACATAATCCTTAATCCTAACAAAACGTCTAATTATACAGAAAATAACGCTTCAGTCATCAGGTCTTCCTCTATGCCATTTTCGACATCCCTTCTCCTCCACACAGTCCACTGCTCCTGATATGACTCGTTTCTTTCCCTGATTCACTTCTTCCCTTGGGAAACTGTCACCATCCTCTTCAACTTCAGCTCCTTGGTCCTTCTCAATGTCATCAGCTACGGATGTGCACAATTCCTCAGAGACATTCCAGCTGTACTGTCCTGGCCCATGGTACTGCCACAGACAGTTTAAATGTACCACCTTTGAGCGAGATTTCCTGCCTCCCCGAATCCGGTATGTTACATATAACAGGCAGTCCATCACAGTGTAGGGCCCATCCCATGGGCTCTGTGGTTTGGCTGACTGTCCCTTCTTCCACAGGGGATTTGTAAAGCCAACCTCTGTCACCATCCTTGAATCTCACCTCCCTTGCCTTGGCATCATACTTGCACTTCATCACTTCACTTGAAAACTTCAAAGCTCCTCGAACTTGGTGATGTACCTCACCAACCTTTCCTGCAGATGCTTCACATAGCTGGAGGTGTCTGTAGACAGCTCTTCACCAGGTAGTCTTCCCATTAAGAGATCAACTGGCAATTGTAACTTGTGGTCCAACACCAGTTTTGCAGGGGTATATCCGCTAGACTATTGGGATGCAGAACGATATGCCATCAGCAATGCTGGTAATTTCTGGTCCCATTCCATCTGTCCCTCTACACAGCACTTGGCCAGTTCTTTTCCGTGTCCAACTGAACTTCACCATCTCAACTGACTGTGGGCTTAGTGGGGTCATCCTGGTCTTCTTGATCCCCAGTGACTTGCAGCATTCATGGAACACAGCAGACTCAGAGTTTCTACTCTGGTCTGAATGTAACTTTTGTCGCATCCCAGAATGACAGAAGAACTGGTCAACCAATATCTGAGCAACAGCCACGGCCTCTTGATTAGGGATGGCATAGACTTCTGGTCACTTTGCAAAGTAGTCCATGGCAACACATATATACCGGTGTTCTCCCTCAGTGAGTGGCAAAGGTCCAGCAATGTCCAGTGCGAGTCTTTCCATTGGTCCACCGACTTGGTACAGCTGAAGAGGGGCGCAACCATGTTTCTTGGGTCCCTTTTTGCATGCATCACAGGCCCAACACCACTCTTCGACATCTTGATGCATACCAGTCAAGTATAACCTCTGTCACAGCTGATTTAGAGCTTTCTTCACTCCCAGATGCCCACTAGTGATCGGGTTATGAGATTTTTCAAAGACTCCATACCTCATTTTCTTAGGAACAACCAGTTCCCAATATTTGCTGAGGCCACTTTGTGTCTCCCATTGATGCTCCAGTAGTCCGTTGTTCAAACGAAGAAGGTCCCACTGATTCCAGTAGCTATTGGTTGCAGGGCTGTATCTGGAAACCTCTTCCCATGATGGTCACACTGTAGTCTGCTGCAGCCACTTTAGCACTGGTTGTAAATCTGTATCTTCCATCTGCATCCTCTTCAGGTCTTCCTCAGCTGACACTGGCCTGTCACTGCAGTACAGCAGCATTTCTTGCCTCGCTGTTCTTTTCTAGTACACTGCTTGTAAACTGGGTCACAAGGCCGATGACTCAGGCCGTCACCATTGCCATGTACCCAGCCAGGACGATGTTACACCTGGGTGTGGTGGTCCAGCTTCCCAAGCCAGCATGCCAATTGCCCTTTCGTATTCTTTAATGCCATCAGCCTGTCCTGATGAGGAAGTAGGACCCATTCAAGTAGGGATGGAAAAAAAGTCAAGTTCCTTCATCATTGCCAAGAGCTCCTTACCGGTCACGGAATAGTTCCACTCTGTTGGGCTGAGCTTTTTGCTGTAACATGCCACCACACATTCCTTGTCATCTTTTTTCTGTGACAAGACTCCACCAATGCCAAGGTCACTGGCATCACAGTCCAGGATGAATGGCTGACTCAGATCTGGGTATGGCAACACCGGAGAGCTTGCCAACACGTGCTTGAGTTCACTGAAGGTCTTTGGAGTTGCTGCAGGCCACATAAACTTCTGTCCCTTTCCTAACAACTTGTGGAGAGGGGCTGCTATTGTTGCAAAATCCTTGGCAAAATGCCAATAGAAGACACACAAATTCAAGAAACTCTGTAACTCCTTTACACAAGCTGAAACAAGCCAGTTTTTCACAGCTGCCACCTTCTCGTGATCAGTACGGATGCCGCCTTTGCCTACAACGTGTCCCAGGTACTTCATTTCCTTCTGGAACAAGTAGCATTTCTTGGGGTTCGGCTTAAGGTGTGCTGCTCGGATCCTGTTGAACACTTACGACAGTTTCTCCAATTCCTGATCAAAAGTTCGCCCAAACACAATTACATCATCAAGATGGATGACACCTGCCTGCCAATGCAGGCCTTCAAGTACTCGATCCATGAGACGCTAAAAAATAGCAGGCCAAATGGCATCATAGTGAACTGCCATAAACCTTGCCCATACACAAATACTGTTTTCTTCTTGTCCTCCTCTGCAGCTTTGACCTGGTGATATCCTGCATTCATGTCTAGGGTGGAGAACCACTCGGCACCTGACAAAGCATCTAGCATGTGATCAGTTCTTGGTAAGGGGTATCCATCCTTCACTGTTACTGCATTCGGGGCTCGATAATCCACACAGCACCTCACTGAGCCATGTTGCTTCCTTACCAGAACAACTAGGGTTGCTAGGTTGGTTCCACCTAAAGATGCCAAATGCCTCCAAGAAATATGCCATTTTTTGCCAGAACTGTTCACTACCGGTACTTTATTTTTCCCCCAAAATGAGTTAAATATCATATATATATATATATATATATATATATATATATAGATAGATAGATATATATGTATATATATCAAAATTTGATATTAATCAAAATCCCCTTACTCACCTTTAGTTAGAATGGAACTGCAATAACATCATCAGACTCTTCACACATGTACTCTTGATGCACATGTTGGGTTGATGTATCATTACTTGTAGATGTGGATGCACCCTCTAATCCATACATGGAGTCATTGAACAAGCAGCATTCGCCACTGAAGTGCAGTCTCGTTTTTACTCCTATGATAACTGCATGTAGGCTAGTTGAAAGTTGATTTAGCAGCTTACTCTTCACATTTGTGACGTGGGATAAAATTCTTTCTTCCACTGCATTATTCAAGGGTAAACAGTATGCAGTCAGTGCAACAGTCACATAGATCTTCAAAGCAATTTTCATCCACAGTTTTCTTATATTTCCGCACAACAGACAAGAAGATTACTGGGTCTTCAGGGACAGCTTGGTCACAGAATTCTTCATGCCAGTTGACTAGTAAAAGCTTTCTGTATTGATTTTCTACTTTGTCATTATCAAACTTGTGATTGTCAAAAAACTGGGTTGGGAAGTCACGAAATTCTTTCCTTACTTGACTCAGACACTCACGAGGAGAAAAATGATTTATGCTTGAGATAATGTCAAGGGTTTTACTCAGCCTCTTTTCTACCTTTGAGTTGGCTTCAATGAAAATGTCAGGACACATTTTCACATTACGTATGTCTTGCTTAGATTTGTGTTCAAGCACTCTCGTTCATACTTCACTCCCAAATCAATATTGTTCAAAGGCAAAACAGGAGAGGCTGATGAACTTCCTTCATATAATCTCATCACGAGCGAATTGTGCAGTTGCTGTAGATTTTCAAAAATTTGACAGGATTGGCACTTGAAGGCCTGGAAAGCTGCACTAACCTCAAAATCTTGAATAACTGGTAAAACAAATGTCAAATACGAAAAGTTACGACGGTCAGCATGCATTTCATTCAGCATTCTAGCATGATAAATCTTATCCTTTTCACAAATCACAGAAAAATAGGCTATAAGCTCATCCCATTGTGTGAGAATGGAAAATATACACTTGCCCTTGACAAGCCACCTTGTTGTGCTAGGCGGAATGAACTTGGATGGCTGAACATACACATCATTCATTACATTAAACACCTGCTGAAACTCTTCTCTTCTAAGAGTACTGCACTTGCACCATCAAACAACTTCTACCAACATGATCTCTAAATGGGAGGGAAACTTCTTGAAAGCATATTCTGCACAGAGAGCAAGGCTGTGACATGTGTATTTGATAAAAATAATCCCTGGTGATACTTGCTTCAAGCGAGACAATACACAATTGTGTGTACCACACACATTATTTGCACCATTTGAAGAAAATCCAATGCAATTTACTAAATCAACATTGATCTCTTCAAAGTAATCTGATGTCACCCTAAAAAGGCTCTCTGCTGTAGCTGAGGTTATTTGTAACAATGCTAGGAACTCTGCAGGACATTATCCGGGGGTTAGTTAACTTTTACACAAAGGCACAAGAGCTTGGATACTGATACATACGTAGACTCGTCTGCTAACAATGAAAACTTCGCAGTTCTTTGCTTTTCGATAAATTTTTCATAACATGACTTGGCAACAACATTCATTATGAGTTTAGCATACTTTGTTCGGTGCAGTCTTATATGTCAAGTGCACTTTTCATTCTGTATTCATTAATTACTTCTGAGAAATGATCAACCGACTGTATGCTGCTGTGACATGCAACAAACACACTACTTTATGTCAAATTCTTTCACTTTTGTCTTCTCAGCAGAGTTTCATAAGTATGACTGAATACCCTGTTCTCGGACTGCACCACATGTTTAACATTTTTTTCACGTTGGACCAACATGCCTTTTTCATTAATGTTATTTCAGTGTTGCATACTTTTCAGTGATACGTATTACCTCTACATGTCAACTCCTTCTCCCAGTCCTTGTTACATATCCATCCTTCTCCGTAAGAAGTCTTCCACTTCCCCATTTCGAAATAGATCAAAGTAAGTGTATATAAGTCTCAGATAGGTCACTAATCAGGCTACACTTCCCTTCTGGACAGTTGAGGTGGGACTGAACTCCACGCGTGACACCAAGCAGGCCTTGCTGTGGGGAAGGAAAACAAAAATGAATTGCATGCATCCAGACGGTCCAACGGTCCCAACTCCCGACAGCTGATGCAAATTCTGTTTTATTGACTACATTATCAATATTTGGTCAGTCTTTCTTTCATTCAGTGTCTTGTTATGAAAATAAATAGAATGACATCAAGACATCCTTAAACCGCTGATTCCCATTGACATGTATATACGTCCAAATGTTATGTCATTGTGACTCCTGTTGATGTCCATAAATGCGCTGCAATCGCAAGGTCTGTCATTTGCACATTTTTCAAATTTCACGCATGATTTTTGGTACGTATATGCAGGCAAGATGTGGCGAGAAAGAAAATAAGATACAGTCCTTCTGTTTTGTCTGGGGAATGGTGTGGCAGGAGTGATGGGTGAAAGGGAAAATGGTGTGGCAGGAGTGAGGGGTGAAAAGGAAAGTGCTGTGGGGGGAGTGAGGGGTTAAGGGAAAGTGGTGGTGGAAGAGATGCAATGCGAGCATGTGGTGTACATGGGCAGTGGGCAGGCGAGGAGGAGCTGCTCCCTAGCACGTCTTTCGCCCTGCAGTATTCCCGCACTTCCACCCCACAGCCCCGTGATGTGGGGAAAGGAAGGCAAGGGACGGTGAGAAGGAAAATAATGTATGTCCTTCTGTGTTGTCTGGGGAAGGTGCGAGTGGTGTGGCGGGAGTGAGGGTTGAAAGGGAAAGTGGTGGCGCGGGAGTGAGCGGTGAAAGGGAAAGTGGTGGTGGGAGAGAGGCAGTGCGAGCACATGGTGTACGTGGGCAATGGGCAGGCGAGGAGAAGCCGCTCCCTAGCATGTCTTTCGCCCCGCAATATTCCTGCACTTCCTCCCCACAGCCCTGTGATGTGGGGAAAGGTAGGAAAGGGAAGAGAAAGGGGAAAGGAAAAGGGAGAGGGAAGAGGAGCGCCAGTGGGGAAGGGCGCCGCTCTCCACCTCCCCATCCTCCCTCACCACCCTCTCCTCCCCACGCTGATAAGGAATACCACACCTTGTTACATTACTGATACTGTGTGTGCTTGCGATAATAGGACGCTCACTGTAAAAGTAATGGCCGTACATATGCTATAATATGACGCACAATATAATAGTAAGGCCTGTAAGTATGTGATAACAATTATATGAAGTAGAATCGGGTGTAATGTTAGTGGAAAAGTATTATATAAGTGGAAAGTTGAGTGTAAGTTGAAACAACAGTCATTTTGAGTTCACTCACTATGTACAAAGACACAACTATCTTCCCAGTGTTTCACGAACATATAGTGGAAACATCGAATCATTTGCAATACGCAGCAGTAAGATTAGGTTTTCATTGTATTTCGCCAGGTGTAAATTATTTTAGGACAGAACTGGGAAGATAGTTTTGTCTTTCATTGTACATATGCGATAATATGACGCTCAGTATAATAGTAAGGCCTGTACATTACATATGTGATAACAATTATATAAAGTGGAAACGGGTGTAATGTCAGTGGAAAAGTTATATAAGTTGACAAAAGAGAATGCAAGTTGAAACAACAGTCATAACGAGTTCGCTTACTATGTAAATATGCTCAAATATTTCGCTAAATATAATTGTAAGGCCTGTAAATATGTGATAGCAGTTCTATAAAGTGGAAACTGATATAATGTTGGTGGAAAAGTATTATGTAAATAGAGAATATGAAATGTATGTTCAAACAACAGTCACAGCGCATCATATGTGACTGAGTTGTGCAAGTTTGCCATGCTCACTCAATGGAAGAAAGCTTATTTCACCTATATTTTTGTGTGAAAACGAATATATTCTTGTACTACATGTTTTTTGTTCCAAATTAATAAATATCTACCAATGCTGAGTGATTTCCAATACTTGCCTCAACCATAGAAAACGGGACAGCAGCCGAAAGCCTTTACAGAACACGGTACCAGGTGCACAGAGGCTCACCTGTTTTGACCATTTCTAGGCTCAGGTAAGCACTTTCTCTGTGATCTGCCATCGTTTCTTACCAAAAGCGGAGGCTTGAGCCAAAAAATAAAAAATAAAAATCTGCCAGGATTGGGGGGGATCAGTTGTGGAAAATCATCCGGGATGGGGCGGGTTAAATCTACAAAAAATAATGCAAAACGAGGTTTGGCATAAACAAAGTTTTTGTAATGCCAACCAGACCTTGAAAATACCAAATTGGCATAAGTATCCCAAACCTGGCAACCCTGAGAACAACTGCTGATTCCCAAGGACTGCTGGACTTTTCTTTCACACCCTGACTTTGAAGATTCTCCATCACCTTCACTATTTCTTGCCACTGAGCTGGCGTCATCCTCTGAGCTGGCTGTTTAATCGGGTGGTGATCTCCGGTGTCAGTACAATGCTTTACCAGATCTGTGCATTCCAGGTCCAGGTCTTTGGTGGAAAAGATATCAGCAAACTTCTCTAGCACTTGCCTTAACTGCAGCACTTGAGAGTCATCCATGCACTGGCAACTCATGGGAGACAGGTCTTGTAAGTGGTCTGACAGATTCCCATCTTTTTTCACTTCACTCTTTCTACAGGCCTTCCACTGATGCCACTCAGGGCCCACCGCCTGGCACAGTCCTACAATTTCTCCTTCGATGATTTCCTGTGACTCATGGGAGAAACTGGCCATCACAACTGGAGCTTTGCCGGTTCCTCTTTCCACAAAAGTCCTTTCCACCATCACTCCAGCCTTCATCTTGCACCGTCTTACTGGCTCCTTGACCCCTATATCAATGTAAAAAAAGCCACTCACCTAGCACTGAAGCAGTAGTTCTGATCTTGGGGTATCACTGTAGTGTGCAATGCCCTCATCTCACCACCAGAACTTGTATGTCTCACTGCCATGACAGGAACCAACTTTCCTCAAACCTTGAGCCTCATGGAACAGAAGTCCAGCTCACATCCCATGTACATCAGATAGTTTAGGCCAGGAAGGCAAGGATCCTCCCTCTCGGCCATATAGACTGGAAGTGTGGCCTCTTGCCCTGCCACTTTAATCTGGACATCCAAGGGCCTCCCTCAGTTCGCTGCAGTGCCCAGTTATGCCACACAATTGTTCTGATGACTCAGGCAGATACCGATAATGTAACACGGGCCTCACAAAAGTCTGCTCTGAGGCCGAGTCAGTCCCCAGGGAAACTTACTGCTGTCTATTCTTCCATCTACCTGCACACTGTCAAATAAAGTTCTCTTGCATTTCCTTGGTGGTGGGGCTTCTTGGGAAAAACCGGTTGGTTGTTCACCCTTGTCACCAGCTTTGGCTGGTTTACTTACTTCTTTTTCGTATTCTGCAGCCTTCTTCTTATCGTCCTTCTCTTTGGACAGTCATAACAGAAGTGTCCCACCTCACCACACGTCCAACACCTTTTGTTGCAATTGAAGACTTCCTTGTATTGTTCTCCTCTTGCTCCTTTTTTCATTAATAACAATCCTCCTTTTCGCGTCCTGGCCTCCCGCAGAACCAGCAACCTCCTCTGATCTCCTGTTCTCCCTTCCACTTGTAGCAATCCCCTTTCCAATGTCCTAGCTTTTTGGAATACAAGCAGCATCCACCGAATTTCTCTGCTTCACGTACTTGCTCCTTTCCTGTCTCGAATCCTGCACTACGTCCTGACTGCAAAGTGGATGTACTATACCTGATATAGGGCTCAAATTGCAGAGCCCTGACTAGTGCTTCTTGCATGCTTCTTGGTTGTACCTGCTTAGCTTGCACTTTCAACTGTGTACTATCAAGAACATCGATGAACTGGTCCCTCACAAGAAGAGCCAACAGCTCAGGTGCTGTTCCAGGGAACGCCTTGTGTGCCATACTCTCCAGGTCATGAGCAAGCTGCTGTGGTGATTTGCCTTGAGCCCATACATGGGTCTAGAATCTTGTTCTTTAAACCCCAGTCTAGTACATGGTCTTGTATCTGCACTCCAGCCCGTCTGCCAGGGGCTGGTAACTGTTCCTCTCCTCCACTGACGCCTGACCAAGAATCTTCACTGTGGCACCCTTGAGACTAATGGCATGCTGCACAGCCCTCTACCTATCATCCTAACCATTCTGATGAGCAAGCAATTTGCTTTGCACATGGTAAGCTTCCTACAATACTTTTTTTTTTTTCAAGTTCCTGAAGTTTCTTTTTAATTGGGACCCCACTGTATCCATGCATTTCACTGGGATGGGGCCTATGAACTGGGGCATTATACTTCAGTTCAGGACTCGAAGCTCCTACATTCTGATTATTCAACCCTGTAATGCTACTCTCAGATGCTTGGGATTCAATATTCAATATACACTGTTCATTCCATTCATATGCTCCCTGTGGATTAACCTGGGGCTCAGCAGTGCAAGATTTCTCTACAGCCTCAATTCTCTCACTAATTGTCTTCAACTGGTCATCTGCATGTATCAGCAGGTCGTCTACATGCTATCTGCACTCTATTACATTATTGCTTACCTCATGCTTCTGCCGCTGTAGCTCAGCATATACATCCTCCTTCGATTGTTGCTGGTCTTCCTTCACTTCCCCCGTGAAACCTTCTAGCTGTCCCTGCATTCTCAGTTGTAACTCCTTCTGTTGCTCCTGTAATGGCTATTGGAGCAGTTCATATTCTTTCCGTTCTTCACTTTGTGCTTCTAGCTGTTCCCTTTGTGACTGTAGTTGTTCACTTAGTCCATTCGTGAACTCTTTCTGTTATTCACTTTGTGCTAGTGGTTGTTCAATAAATTCTTTTTGCCCTTCAGTCTGTGATTGTAGTTGTTCACTTTATGCTTATAGAATCTTCATAATTGCAGCCAGAGACGCCTCCCCCTGCCTAGCTTGGCCTCTTGTCTGTACACCTTCCATCCCCCATGTTGAAGATTTGATTCACTGCAGAATTTTTCGATCCTCACTCCTGACACCACTTGTTATGTCCACGTCCCACACTGCCACAGGCTCCAACAACAGTAGTTAACCCGTGGATTGCGCAATTACCTATTTTTATCCCACCCCGTTCTGTGCAAAAAACGAAGGAAAAAAAAGATTTTTTTTTTTTATTATTATAAACTTGAAGATAAACATCCAGGGCACCATCTGGTGAAAAGAAAAAAAAATCTCTCCATCTTTGCATAAGGCCATACGTAAGTTACATACGGGAGTAGTGAAAAAAAAAAAACATGTTTTTTTTTGTTTTTGTTTATTATAAACTTGAACATAAACATCTAGGGCATCATCTGGAGAAATATAAAAAAATCTCTCCATCTTTGCATAGCATCACACGTAAGTTTGCGTAGGGGTGGAGTAGTTAGCAGTGATGCACGGCCAGCAAAGCCTGAGCTGTGGCTTGCAACGCAATGCTACCCAGCCTGAGCTATGGCTCGCAGCGCGACGCTACCTAGCCTAAGCTGTGGCTCGCAATCCATGGGTGAAGCATAGGAAGGACATCACCAAACGAACTGCTTTTCATAGGGTCATCATTTCAATGTAACTTACTCAGATTCTTACAGTAGATCAACTCAGGCATAATAACACAGGCTTCTCATGATGTTTTTTTTTTTTTTTTTTTGCCAAGTAATTACACTGTCTGCTTCATATCTCCAGAGCTACACTAACTTCGCAAGCCACAAGTCAAACTAAACTGAAAACTGAAACTCCAAAGAAAATAAGAATGTATCCAGAACTTTACAAAGTACCTTCACTTAAAGCAGCAGGCTAAACTGGCAACTCCGACTCGTAATGGAAAAATGCGTGAAACGTCAGAAATTCTCCAGCAATACCTAACTAGCAATCCAGCTTCTTAATACTCTGTATATATATATATATATATATATATATATATATATATATATATATATATATATATATATATATATATGGAGCCTCTGTGGTAAAAGTGTGCGTTTTTGTACACTGAAGAACGAGAGTTCACGCCCCGCCAAGGTAATAAACTTTGGGAGCTTTCTTCAGGCCACGCACTGCATTGGCGGACACAATGGGTGCTGTGGTTGAACCAGTGTCGCTTACTATAAAGTATGCTTACACCCAGTCGGCTTGCGTGGGCCGATTATACTTGGTTCACAGACTACAGACACATCCAAAGCCACTCCAACACTACAAATACACTTAAAAGCACTTCTCACCCTACATACAATCTCTGCCAGACAGCCTAAGCCACTTGGTAGAGATACATTGGCTGTATCGTCCCGACTTCGGTCGGGATATGCCGGTCCTGCAGTGGATACTCAATCGGCTAATGATGATATATATATATATATATATATATATATATATATATATATATATATATATATATATATATATTTATATATAATATATATATATATATATATATATATATATATATATATATATATATATATATATGTGTGTGTGTGTGTGTGTGTGTGTGTGTGTGTGTGTGTGTGTGTGTGTGTAGAGAGAGAGAGAGGATCGTGGTACTTCAGCTTTTCTTATTTTAACACATATATGCTGTACTTATATTTGTAAATTGCTGGCAATATAAGCAGCAAGTTTAAACATAGAATAGTTTCTGAAACTAAAGAGGATAAAATTAGCTTAAGAAGTTTACCATTATCAGAGAAAATTAAGGTTGATTAAAAAGTTTCGTAAAACGATGAGTAACGTTTGAAGTGAATTAACTATCCACAGTGTGCAGCTATGTCCGCACGTTGCCCTACATCCACCCACGGTGTACACCTACGTCCGCATGCTGCACTATAGTACACGCCTGCATTTACTTAAAACGTCAGGCATCGATTTATATAACTTTATAATTAACTTTTTCTTTGATAACGGTAAACTTTTAAAGCTAATTTTGACCTCTTCAGCTTCGGAAATTATTCCATATTTAAACTAGCTGCTTATATTGCAAGCAATTTCCTATCTATTTATCTATTGCCAGACTCCTTAATCCCATACGGGGTGGCCACAAACAAACTGCCTCCACGTCGCCCTGTCCCACGCCCTTTCACAGCCCTGCTCCCAACTCACACACCCCTCTCTCTCATATATCTCTCCACTCCATCCCTCCATCTCATCCGTGGCCTCCCTTTCCCCCCTATCCCCCTCCACCTCACTCACGTCCACTCCTCGTCAGTCTCTCACTCTCCATCCTCTCCACATAGCCAAAGCAATTTACAATGTACGTTAAAATAGTAAGAGCTGAAGATTTACCACGCCCCTCAGTGTTGCATTAGTCAATGAGCAGCCTTACGTTATTTCAAGCGTTTCTCGGTTGCAGCTATCACAGCTGAGTGAACAGGATATAGTTTGCCAGGCGGTCACAGATGGTGCTGAGTGCAGCACGTGCCCACTTGGTTTGCTTCCACTGCAAGTGTTGGTGGTTATCCATGTATTTTGTCTGATTCTTAGCTTATTTTACTTGCACTTAACTTCAGCTATGGCTTCTTAGAAAGATGCGAGTGTAAGTGGTGGTGTCAAGCATAAACAACGGTCTCATTCAATACAGTTAAACCTCCTTGATCGTGGTTAATTGGTCGGCCAAACAACTGCAGTGACGAAATCCCTCAATAACCAAATAAGAAAGTAATCAGGATAAATGTTACTTGGTTCAGGGCCCAGATGTTTACTCACTTTTCTGCCTAATGGCCGAATAATAGTCCATAAAAAGACTGGACGAGCTGCGTCAGCAGTATTTACACCAATTCTGCTACTCACGATCATGAGCCAGATGATCGTTTTCTCTTATAGTTCGTCTAACTTTGTGAGTCAGCATTCTTATCAATATATGTCGTCTGTGAATATGAAATTTTCACAGTTAACAATTCCTGACCATCAGTTTCCGTTTCAGTGAATTCGATACATCTGATCACATTTTTCGTTCTTTTAGTTAAGTTTGCCCTTGAATGTTTTATCACCACTTCAGTTTATTCTTTAATTACCACCACAGTCAAATCAAAACATTATATCCATCACTGGTGTCAGCTGAGACGCTTCATAAGCCAGTGTGGAGTGAATAAAGCATTGTTATGCTTCGGGGATGTTTCCCTATCAAAGCCAGTCGCCACGAGGCACGCCAGTACCACAGAAAGACAAAAGGGGCTACGCGGTGACCTACTGCAATGACTGCACGTATCTTCACGTATATTATCACTCATATGTCTGGTCACAGAGGTATACTGGTACCTTTTGAGGGGATATAATACAACAGAGTATTTATATTTTGCGAAAAACAAAAACAATAAATCAGGACAAGGTAGAACTATTGAAACAAATGGTGCCAGGCACAACAAACCTTGCCCGAAAGAAGTTATATTATTTTCAGCTAATTTCAAGTTACAGCCCTCTGAAAATCTGTGCCTTTGTTTGACGTTTCAAGGTCACTCAAGGTCAAAGGCCATGGTGCCAAATAAAAGCTCATATAGGACTTCCTATACTTCGATAATAGAAAATATCTCTCAATCTTCACCCATTTTTGAGATGTAGCACCCTGAATAAGCGTGACCTTGAGTTTGACCTTTCAAGTTCGCATAAGGTAAAAAGGTCATAGTACCACTTAAACGCCCATCTGTACTGTAAGTTGATAATAGTAAATATCTATCTGCAACCAGTTTCAGGTTAAAGCCCCCTAAATATCCGTGACCTTGAGTTTGACCTTTCAGGGTCACTCAAGGTCAAAGATATTGGTGTCAGATGAAAGACCATGTGGGAGTTCCTTTATGTTGATAATGGTAAATATTTCTATCTTCAACCGATTCCATGTAAAGCTAAGGTAAGAAAAACAGGAAATTGCAAAACAAGGTGGATCTGTGTTTCTTTAAGGATCAACATGAAATAGGAATAGAATGCTCCTGGTAAACAATTTTAAATGGTATTAGAAAAACATATAAAAAGATATATTTTGCAGTGTCTGATACGCTAACATGACCTAATGCTCTCAAGACGCTTCACAGTTTGGCCTATGTACTAAGAAGAGTAAATTCTCGCTATATATGAGATAGCAGCATATATATACTGTAGCACTGACTGAACATCACATATTCAGTTAAGTCATATAGATAATATACAAAAGTGGTTTAAACATGTCAATTTGAGGATCCCACCCTACTCTTAACAACTGCTTTAAAAATGATAGTACATGTCACCAGATGTCACCACCAACACAGAGTAGGGCCCATGCTTGCCCCTGACCTATGGCTCCGTACGGCACAACCTGCGGGTTTTAATAACAAATAATTCATTTGCATGGAATACTTCCATTGTATTTTTAGTTTGTTCAATTTTTAGTATATTCAATATTTTTCACATAATTTATTTAAATTGTTGTATGTTTTATGCAGGTACAGAAACAGTTTGATGAGAATAATTAAATATAGGGTTTGCGAAAAACAGCATGCTTCCCTTAAAAGTTTCGGATCAACTACAAATTGAAAAAATCTTTTCCTTCCTCAACTTGTAGCATATGGGTACTGCAACTGGCGCGTTCCTGGGAGAGGAATAGGGGGAAGGGCTTTCAGATATACGAGGTGCCGTTTTAGACGGCACGGACCATGGGACCCCTGTAGATATAGGGGGCTCCACCGAATGTACTGCATAAGGTGGCAAAAACATTGCATCTCAGCAAAAACTATGTTGCAGTGAGGTGACATTATTTGCCACGGGCAGTGTGCCACCGAAAGTCACTACTCACTGTCTCGGCAAATTAGAGAGCAGGACATTAACCCCTTAACCGCGGGTATTGTTTTGGTCTGACTGTCCTCTCCCGCGGGGGTTTCAGCCAAATGTAAACAAACCTTTAAACCTTAATAACTCTGCACAGAATAAAGCTAGAGAAAAAAATAAGGTACCATTAGAAAGTACAAACCTTCAGCTTTCCATTGATGTAGGTTTCATGACTTCGTTGACTTTCACAGGACGGGGAGAGCCGTTAGAAGTGAGGGGTGTGAAATAACTATTTTACGCCCCACACACCAGTACCAAATGCCAACCACTCTCTCATAATAGTAATATAAACATATATGAACACTGTACATACGATAAACACCCACTCTGTGTTCACTGAGGTAGGTAAAAGGCACTTCCCTGCGGCTGCGCCCGCTCTTCACTGCGGCTGCGCCTCACTTCACTGGAGCGGCACCCGCTCACTGACGTTTCCTGCGATCTTTTCATTCTTTCTAACTTCTAATATTATTTTACATATAATATGGGCAATGTACATTATATTTACAATGCACTTATTACTATATTGCGTCACTGGCGCATCACAGAATTACGTAAGTGCCGCAGAATTCCACAAGTGCCGCAGATTCTCTTATTACAATATCACTTATTATACTGGCCAATATTTCCTTTATTTTCTAGCAAAATATCCCTTATTACTACATTATCCATTATACAATTATTGGCAAAGCACGTCACTGTCGCATCACTATATATCACTGTCACTTTCAGTATTTACTCAGAAAGTGGTACTCGGCAAAGCACGGAGTTACACATAGAGCGACTTGGCATTCAAGGCACTGGTGTGTGCTCATTTTTCTCATCGTAGGCCTTCGTGTGGTGGTTGAACATACTCTGCAGCGGCCCTGTGACAACCTGCCGCCTGCTTTAGGAGGCAATTTCACAAGCTGGTGCCGGCTCATGTAATTGCGGCACTCAAGACGGTCAGGTTGTGTGTCAGAGTGTCGCCTCGGGATCAATGCCGTCACCTGACCAA
The DNA here is from genome assembly GCF_032717465.1 of Coenobita brevimanus. Taxonomy (NCBI): domain Eukaryota; kingdom Metazoa; phylum Arthropoda; class Malacostraca; order Decapoda; family Coenobitidae; genus Coenobita; species Coenobita brevimanus. Next base: position 29,959,280 of record NC_137019.1, read on the forward strand.
ATCGTTCAAGTAGCTGCTGAACGACAGTCTTGGAAAACTGTCTCAGTGATGGTTGCCTTATGCCCCCGACTTGTGTCTTGTAAAGAATGAAGGCATTGAGCATGCACATATCGAGCATGTGCAGGCAAGCCTTCCTGTACCATCGGGTGTTTCTCCTGAGACAGTCTATTTCGCCAATCATCATATCAGACTTATCAACGAGTCTCATATTTACATTATAATCAATGACGGCATCAGGCTTCATGATTGGCTCTCCCGTCTTGTAGCTGACCTTCCCAGTTCTCTTCATTTCCCCCTTGTGGATGGTGCTGATCATATTGACAACCTTCTTGTCATGCCACCTGATCGCAAGAAGCTTTTCTGACTTCTTCAGGTGAACATCTCCCCTGGATGATGATGATGCTTCGGGGAAACTAGGCCACTCTTTCCTATAGCTCCGTACAGTGCCAACAGTGCCAATGCCGTGTTCAGCAAGGTATTTGGAGAGTTTCGGTGCTGTGTAATAATTGTCTGTGTACATCACATGATTACCACCAAAATACCTCTCCATCAGCACTTTTACAACGGAGCCAGAGAAGCCAAGGGGGTCTTTCCTGTTCACATCCATTGTGCTAGCCGAGTAAATGACAAAATCCATTATATACCCCGTCTCACAGTCACACAGCACAAAGAACTTTATCCCAAAGCGGTGGCGTTTGCTGGGGATGTACTGCCTGAATTTGAGACGTCCTCTGAACAATACCAGGGACTCGTCTATGACGACTTTCTGCATAGGCCTGAAAAATCGCATAAATCGATCCCTAATCTTGTTGAGGAAATCCCTCACTTTCCACAAAGGGTCAGTTTGGGATGGGTTGTCATTATCAGCGAAGTGCAGGTACCCAAGCAGCTGTCGGAACCGATCCCGTGACATATACTTCCCGAATATGGGGATAGTAGTTATGTCATCCACGAGCCAGTACTCCTCCAACTCATGTCTCTTTATATGGGGCATCAAAAACATGAGTGCAAAAAACATACAGCTCTCTGATCCCGACAGGCAACCACGACACTTGCTTTGGCGAGCCAATAGGTCCCAGCCCTTGTGCTGCACACTGAGTTGCATACCTATTGGTCTCATCGCTGACATGCTGCACAATTTCATCATCAAGGAAGGCCAGGAAGTAATCAACAAACTCATCACCTGCGTTGCATGGGAAGGCAGGCTGTATTCCAGCATTTGTCATATCAAACGGTGGATTGTGTGGCTGGAAATCTCCACCGTCAGTCCAAACAAATGCATCAACTTGCCCTGTGCGTGGTTCAGTGGCAGGGGCAGGTTGCATTTCACTCGTTTCCCCGTGAGAAGGAGCTGATGTAGAGGCAATGGGTGAGGCAGGAGGTGAGGCAGGAGGCAAGCGGGAGGTGGGTGAGGCAGGAGGCAACGGGGAGGGGGTGAGTGCGGGGGCGGTGAGTGGGGGGTGGCGCGGGTGAGGGAACTGAGCGGGGGCAGGCGGGGGGTTTCTGACCTGGTGCGTGGTGAAACTTGACCCTTTCTACCCCGCTTATCACCTCGCTTATCGCCTCGCTTATCGCCCAGCTTTGCCCTCCAACTGCCACGCATCCCCTTTGTTCTAGGCCTGCCTGCACGGCCTGCACGGCCTGCCTTCCCTCGCTTTGCAGGCTTTGGTAATTCGTACTCCTCAGATGATGTAGACTGAGGAGAGGGCACGACAGATGATGATGATGATGATGTGAGGGCAATTGGGCTAGGGGAACGGGAAATTGATGGGAAATGCGTACTAGGGCCTGGTGTGGGAGACGTGAGCCTGCGCTTCACTCCCTTCCCACGTGCAATACCAGATTTGCCCATAGGAGCCTTTCCTTTCCCAGAGTAAGTTGGGGGTGGTGGGGGGAATCAACACGATCACTTTCATCACTGTCACTATCAATGGAAAATGGTTCACCACCAATCACTGCCAAATCATCACTGCTTGCTGTGAGTGTGTCACTTTCACTGCCACAATCAAGAGTAGTACTTACTGTTTTGTCCAGCTCAGTTCTAATTTCAGGAGTGCTCAACCCCTTCTGCCTCACCGTCGGCAGTTCCTTTACCGGTGTAGAGGTAGAGGGAACACTAGCACTAAACATTGTAGAGGAGGAAGCGAGCGACGATGAGTCGGGACGGAGCGCCATTATCACGCACAGAGCTGGACAGATACTGACTGACGCGGGTCAGGGCAGGGGTGGGGGTGGTCCCCTCGGGGTTGGAGGAGGGAGGTGTGGGATGGCTGGCGTGAAAGAACTCGACAGCTACTCTTGCGTGAGAATATTTGCGCGCCGGGAAAACGCGCGGTGTTCAAAATATTCACGATCATTCCAGAATGCCACCCGCGATTTGGTCCAGTTTTGTCGCCGTCATTCTGGAATGACACCCGCGGTTAAGGGGTTAAACAAACTGAAATTCATGAAGATCTATACGTCCATTGTACGCAGTCTCATACACAATTACAAGCTTGATAACTTAATGAGTGAATCAGAAAACATTAGTAGGGATATTGTAGGTCTGAGTGATGTCCACAGAAAAGAAAATGTAAATCAGCTCCAAGACAGAAGTCACCTACTTTACTACAGAGGAAGGCAAAATGAAAGAGTTAATGCTGTAGGATTTGTAATTGATGGAAAACTTGCAGACAACATTATTATATTCAGCAGTGTATCTGACAGAGTAGCATGGATTGTAATTAGACAATGCAAAAAATACACCCAGTAACTAACACAAGTATATGCACCGACTTCACAAAGCTCAGATGAACATATACGAGTAGAAATGTTCTGTGAGGACATCTCCCAAATTATTAAAGAAGAAAAGACCATTTTTTTTTTTCCACATATAAGAAAAAGATATTAAGCGAAATTAGAGTGATATCATCACTGTGAAATGCCTGAAAGAGTCCACTGCAGGACGAAGATGTCTCTCATCTTTTTCCATTCTGACTTATTGACACCTTGCCACTTCCATCCAGTCCTTGCAGATTTGCAAATTTCACTTTTCAGTCTTGTTATCTGTCTCCCTCTTCCACACACTCAGTCTCATCAGCCATTTTAGCATCGTGATTTTCCATAAGTTAGATCCTCTGCATAAAACACAACCTGCTATTAATTTTTTTTGGGGGGGCAAAATAATAGTAGTGATAGGTCTTTTACAGTATTCTTTTCCAGCTTCTTTAGAAGCAACAACTTTTGCAGGTTTTCTTTCTTTCGTGGCAAAAAGGTTTATCGAGTTTATTTTGTCCCTCACTATTTGTTTGGTGGAATATATATATATATATATATATATATATATATATATATATATATATATATATGAGAGAGGGGTGTGTGAACTGGGAGCAGGGCAGTGAAATGGCGGGGGACAGGGCGACTTGGAGGCGATTTGTTTGTGGCCACCCCAAACGGGATTGAGGCGTCTGGCAATATATATATATATATATATAGGATTAGACTGTAGGAGTAGACTGTAGCACCAGTCGAGCAGGGCAGTACTCCCAAGGTGGGTGGAAAGCTGATGACAGGGAGAGCTGGAGCTCCCGTTTCATTGGCCCTCGGGACTAGTTCCCGACCATCCCCCTTTGCCGAACTTTTTCAGTGTTTCAGTAACATAGAGAGTAGGCCAACATGCTCTCTAACTGTCTACACCAAACTACATGCCAAGTACACAGTACACTTCCTTTTCTATATTTAAAGAAAAATGGTGCATATAGACCATGCCTCGGAGTCCCTAGGGGGGGTACCACAAATGCCCCCACCATCCGCCCCTCTCCTGGTGACAACTCTATGAGTTGCCTGGAACCGCTGTCTGACTCGCTTCCTTTTCATTTCTGCAACATTCCCGGCCTTTCCTCTAACTTTCTTTCTGTTGAACATCACCTCTCCTCTTCTAAACCTCACCTTCTCTTTTTAACCGAGACTTAGCTGTCTGAGGCAACTGACAGCAAACCCTTTCTGTTTCCTCCTACTTTCTCTATACTCGTTTCAAAGCCAAAGGTAGCTGTTGTGTATATGTACGCTACGACTTACCTTGCTCTCATGTTCCTGAACTTGATTCTTCTGAATTCTCTACTCTCTGGCTTCGGCTTTCCTGTCATTCTCTGACTAAAATACATCTGCGCTGTTTAATTATCCCCTAGTGCTACTGACTATCAAAAATTCTTCGAATATCTTACTTCCACGATGGAACACATTCTATCCATTTCTCCTTTCTCTGAAATCTCCATTCTAGGAGATTTCAGTGTTCACCACCACCTTTGGCTCTCCATTCACTGATCCACCAGGTGAACAAGCCTACATCTTTTCTGTCCTTAATGACCTAGAGCAGCTTCTACAGCACACTACCCATATCCCTGACCGCCTTGGAGAGAGTTCCAACATACTTAACCTCTTCCGTATAACTAATCCTTCTGCTTACACTCCTAATCTTTTCTCCCCGTTGGGCTCCTCCGATCACAACCTTATTACCTTAACTTATCCTATTTATCTGGTGAAGCCTGTGGACCCTCCAAAGAAACGGTGACTGTGACACATTTTGGAGATGCAGATTGGGAGGCCCTCAGGCAGTACTCTTTGATTTTCCCTGGAATGATTATTGCTTCCATGGCCGGGAGCCATCTTAGTGTGCCTTGTGCATTATGGAGGTTATTCTCTCAGGCATGGAAGCATACATTCCTTTTCATATCCTTTGACTAATGCAAGAAAGCCTTGGTTTAATCGCGCTTGTTCCAATGCTGTCCGCAACAAGGAGAGGGTCTATAAAAGGTAGCAGCGCCAACCCACCCCTGAATCACATCTTTTTTATGTTTCTGACCGGAATCGTGCTAAGTCTGTTCTTCACTCTGCTAAATATAATTTCATCCATACTAAATGCTCTCAACTCTCCAACTTGAATTCTTCCCGCTTCTTCTGGCACCTTGCCAAAAACCTTTCAAACAACTTTACCTCATCATCCTTCCCTCCTCTTTTCTACTCTGATGGCTCTGTAGCTATTTCTTCTACTGATAAAGCAGATCTCTTCACACAGACTTTCTCCTCCAATTCCACCTTAGATGGTGCTGTTCCTCCAACACTTCCCCCCTCTGACTTCCTCATGGCTGACATTAATATTTCTTCAGCTGATGTATTTTCTCCCATCACCGCCCTCAGTACTAACAAGGCATATGGGCCTGATGGAGTCTCTCCTGTTGTCCTCAAGAACTGTGCTTCTGTGCTTAAACCCTGCCAAGGTAAACTCTTTCGTCTTTGTCCTTCAACTTGTACCTTTCCTTGTTGCTGGAAGTTTGCTCTCATTCAGCCAATCCCAAAGAAGGGTGACCATTCTCAACCCTTTAACTACTGTCCAATTGCTTTAACATCTTGTGTCTCAAAAGTTTTTGAGACTATTCTTAACAGAAAAATTTTAAAGCATCTTTCCTATTACAACCTTCTTTCTGATCGTCAGTGTGGGTTCCGTCAGGGACGCTCGACTGGCGATCTTCTCGCCTACCTTTCAGACTCCTATTCATCCTTCTTTCGGGATTTTGGCGAAAGCGTTGCCATTGCACTTGACTTCTCAAAGACTTTCGATCGAGTCTGGCACAAATCTGTAATTTCCAAACTGTCCTCTTACGGTTTCTGTCCTTCTATCTGTGCCTTCATCTACAGCTTCCTTTCTAGTCATTCTATAGCTGCTGTTGTAGACGGCCATTGTTCTCCTAGATCTATTAACAGTTGTGTTCCTCAGGGCTCTGTCCTATCACCAACTCTCTTCCTTTTATTCATCTTGTGTTCTAAGCTTTACATCTAACTCTATCCACTCGTATGCCAATGATTCCACCTTTCACCTTTCCATTCTGTTCCCACAACGTCCATCTCAGCAGTTACTTCAACAAACAAGGGATGAGGCTATGGCACACCTAATGTCTGACTTGGCTTGTATCTCTGACTGGGGTAAAAATAATCTGGTTGTTTTTAATGCATCTAAGACTCAGTTTTTACACCTATCAACCCGACAGAATCTTCCACAGGAGTACCCACTAAAATTTAATAAAATAATATCAACCTCAATCTTGCATCATCCTTGAACATGCTTGGGGTTTCATTCACTCGGGATTTATCTTGGAACGATCATATTACATCTCTCGTAAAATCTGCTTCCAAGAGATTAATTGTGCTGAGCCGATTCCGTACCTTCTTTACCCCTGCACAGTTCTTGACTTTATACACAGAATTTACTCACCCCTGTATGGAGTACAACTCACATTTGTGGGGAGGCTCCCCACATACAACTCCTCTTAATAGGGTGGAGTCAAAGGCATTTTGTCTCATTAACTCTGCTCCTCTTACTGGCTCGCTTCAACTTCTGTCTCTTCGCCGCACTGTTGCCTCTTTATCTCTTTTCTGTCGCTACTTCCATGGTCATTGCTCCTCTGCACTGTCTGCTTGCATCCCTCCACCTGTACGATGGGCACATAGCACCCGTCTAGCAATAAACACTCATCCCTTTTTTGTCCAGTTCTCTACTGCAAGAGTTAACCGTTACTCCCTATCCTTCATTTATGCAACAGGTCAACCCTGGAACTGTCAGTCTTTCAAATGCAATGTGTCCAGGGATCTCGAAATTAACAGATCTTGAATTTGGCTCTCTTTTGTATTGTTTGTGTTTTTTTTTCTTGGAAGGAATTGTTTGCAGGCTCGTAGCCTTTGGTTCCTTCTTCCTCGCATAATATATATATATATATATATATATATATATATATATATATATATATATATATATATATATATATATATATATATATAACTTTCTCAGTCTTATGTGTTAGGCCTTGTTAGTTCGTTAGATCTGTTAGACACCAATGTGGTTAACTGAAATTTGTTTAATGTGGACAATTCTACTTTAGCGTACCATATTTTGCAAAATGCTGGATACCTCTGGCCTCTTTGTCCAACATAGTGTGAACCTTTCCAGCTTCTGAACACCGTGAATGAAAATAATGCTCTTAGCAGTGAGGCTTCTCATTATAATCAGAAACGTCACTAGCCGACGGGGAAAATGAAGTACTGTGACAGGTCACAATCAGGAAGCATGTATAAACTTTGTATATTTCTGGGGGAAATAATGTCATGCCATACCATTAAACTTTTTCAATTAGCATGTCAAAGCATATATTTCCAGCCTAGAAGTTTAATTTGGTAATGACAGCGTTTCTTTTTTTTTTCTTTTTTTTTTTGTGTGTTTTGTATATCAACTAAATTTAACTGTATTACCTCACGGGAGATCCTTGGTAGATGCGTGAGGGGACGGGTCAGTGGCAGAGATTCACCTAGTACACCTGAGGTTTGATAACTGAGCTGTAAGCTCACCCCAGGTTGTTTTGAGGCCATAATCTTATCTCGATAACAAGAATATCGTCACTGTTTACACATGATGTCCATAATAACTTCCTGAGTGACCTGGGAAATAGGGACTCACGAGAGTACAAAGTAAACTGATTGTAGTTTGCGCCAAAAGTGTCAACATGGGGAATGGATTACTTTTGTAAAAAAAAATTGAAACAACGCAGCTTAATGTATAGTGTCACCTGAGCAATAACGGAAGTTAATGAGGCAGAAAGTGGAAAGGGATGGCACTATTGACAACAAAACGGGACGAGTGAGGTAAACTAAAAGTTAAAAAAAAAGGTGCGCAAGCAAAAGCTGATAAAGTAACACTGGTATCACTAATAATATGGGGAATTGCACTGCGGGAAGAAAGCAAACAAAGAGCATAGCCAATGAATGAGAAATGACAAATGCAGGCGAACAAGAGGAGCCAAACTAAGAGAGCAGTATGGAGTAACGAAGGGTACTCATTCCTCAACACAGTGGTACTTCCCCCAGAAATATTCTCGACTCAGTCACCTTCACCCTAACAAATCCTTTCATAGTCCCAAACGTCACTTTTCCCTCAAACCTAATCCTTCCTCTTTTAATTCGATCCAGACAATTCATCCATCCCTATGCGTTATTGGGATTTTTGTGTGTGTGTGTGGGGGGGAGCCGGGTGAGCACAACAGTGGGCGTGAACGAGGAGGCCCTTGACATGGGAACCATATATACTGCATATCTGTGGATGACAGAGCCCCCCCAATTTTTCCTATCCACATGCTGATGTATATGTTGGGGAAAGGATATTCTTTCCCCGGGCCTGAGAAGTTGGGGGAACCACACCGGTTAGTGACAGGATGCTGACTTGATTAACTTAAGACTGTACATATAATGGGGAAATATACCATTGCCTTTTTCACCGGGTATCACTATAAGTGTGACGTATTTTCAGGATAAGTTTCCCACCATCTTACCATGTCATTCTTTTCTTCTAGTTCCGTCTTCATTCAGCCTTCAGGTGCGAGCTGATGATGATGATGATTAAATTTTTTACACTGGTCTAAATTCTGGACTAATGATATATGTTGTTATGTGAATAAAAATGCAAAAAGAAAAGTGTTACTAACCGGAGAACCGTATGGATATGGGAGGGAGAGGGGACTCAGACAGTTTCACAGTATGAGAGCTGTTTCCAATGTGAATTGTAGATACAACGTAGTGCAGCGTTAGTATCCTTCTTCAGCTACATATAATGATAACTTTTTATCATCCAAGTGCAGTACTAGCTAGTTTTCTTTCTTTTTTTTTTTCAAGGAAGAAGGAACCGAAGCCTAGGAGCCCGCAATTACAGTTCCTTCCAAGTAAAAAACAAAAACAATACAAAAGAGAGCCAAATTCAAGATCCGTTCATTTCCAGATGCCTGGACACATGTACCCCCTCCACAATATGTCTACCCCCGATGTATATATGTCCCCCCCCAATGCATACATGCCCCCACTAAACTTGCTAGGTCAGCATGCTTTCCCACGCCTGAAGACGGCGTTATTGCATCAGTTCATATCAGGCAGCCTAGCCGGGCAGACTATTTTACTGTGAGCTTGTAATAAACTCCTTATCTAGCTGTTTGTACACGGAGTTTCTATCACCAAAGTATTGCAAGTTACATTTGGGGTCTTGGTCGGCTCGGGAAGTGAGGTAATGCTTATCGAAGCCGTAGCCTTCTTGCGCTACGATCTTGCGCCCCTGGCCGACGTAGCCATTGCCCTACCTGCCTACACGCACCAGCTCCATGGACTCAGGAACCATCTCACGGCCCTCATGGGGACACACAACCCGAATGAGTATCTCTATAACCTTTTCCTCCCACTCTCCTGGCAATTGCAATACATAAGAAACAGATTCCCTGAAACCCAACTCAATGAAGTCACGTCCACTCTAAACAATTTCACCGATATCTTACAACGCCACCTTTCAGATCTCAACGTTATCTCTCAGTTCTTCTACCTCAAACTCAACATGGATAATCTCCAACTAGCCATTGACTCTCTCTTGTCTCAAGTCTCTGCCTTGGTTTGTATCCTGGTCGATGCTATCAATGGACGTGTCACTGCCGACTTAGTACCTGTCTCAGCTCTCCGTTCTGTCCTGGAATGGGCTCACTCCACCTTCGGTCTCTCCCCAGTCCACCCTTACTCCTCCCTTGAATATTATTATCCTGTTCTCGAAGTCACTCTTCTCACCACATACGTCGTCGTCCATATTCCTCTCCGTTCTGCCATAACCTTTAACCTTTTCCATATCATTCCCTTCCCTTTCCGCCTCAACAACTCCTTGTTACAGGTATCTGTTCCTTCAGAATATTTCCTCCTCTCCCATGATCATCTTTCCATTGCCTTCCTTTCTTCCACAGACCTCCAGCAATGTTCCTCCCTTACTCCGACCTCTCGTCTCTGTGCTGCCCACCTTTTCGCTATCTTCCCTAGCAGTGCTACACCCTGTGAGTCTGCTTTAGTTCGCAACCATTCCATCTACTCGACCTGTTCTTTTGTCCCAGCTCCTGACCTCCCGGTCCACCATGCTCACCTCAACCATGTCCAGTATTTCTTCTTTGCTGTTCCCATCTCTGTCACAATCATGTGTCCTGGTTCTTCCATTCACTCCGTCCCTGCTAGTGGTCTCTACAAAGCACCTGACTATTGTACCGTCAAATCAGACTCTGTCATCACTTACGCCACTCACTATCACCAAGCTGTTCGTAAACACTCCTATGACATCTTTCAACCAATCGACATGCCTTCAACCCTACCATCTGCCAACATTACCATCACCTCCCCTCACTTGCGCATGCTCACCTTCCTCAATGGCAGTGATTTCATTATGGATCAATTTTCTCTGGCCTTCAGCCGTTCATGGGTTCATCCGACAGTTGTGTTTCCCCCTGTGGTAATCGCTTTCATAGGTTTTCTACTCATCATAAGTGCGGTGCATTGTTGTGTCAGAAATATGGAACGTCGACTCCAGGAAATCAGAGTCGCTACAGGCATAGTACACCCTACACACGACGTAGAAACTCCCCGTACTTAGTGCCCTCGCATTCAGTGACTACCAAAGCCATCTGCCAATTAACCAAACTGTGAACAGCCCTCTGCCTACTAGAAAATGATGGTATTTCTTTCATGCACTACTGAGTGACAGTGTATTCTACAGAAAATACAAATGAACATAAACAAAAAAGAAAAAAAAAAGGAAAACAAAAAAAATAAAGGAAGAACAACAATAGAACTCTCATATCTACTCCTTGTTTATCATGTATCAAACTATTATTGTGTAATTCCCATTATGTTTATATATACCTTCGCCCCTTACTGGATTTGTACCTATTAATCCTTGTATATCTTATATGTATATATCCTTCTAATTCCCTCCCCTCAACATGGCCATGTCTCCCCTACTGCCCCTGAATCATACTTATCCCTTGTACAGTCCTCCCGGTCCTGCCTTATTACTATAATCAAACACCATTTAACTCCCGGTGTCAGGAGACACCGTCTCAGCTACCCGGGAGAGTAGTGTACCCCCTCCACAATATGTCTACCCCCGATGTATATATGTCCCCCCCCAATGCATACATGCCCCCACTAAACTTGCTAGGTCAGCATGCTTTCCCACGCCTGAAGACGGCGTTATTGCATCAGTTCATATCAGGCAGCCTAGCCGGGCAGACTATTTTACTGTGAGCTTGTAATAAACTCCTTATCTATAGTCTGACATATCTAAACGTAGGGTTTTGGTGGAGTCACCCCCTCCCTGCACTGTTGCCACGTTTCCGAGCTGACCTCTCCATCAGCGATGACCTTGACACTGTTTCCCTCTTGTGATCTCCGTTTTTCTAATACCACCTATACCCCTGCCACCAACACCCCCTATACCCCTACCCCCAACAACACCCCCGTCAACAACACCCGCTATACCTCCACCACCAACACCTCCTATAAATATAGACCCCCACCATCAACACCTGTATAATAATTAGCCGTTGATAATTGCTATACTTTTATTGAGAGCATACATTCTACCCTATTGCTCAAACTCCCTAATCTTACAATCCCATCTGTCTTAATCCTTCCCACTGCCTTCGTTCCTAAATCCCTTAATTGATCTATTTTTAACCTAAGTGTCCCCATACCTTTTAAACCATTTACCTCTCTGTCACTATTCTCCACCATATGTATCAACTTGTATTATATTGTGTATAGAACTTTCATACTGTATGCTGTACTACTGTATAATGTATAAGAATACCCACTGTTTAGTGGAAATAAAGTTTTATTATTATTATTATTATTATTATTATTTCTCTCTCTCTCTCTCTCTCTCTCTCTCTCTCTCTCTCTCGCTAGATTTTGTTATGTGTCATCCATGGTTTTTTACTTCCATTTTTATGTATGGATTATAATTTTGACTTTATTTCCGCACCACCCTTGAGGTAAAAGTCACGGCGCGTTTTTTTTATAGAGGTTTCCCCAATAGGCCTAAATCCTGTAGGGGGTTGGTGACCTCCCATAGCGTACACACAAACACGTGTCGCGTGAGTGCTGCCACCCCAGAGCTGTTTGATATATTTATTTTAATTATGAAAGGATCGCCTCTTCCCACTTTTATCCCTTCAAATTTTCTTGCAATTATACTTGCTAAATTAATTAGCAATGTTAGAAGCGTTGGGCAAGTAAATAATAATTAGAATATTTTTAGAGCAACACTGCCAAATTTTTATGCCACGTTTCTCTATTATCGTATAATATAGTATGCAGAATAGTTTTATTCTTCCTTGATACATGTCAGCACTTTCATTACAGTTACATTAGTATGAGTTATGTTTATGTATCATTCCTACTACACAAACCACAGGCGTTATACATCGTAGGGTTAGGAAACATGGCAATAGTGTAGGGAGGGGGTGACTCCACCCAAACCCTATGTTTAGATTTGTCAGACTATAGCTGCTTGTACACAGAGTTTCTATCACCAAAGTATTGCAAGTTACACACACTGCGTTTGAAAGACTGGAGGTCATAGGAAGTGGGAAATACAGACAGAGGGAGACAGTTCCAGAGTTGACCTGTTGCATAAATGAAGGACTGGGAGGAACGGTAAACTCTTCCATTAGAGAGTTGGACAGAAAAGGGATGAGAGTTTGTTGCTAGATGGGTGCTATGTGCCCGTCGTAGAGGTGGAGTGATGCAAGCAGCAAGTTCAGAGGAGCAGTGACCATGGAAGTAAAGATAGAAAAGAGATAAAGATGCAACAGTGAGGCGAGGAGACAAAGATTGAAGGGAGCCAGTAAGAGGAGGAGAGTTAATGAGACTAAAAGCCTTTGACTCCACCCTACTCAGAAGACCTGTATGTGGGGACCCTCCCCATACATGAGACTTATACTCTACACACGGCCGAATGAAACCTGCGTATATAGTCAACAACTGAGCAGGGGTAAAGAAGGTAAGGAGTCGGCTCAGCACACCCAAGCTCTTGGAAGCAGATTTTATATAAGAAGTAATATGATCTTTCTAAGATAAATCCTGAGTGAATGAAACCCCAAGCATGTTCAAGGATGACGCAAGATTGAGGTTGATATTATTAAACATTAGAGGGTACTCCTGTGGAAGATTCTGTTGAGTTGACAGGTATAAGAACTGAGTCTTTGATGCAATAAAAACAACAAGGTTATTCTTACCCCAGTCAGAGATACGAGCCAAGTTAGACATTAGGTGTACCATAGCCTCATCCCATGCATGTTGAAGTAACTGCTGAGATGGACGTTGCAGGAACAGAATGGAAAGGTGAAGGGTGGAATCATCAGCGTACAAGTGGATAGGGTTAGATGTACAACTTAGAAGATCATTGATGAATAAAAGGAAAAGAGTTGGTGATAGGACAGAGGCCTGAGGAACACCACTGTTGACAGATGTAGGGGAAAGACGATGGCCGTCTACAGCAGTGGCTAGAGAATGACCAGAAAGGAACCTGTACGTGAAGGCACAGATAGAAAAATGGAAACCATAAGAGGGCAGTTTGGAAAGTAAAGATTTATGCCACACTCGATCGAAAGGCTTTGAGATGTCAAGTGCAATGGCAAAGCTTTTGCCAAAGTCCCGAAAGGAGGATCACCAGGAGTCTGAAAGGTAGGTGAGAAGATCGCCAGTGGAGCGTCCCTGACAGAACCCATACTGACGATCAGAAAGAAGGTTGTGATAGGAAAGATGCTTTAAACATGTTCTGTTAAGAATAGACTCAAATTTTTTTGAGAAACAGGATGTTAAAGCAAACGGAAGATAGTTAGAGGGTTGGGAATAGTCACCATTCTTTGGGACTGGCTGAATATGAGCAAACTTCCAGCAAGAAGGAAAGGTACAAGCTGATAGACAAAGGTGAAAGAGTTTACCTAAGCAGGATGTGAGCACAGAAGCACAGTTCTTGAGGACAATGGGAGGGACTCCATCAGGCCCACATGCCTTGTTACTGTAGTATTCAGGCCAGTGATGGTAGAAAATACATCAGCTGAAGAAATTTTAAAGTCAGCCATGAGGAAGTCAGAGGGGGGAAGTAATAGAGGAACAGCACCGGTATTGTCTACGGTGGAATTGGAGGAGAAAGTCTGAGCAAAGAGATCTGCTTTATCAGTAGAAGAAATAGCTACAGAGCCATCAGAATAGAAGAGAGGAGGGAAGGATGATGAGGTAAAGTTGTTAGAAAGTTTTTTGGCGAGATGCCAGAAGGAGCAGGAAGAATTCGAGTTGGAGAGTTAAGAGCATTTAGTGACGATGAACTTATTTTTAGCAGAGTGACACGATTCCCGGCAGAAACATAAAAAAGATGTGTTTCAGGGGTGGGCTGGCTCTGGTACCCTTTATAGGCCTTCTCCTTGTTGCGAACACCATTAAAACAAGCGTGACTAAACCACGGCTTCTTTGCATTAGCCAAAGAATATGAAAAGGAATGTATGCTTCCATGCCCGAGAGAATAACCTCCATAATGCACAAGGCACACTCAGATGGCCCCTGGCCATGGAAACAATAGTCATTCCAGGGAAAATCAAAGAAGTACTGCCTGAGGGCCTCCCAATCCACAGCTCCAAAGTGCCACAGACAACGTTTCTTTGGAGGGTCCACAGACCGTACAGAAGCGATAGGACAGTATAAGGAAATAAAATTGTGATCGGAGCAGCCCAATGGGGAGAAAAGATTAGCAGTGTAAGCAGAAGGATTAGTTGTAAGGAAGTCAAGTATGTTGGAGCTCTCTCCAAGGCGGTCAGGGATGTAGGTATGGAGCTGTACAAGCTGCTCTAGGTCATTAACCCCTACACCGCGGGCTTGTTTACCAATGACTTGCGTGTGCCGCGGGGTTATTTGGGCTCCGACAGACTCTCAAAAAATATTTGCCAAAAATCAGTTATTAGTCCTAGAATAATAAAATTACATATGCTTATGGCACATACCTTCAGCTTTCTCCTGGAATGATTGTTGAGCCTTCGTCGGTTACCGTAGGACTTGTGGAGACCTCTGAAGTAGGGTAACGAAGTCTCCACTTTACACTTCCCGACAACCTGTAATATGATTACCACAGCCAGATACAAACACTATAAACACTGTTCTACAATTTTCAAGTAGTTTGGGATCCATACTCAAAAAAAAAACACTGTGAAAGCAATGGAAATTACGAGCGCGTCTGATCGTCGCACTGGCACTAGTTCGCTTTTGTTACTCTGTCATTTATTATTCATAAAACCCCTCACACTTTATATTTCTATTACTATATAAAACTTATATATATCTACAGTCTTTATCCATAAGTTTCCTTCAGTAGTATTAGTTTATTGTCACTGTAGGGATTCAATTTCTTTCAGTAAAATACGTAGCATTCACTTTCTCGTCCTGTATACTGGCATTGAGAGTGAATGTCACTTTCATCTTCACTCTCATAACTCATAGCATTCAGACATGCTAGAGTGAAACTTTCACTTTCATTACTCCTAGGGTATATACTCGTATTCTTATAATACTACTCATTTACATTTCTATTTACGTTCTCTATTTTATTTACGTTATTTACATTTCTATTTTATTTACACTGTGTTGTGCACTGTCACTTGAAATAACTTATAAAACTATTTTCCATTGTTCACGTATATTTACATTCATTACTTTCACTTGCTGTTTACACATTATTTACACATTATTTACAATTCCACTTGTACTGTTTTACTCAATAGAAAGATCGTAGTCACTCTTTTATCAATTGTCAGCCCTTTACCTCTTTCCACACGAGGTTTAGTAGGGGGTAAAGGTCACAGGGCCATTTGCATAGGGGTGAAAAAAGGCCTTGAAGTCAGCAAGAAGAAACATACGTACCCTCGCTTCGGAAGATGAGAGTAAACTGATAACGGAGGGCCAGCGTGGAGGCCTGCTTTAGGGGTTATTCAGAGTTACCAATATTGGTTCTTGAAACAGCTAAGTCTAGCACTGATATGATTGGCAGGAAATCTAGACAATACATTATAAATTTGGTAGTTCCAGGTGAATGTAAATATCACTTAGGCTTCTCCCTTCCCTCCTTACATGTATATTTATTTCGAAAATAGATTAGAGGCCTACTTAGGAGATATATATTCAGAGCTACCAATGTTTGATCTTGAAACAGCTTTGTCTAGCACTGATATGATTGGCAGGAAATCTAGACAATACATTATAAATTAGGTACTTCCAGGTGAATGTAAATATCACTTAGGCTTCTCCCTTCCCTCCTTACATGTATATTTATTACGAAAATAGATTATACGGCATATTTCAAGGGGAAAAAAACAGCGAAAATTAGCGAACGAGTGCACGTGAGGTGTTGTCAGGTGATAATTAGCCAATTCCAGGTGTATGGCACTCTCACTTACCTTATTTCTTTCTTGTATATATTATTTGGTATAAGAATAGGACATAGGGCTTATTTCAATGGATGAAATCAGTGAAAAATTCCAGGGAAGATTTACTTAGCGTAGCACGGCCGGGCATGCGAGAGGATAGGGTAATGGAGGGGGGGTAGGGAGGGGAGTCAAGAACGGGGAGAAATGGCTAAATTGTCAACAATGGATGGGAGTACAGATGAGATTAGGAGTGCTGACTAGTGTTGGACATTGGCAGTACTGATTGATGATACAAGCCCCCACTTGGAAGCCCGGGTGAATTCAAAATAACACAGAATCACAAAAGCGACGCCCCGCGGTATGATCCCTTGCTCCCAAGCGTCACGAAAGTGACGCCCCGCGGTTAAGGGGTTAAGGATAGAAAAGATAAAGGCTTGTTCACCAGGTGGATCAGTGAATGGAGAGGAGAGCCAAAGGTGGTGACTAACATTGAAATCTCCTAGAATGGAGGTTTGAGAGAAAGGACTAGTGGATAGAATGTGTTCCATCGTAGAAGTAAGATAGTTGAAGAATTTTTGATAGTAGAATTAAGGGATAAGTAACGGTGCAGATATATTTAGTCAGAGAATGACAGGAAAGCCAAAGCCAGAGAGTAGAGAATTCAGAAGAATCAAGTTTAAGAACACGAGAGCAAGATAAGTCGTTGCATACATATACACAACAGCCACCTTTGGCTTTGAAATGAGGATAGAGAAAGTAGGAGGATACAGAAAAGGGTTTCCTGTCAGTTGCCTTAGACAGCTAAGTCTCGGTTAAAACGAGAAGGTGAGGTTTAGAAGAGAAGAGGTGGTGTTCAACAAAGGGAAAGTCAGAGGAAAGGCCGCGAATGTTGCAGAAATGAAGAAGTGAGTCAGACAGTCGTTCCAAGCAAGTCGAGGAGTCGTCACCGAGAGAGGGCCAGATCGTCATCGGGAGACAGATTATTATTCGTGAAACGTGTAATTTTTACAATCCATTTCTTTTAAATTCATTTCTCTGCCTTTGAATTCCTCAGGCCTCTGAATTCCTTCGTTAGTAACTTGTGCTATCTTCCTGCACCTTCTTTCGCGCTGTGCAGCACAGTTCAGGCTTTCTTGAAACACAGTAGGTCTTCCTAGTTTTGTATTCTCCTGGACCGACTTGACAATTTTCATTTTTCTGTCCATTACCAGGACTTCTGTCACTAATCATGGCTGTTTGTCAGTGTTTGCATAGTATATTACAAACATATTGTACCTCATATCTGTTGATTCGAGTTACACTCTTCATTAGTTTCATCCTGGCCTTACTGATGACAGTTTCTGATTGGCAGAATAATATTCTGCTTTCTCTCACTTTGCATAAACTGTCAATTGTCTTTTCTCGTTGGATGAACTCCCTCTCACTTTATAAGTTCTTGCCTTGTTTCCTTTCTCCTATTCCATTTATTGTTTTCCCTCCTGAATGTAGGCTATTATCTGTAACATACAGCTTCCTCCCTCTGACCCTCTAACTCAGGTCTGTCCCTCATGTCCAGACTCCATCTGGCAAGTTGTTTTTATGTTCACATCATCATTTAATGTCCCTGGAAGTACTGTGTTGCGCTATCATATAATGACGGGGGTGTGCATGCAAAGGTTACTGCATAGAAATCCGTGGCTCTCATACTGAAGTATTCTCCACCAGGAAGGATTTTTGTTGAAGGTTATAAAGTGGGCTATGGGAATAGTATTAGTGCAGGCACTGATGATGCATAGAGCGTTGTTCTTTATGATCAACAAGGTATTTTTGTGGGTGTTGAATAGGATGTTTCTCATGCCTGGGATGCACTGCCATCATTAATCTGTTACATTCTTGGTAGAGTAAGCTGAGTGTTTATTTTTGTTGTCCAAAGTCTTTCCCGTAGGTGTCCTATATATGTATTTAGTCAGAGGGTGGATCGCCTCATTATATTTTGTATGTTGCCACTGAAGGTATGTCCAGTGTAACATGTCACTCCTAAGATATTAGTGAAGGGAGGGTACAGAACATGTACATCGTTATTTGTAATATTAATGTTGTATCTGCTCGTGTTTGTCATTGGTGGTGATGAAAGTGGTGGTAGATAATCTTGATACAGCGAACAGGCAGAGTCTGTGATGAGGTTTGTAGTTGTTAAAGTATTATCATCCGAAGATGACCCAACATTTATGGCCAGTTGCAGTTTGGGAATGTCATGGATATATACTGTAAAGGATTATAAAAGGGTTGGCGGAGGGTTAGTGCCCCTCCTCGGAAAACAACTAACTAAAAAAACAAACAATAAGCCTCGGACAAGGACAGACCAAACGATGACGACCAAGGACCGGACAAAGGACATGGTAATTGGAACTTGGAATGTAAGGGGAGCGAATGATGAGGTGAAAGAGAGAGAGATTGTCCAGGTGCTTGAGGGTGCGAAAGTGGATGTATGTGGAATAACTGAAAGAAAATGGAGAGGAGAAAGTGTGAGAGAATGGGAGTATGGATGGGGTATATGTGCAGGAGTAGGTGAGAATGAGAGGGCAAAGGAAGGAGTATGTATAGTTCTGAGTAAAAGATGGAAGAGGAGCATAAGACAGTATGGATCAGTTGGGTCAAGGATTGTGTGGGTAAAGTTGAAAGTTGGAATACAAATGTGGGCGATTGTGTGTGTGTATGCATCAACGCAAGATCATGCTAGAAGAGTGAGAGAAGAGTTCTGGACAAATGTAGAAGTGTGCATGAAAAAGTTTGGAAGGAATGAGAGTGTTTTTGATTGGTGATATGAATGGTAAAGTTGGGAATGTGAAGGTGGATGGAATAGTTGGTGAGTGGGGTGTGCCTGCTGAGATAGATGAGAATGGGAGTGCATTAGTGGACATTTGTGCTGGGAGGGGATTGGTGATAGCCAATACCCTCTTCAGGCATAAAATGATCCACAGGTATACATGGCGAGTGATGAGAAGGGTGGGTGGTGAACTGAATGAAAGGAAGGCAATGATTGATTATGTATGTGTGGATGAAAGGATGCGGAGTTGTGTAAAGGATGCAAGAGTGTATAGAGGCTGGGGGAGTGGACTTTCTGACCACTACTTGGTGGTGGCCAGAATTAGAATGCAAGTAAGATGGAGGAATACAAGAAGGGAAAGACGAGAGGAAGGAGTAGTTGCAAGGAGAGTGGAAAGGTTACAAGAGGATGAGAAAAAGGCAGAGTATAAGAGAGAAGTAGAGGAACGATTGGGCAAATATGAATTGGAGCAGATGGGAGACGTGGAAGGTGTGTGTAAGATATTTACAGAAGAAATATGTGCAGCATGTGATGTGGTGTGTGGAAGGAAGAGAAGACGGAGGGGGGTGCAAGGAACAGCGTGGTGGACTGAAGAGGTGAAACAGGCTGTGGCACAAAAGAAGAAAGCATACAATGAATGGATGAGAAATAGGGGCGTGGAAGAAGTTGAGAGGCGGAAGAGAGAGTTATATATGGAAAGAAAGAGAGAAGTGAAAAGATTAGTAAGAGAGAGTAAGAAGAGAGTGGATGAGGAATTTGGAAGGAATTTGAGTGTAAAGTGGAGGGACTGTAAGAAAATGTTCTGGAGAGAGGTGAAAAGAGTAAGACAGGGTGGAAGTGAAGTTAGCAGGGGAGTGAAAGATAAAAATGGTAGATTACTAGTGGAGAAGGGAGAAAAAGTGAGCAGATGGAGAGAACACTTTAAGGAATTGTTGAACGTAGAGGATGGAAGTAATGCGAGTATAAGTGGCTGAGGAATGGCTGGGAGAAGGAGGGAGATGAGAAAACAGGAAGAAATCAGTAGGATAGAAGTTGTGGAAGCAATGAAGAAAGTTAAATCGGGGAAAGCCCCAGGAATTGATGGAGTGTGTGGTGAAATGCTGAAGCATGGGGGAGAGATAGTAGTAGAATGGATGTGGAAGATGTGCAGATTGGCCTGGGAGGAAGGTAGAGTCCCGGAGGATTGGAAGTCAGGGATAATTATTCCCTTGTACAAAGGAAAAGGGGAAAAAGAAGTGTGTGGTAATCATAGGAGCATTTGTCTTCTTAGTATAATAGGAAAAGTGTATGGTAGGAAACTTATAGACAGAGTTAGAGAAAGAACAGAGAAATTAGTTGGAGGAGAACAGGGAGGCTTTAGGAAGGGAAGAGGTTGTGTAGATCAGACATTCATTCTTAGATCTTTAGTGGAAAAGTTTCTAGAGAAGGGAAAGAAGTTGTATGCGGCTTTCATGGATTTGGAGATAGCATATGACAGGGTGGATGGACAAGGATTGTGGAAAGTGTTAAGAATATATGGAGTAGATGGGAAGTTGTTGAATGCTGTGAAGAGTATGTACGATGGTGCGAAGGCTGCAGTGCGTGTGGATGGTGAACTAAGTGAATTTTTCTCTTTGAAAGTTGGTTTGAAACAGGGATGTGTCATGTCTCCATGGTTGTTCAATCTGTACATGGATGGGGTAATAAAAGAGGTACAAGGTAGGGTAGTGGATGTTGGAGTGGCCCTGGTGAGAAAGGATAGTGTTTGGAAACTCCCTGTACTCTTGTTTGCAGATGATACTGTGTTGTTGAGTGAAGACGAAGGGGAGCTGCAAGGCTTGGTGGATGAGTTTGAGAGAGTGTGTAAGAAACGAAATCTAAAGGTGAATGTAGGGAAGAGTAAAGTGATGGTCCTTGAGAGAGGTGAAGTTAGTGAATGTACAGCGAGGTTGGATGGTGAGGAATTGGAAAATGTGAGTACGTTTAAGTACTTGGGTAGTGTGATGAGTAAGGATGGAGGTTTGGAGGGTGAAGTGCTTGAAAGGGTACAGCAGGGAAGAAAGGTTGCTGGTTTTTTGAAAGCAGTGATAAGAAACAGGGAAGTGAGCATGGAAGTGAAAAAGTTACTACATGACAGTATTGTGATACCAACTCAAACGTACGGAAGTGAAGCTTGGACATTGTTGGAAGGACACAAGTCAAGAGTGAGAGCAGTGGGAATGAGTTATTTAAGCTTGGTATCCATCTTGTAGCGGCCCTTGGAACTTTTTCAATCTTGTCTATATGCTTTTTGAGATGAGGACTCCAGACTACTGATGCATATTCCAGGGTTGGTCTAATGAATGATGTTATTATCCTTCTTAGCATGTCTTCATTTATGTATGTCAATGCTATTCTCATATTTGCAAGCAGTGTATACATGTTCCGTACCTTCTCGCTGATGTGGTCAGCTGGAGATAGTCTGTTATTGATAATCACAAGTAGGTCTTTCTCTCTTTCTGATGTGTATAGGGTTTTATTTCCTAACTTATAATCCCAATCAGGTCTTTTTTCACTTTTACCAAACTTGATTACATGACACTTGTCCACATTGAATTCCATTTGCCATGTACTACTCCATTCATGAAGTTTATTTAATTCTTCTTGTAGCTCTTTACAAGAGCCTGTGTTAGTAATTCTCCTTTGTATTTTTGCATCATCTGCAAACATATTCAGATAGCTCTCATTTCCAGTGTTACTGTTTA
This sequence comes from Coenobita brevimanus, assembly GCF_032717465.1. Lineage (NCBI taxonomy): Eukaryota > Metazoa > Arthropoda > Malacostraca > Decapoda > Coenobitidae > Coenobita > Coenobita brevimanus. Next base: position 29,981,098 of record NC_137019.1, read on the forward strand.
TATCATTTATATACACTAAAAACATGATTGGTGCCAGCACTGAACCCTGTGGTACTCCACTAGTCACTTCTTTCCATGATGAGTAGTTTCCTCTTAGTACTGTTCTCATTTATCTTTTTATGAGAAAGTCTTGAATCCAACAAAACAGTTTGCCTCGAATTCCTCCTTGATGGTACAGTTTCCATAAAAGTCTTTGGTGTGGTACTGTATCAAAAGCTTTCTTGAAATCTAAACAGATACTGTCCACCCATCCTTCCCTTTCCTGTATTGTGTTTGTTACTCTGGCATAGTAGCTCAACAGATTAGTAACACATGATTTTCCTTTTCTGAAACCAAACTGTCTTTCTGTTATGATACTGTTTTCTTCTAGATGATTTACCCAAGCTTTTCTTATAAGTTTTTCTAATACCTTGCTTACAATACTGGTCAGTGATACTGGTCGGTAGTTGAGTGGATTTTGTCTATTTCCTTTCTTGAATAAGGGGACAATATTTGTTTTTTTTCCAAATATCAGGTAGTTTACCTTGACTCAAGGATTTCTTGAAAATTAAAAATAATGGTTTACTTAACTCCTTTGCACATTCTCGTAATACCCAACATGAAATTTCATCAGGACCACTTGCTTTTCCTCTGTCTAATCTACTTAACTCCTCCTGTATTACTTTTTCTGCTATTTGTATATCTGGTAGTATGTGTGGACATGCGTGCTCCACATAGTCCCTCTCAAAATTTTTTTCTTTTGTAAAAACTCATTGGAAATTCTTATTTAGTGCTTCACAAATATCTTTCTCATGTGTATAAGTGATTCCCTCGTTCGTATTGGATTGTATTATATCTTTTACTTTGGTTTTGCTTCTGATATAGCTGTAAAACAGCTTTGGTTGATCACTACTTTTATTTATTATATCCTCCTCAAACTGTTTTTGGGCTTCCCTCCTTATTCTTGTATAGTCGTTTCTTGCCTGTTTTTAATTATTATACACCCTTTCACTATTGTGTCTTCTGTATCTATTCCACAACAAATCTCTTCTTTCTTTTGATTTTTTACATTCTGTATTGAACCATTTCTGTATTTTCTTATCTGCTTCTTTGTGCTGTGGGATGTACTTCTGGACTCCTGTTTCATAAAATTCACAGAATTTTTTATATACAGCATTTAAATCTTGTCCTCTATGCTCATTTTCCCAATCAACTTCTAAGAAGTACTTCTTTAGATCTTGATAATTTCCCTGTTTGTAGTTTAGGCTCTTTTTGTAACTGTCATTGCTGTTTACTATGTCATATGCTATCCTGAAGTTATAATTTAGTACTGCAAGATCGCTTTTGCCGAGTGGAGGGTGATATATTAAACTGTCAATATCATTTTCTTGCCTAGTAAATATTAGATCTAGCACTGAAGATACATCAAGTCCTCTTTTTCTGGTGGTTTCTCTCACATGTTGCGTTAGGAAAAACTCTTGCACGAGATCCAGTTAGTATAATTCTTTCCGATTTCTCTTCCATTTTATGTAGTAATGATCTTATACTCTGAATTGTACTCTCTGCCAGGTCCTCATATTCGTCTCTTTCCCATGTGTTTGATTTGGGTGGCATGTACAAATTGGCTACAATTACTTTACCTTCAGATGTGTTGATCTCTACTGCAATCAGTTCTACTTGTGATGGTATATCTAGTTTTATTTCATTTGACTTTTAGATTTTTCTTAGTTAATAATTCCTCCTCCTTTTTTAAAATTTCTGTCTCTTCTCCATATATTGTATTCCTCTAAGTTTAGTATGTCATTGGATATCCTTGGTGTTAATTTTGTTTCAGTTAGGCATATTATTTGTGGTTCATTTTCTCTGACATAATCATTCATCTCTAGTAATTTAGATGCCATTCCATCCACATTTGAGTACATCAACTTTATCATCTTGTTTATATACTTGTCATGACATAGTTCTACTACCTTCCTCCTTTTTCTTCCATCCTGTTTGTGTACCACTTTCGTACCTGCAATCTTATTACTTTGTAAAAAAATTTCTTCTTCTCTTCTGATCTTCCCTCATTTTTTGTTTTTGCTTCCTCCCTTTTCTCTTTCAGTAATTCCAGTTCCTCTTGTGTTAGGCATCTTTTTATCCATACATTTTTGAACTCCTCTTTTTCCATAAGATTCTTTGCATTTTTTAGTATCTCTTCCACAGTGTTTACATTCTGGAAAGTCACCTTTAGAGGTCTTTTCTTGCTTTTCTCGCATTTTCCTAACCTTTTGTGTTCCTGTATGTCTTTACTACAGATTTCCTCTGATACTTCTTTCAGTAAGCTCATTACATTTGCCATCTCCTTTTTGTCTCTTGTGATCTTGTTTTTTCTTCTTCCTCTTCTATACCAGTGATTACTATTGATTTGTTTATATCTACTGAATCTCTGACTAACTTTGGATTGTTTTGGATTATTCTTTTCACTTCCTTTTTAATGCTTTTTTCCTCCACCCTTGTTTCTAAGTTTTTCTTTACTTTCACCATTTCTGCATACGTGGTTTCTACATCATTGTTGTAGCTTTGCACAGCTTCATTCACCTGTGATCTCTTCTCCTCAATATCACTGCTCTGGTCAATAAGACTGCTTGCTTGCCTAATTGTCTCTGTGTCATTTTTGAACTCTTCCATAACACTCTCGTGATTGACTACTGTACTTGCCATTTCACTCACTTTCTTCCTAAGCGTACTCAATTCCACTGTTAGTTCACTGATGGTTGTGTCTTTCTTATTGGCCTCCCTTCCTAGTTTTTCTATTTCTTCCTTTTGCAAGTGCATTTGCTTCTTTATTTCATCAATTTCATTTTTGAAAGCCATTTCTAGTTTGTGTACACGTTCAACCAGTCTATTGTGAGTCTCCATTTCAACCAGTTCTTGGTAGAAATCATCATTTTGCTTTTTACTTTTATCCCTTTTCTTTTCCAAATTTGCTTTACTAAAGTATGTATCCATCCAGTGTGTGTGTGTGTGTGTGTGACGTAGTAAGCAATACGTCAGCCATTACATCTGCATGCGGTAATAAGACTGCAAATAAACAATTGCCAAATGTTGACAAAAACCTAGAGATATACAAACAAAACATACACCATTGGAATCAGCGTGGAAAACTGAGTCTAACAAGACCAAAAAAACTGAATAAACAAATTCTTTGTTACACAGTGTACACTCATTTGCAGATGACTGACGCAACGCTTCACAGTTCTTTCACACTTCAACTCTCATTCACAAAGTTTGATATCTCTAACTCGCAACACGGTACAGCAGTCTCCACAAATCGAGAATTATCGAAGATCACTGAATGGAGATAAAAAGACATTGTTTCATTTAATGCTAGGAAAACCAAATATACACAGTTTACTAATGGACTGATATTGCCTGGTTCCTATATTACTTTCAGTGTTACTATTGGTCCTTTCTTAAAAAGTATTGAAATTTTCAGTTTCACTTAAAAATACCATCGGCTGGTCCTATAATGTCGGATCAATTGCTAAAACTGCTACAAAAAAACTTGGATTAATGCACGGAATCTGTAACTTCTTCACTGACGAGCTGTTAGCTATAATTTTCAAGTCATTTGGGCTCTCAGCTCGAATAATGCTTGTACTGTACTTGTGGAATAGATGCAGTAAGGCTGTGCTAAAACAGCTGAACAAGAAGCAGAACAAAGTTGTAAGGATAACCGATAATCCATTAATTACACACGAACTATCCATTCCCCAAGTAAGATAGAATTTTGCCTTCCTATAATTAATTTACACACACTTTTATCGCAAATGCTCACATGAAGTCGCATCCATTGTGCCACCTCTCCACGCCTTCCCCCATACTACACGGACATATGGTAGTACTCATGACTGGACTGTCACACTGCCATATTGCAGACCTTCTGGCTATCAGATTTTTTTTTTTTTTTTTTCAAAATTGCATCTCTTTGGAACTTGCTTCCCCAGAATAGTTTCCTCCCAAAACTTCAACCTACAGCAGTTCAGATCCAACTGTTACAATTTTTTTTATAAATGAAGGACACCTGTAATCTGGGATATGTATTATCTTTAACCCTTTATGGGCAGGCAACTTATGAATTATACCACCGTGTGGGGTGGCATATTCTTGGAAAAATAAAGTATCAAGGAATAAGCCTAAACATGCATAAATCAATGAAAATGGATTAAAAACGATGGCAAGAAGTGTTACATGCGTGGTAATACGACTCTGCTGTCTGTGGGAGGAGAAAGGGAGGAGCGAGGGAGGAGAGCGGGCAGGCAGCTTATCACCAGGCACGCCTGGGGCGAGGCTAGCAAACTATTCACTCATTTGCTTTTTCTTCACAACTGAACACTTTATTCATCATTTATGCTTTCTTTACAGTATTCATTGTCTTCAATATCTTTTGTATGTGTTTTCTATTTTACTTGAATACTTATAACAATATAACTTACATATGTATATACTGTTTTACTTCAACAAATATATCACTAAAAACATATATATAAAAATATATATATATATATATATATATATATATATATATATATATATATATTCTATTTTACTTGTTCAAGGCTCGGGAGAGTAGAGGGAAGGACAATAGGTGACAAGGATGCCTCATCACCCAAATTCACTAACAAATTAGGACCGAAAATGGCAGGACGTTACATAACGTCACCCGCCTCCTCATGCACAGATGCTACGTAACGGCGCCCGCCTGTTAGGGGTTAATTTGTCTTTCCATCTTTTGGTCATTATATATATATATATATATATAATCCTTTACAGTACATATCCATGACATTCCCAAATTGCAACTGGCCATAAATGTTGGGTCATCTTCGGATGATAATACTTTAACAACTACAAACCTTATCACAGACTCTGCCTGTTCGCCGCATCAATATTATCTACCACCACTTTTATCACCACCAATGACAAACACGAGCAGATACAACATTAATATTACAAATAACGATGTACATGTTCTGTACCCTCCCTCCACTAATATCTTAGGAGTGACATGTTACACTGGACATACCTTCAGTGGCAACATACAAAATATAATGAGGCGATCCACCCTCTGACTAAATACATATATAGGACACCTACGGGGAAGACTTTGGACAACAAAAATAAACACTCAGCTTACTCTACCAAGAATGTAACAGATTAATGATGGCAGTGCATCCCAGGCATGAGAAACATCCTATTCAACACCCACAAAAATACCTTGTTGATCATAAAGAACAACGCTCTATGCATCATCAGTGCCTGCACTAATACTATTCCCATAGCCCACTTTATAACCTTCAACAAAAATCCTTCCTGGTGGAGAATACTTCAGTATGAGAGCCACGGATTTCTATGCAGTAACCTTTGCATGCAAACCCCCGTCATTATATGATAGCGCAACACAGTACTTCCAGGGACATTAAATGATGATGTGAACATAAAAACAACTTGCCAGATGGAGTCTGGACATGAGGGACAGACCTGAGTTAGAGGGTCAGAGGGAGGAAGCTGTATGTTACAGATAACAGCCTACACTCAGGAGGGTAAGCAATAAATGGAATAGGAGAAAGGAAACAAGGCAAGAACTTATAAAGTGAGGGGGAGTTCATCCAACGAGAAAAGACAATTGACAGTTTATGCAAAGTGAGAGAAAGCAGAATATTATTCTGCCAAACAGAAACTGCCATCAGTAAGGCCAGGATGAAACTAATGAAGAGTGTAACTCGAATCAACAGATATGAGGAAAAGCTACAATATGTTTGTAATATACTATGCAAACAATGACAGACAGCCATGATTAGTGACAGAAGTCCTGGTAATGTACAGAAAAATGAAAATTGTCTAGTTGGTCCAGGAGAATACAAAACTAGGAAGATCTATTGTGTTTCAAGAAAGCCTGAACTGTGCTGCACACTGCGAAAGAAAGTGCAGAAAGAAAACACAGGATACTAATGAAGGAATTCAGAGGCCTGAGGAATCCAAAGCCAGAGAAATGGATTTAAAAGAAATGGATTGTAGAAATTACACGCTTCACGAATAATAATCTGTCTCCCGATGACGATCTGCCCCTCACCCAGTAACGACTCCTCGACTTCCCTGGAACGACTGTCTAACTCATTTCTTCATTTCTGCAACATTCGCGGCCTTTCCTCTGACTTTCTCTTTGTTGAACACCACCTCTCCTCTTCTAAACCTCACGTTCTCGTTTTAACCGAAACTCAGCTGTCTGAGGCAACTGACAGCAAACCCTTTTCTGTATCCTCCTACACTCTCTATACTCATTTCAAAGCCAAAGGTGGCTGTTGTGTATATGTACGCAACGACTTATCTTGCTCTCATGTTCTTGAACTTGATTCTTCTGAATTCTCTACTCTCTGACTTTGGCTTTCCTGTCATTCTCTGACTAAATATATCTGCACTGTTTACTTATCCCTTAATTCTACTATCAAAAATTCTTCAACTATCTTACTTCTACGATGGAACACATTCTATCCACTAGTCCTTTCTCTCAAACCACCATTCTAGGAGATTTCAATGTTAACCACCACCTTTGGCTCTCCTATCCATTCACTGATCCACCTGGTGAACAAGCCTTTATCTTTTCTATCCTTAATGACCTAGAGCAGCTTGTACAGCTCCCTACCTACATCCCTGACCACCTTGGAGAGAGCTCCAACATACTTGACCTCTTCCTTACAACTAATCTTTCTGCTTACACTGCTAATCTTTTCTCCCTGTTGGGCTCCTCCGATCACAACATTTATATATATGTCAGGGACTGCCACTGAGGCAGTACGTCCCTGACGGAGAGACACTCAAGGTATTAATGCTGAAGGTAGTTGGTGTTAGGACGGTCACACAGTTTGCATAAGTGAGGCACGTCCCCAGCCTCAGAGACTTGCCAGACAGGCAATATGCTCGCCAAAGTTGAGGAAACAGAGCACTGTGCTTGCGAACCATAAGGCCATGTCAACTATAGGTGGGAGGAGAGAGACGGAAGTGGTCTTAGTGCTGGATGAACACACTCTGAGTCCGCTCAGCATTCCTGCAATGGAGTGTAAGGAGAATAGCGGCTGAATGTATCTTCTTTTTGTAGCAGATGAGGGAAGACGTTGCATAATCAGGGAGAGGCATTTTTTGCAAGGAGGTAACAGTGGCATTTGTCACAATTCCGACATGCGAAAGAATCCACAAAAACCGTTTGTAAGGGAATTTTCATGAACTGAAACTAACTGGGGGAAGATTTGTTGAAGTAAGCAGTGGCATGTCGGTTTTGGAAATGAAATGACTTGAAGGGCAGACTGAGAGTCACAGATAACTACACCATTCAATCTTTGCTGACAGAGGAGACCAACTGCATGCAATAGTCTCTGTAGCTCGTAGTAGGTACAGCTAGATGAGTTCGGTAGTCTGTGGCCAACCCAGCCTCCTTCCGGTGGGTCCATATCGGGTGAGTAGATAACACATGCAGCACTCCCATCTGCTTGCACAGAACCATCGATGCAGAGTTGGTGCATGGCAGGAACTGAGGAAGACACGCTGGTGATGGTCTCCAAAGATAGTTGTTTCCTAAGGAGTGGTAGGTTTGCCTTGGAGGTAGGAGTAGAGCAGACTTTAACCCTATTCGATGCATCTCTTGGCTATTTCCCACACTTACGACCCTAGTATCGTGAAAAGAATCTTGAGTAATGTTATAGGTTTGACAAAGTGAAAGGAACGCATTCGGACATGTCGGCGTCGTTGCAAGGCAAGCGCCACCAAACATATCGTACCGCACCTGCGCGGACTGAAACACACACACACACACACACACACACACACACACACACACACGTTTAACTATTATCAAATTTAAATTTAATCTATCTATCTATCTATAGCCCGACGCCCTAATCCCGCAAAGGGTGGCCGCAGACAAAACGCCTCCAAGTCACTCTGTCACCCACCATTTGACTCCCCTCCCCCCAACTCACCCCCCCCTCCCTCATATACCTCTCAACTCCATCCCTCCACCTCATCCTCGGTCTACCCCTCCCTCTGCCTCCCTCCACCTCACCTACATACACCCTCTTAGTCAGTCTTTCATTCTCCATCCTCTCCACATGTCCAAACCACCTCAGTGTATTTCTCCTAATCTTTTCAACCACATCCACATCTACCCCACAACGTTCCTTCACTTCTTCATTCGTCAACCTGTCCCTCCATGTCACTCCACATGCTCCTCTCAAGTAACTCATTTCCACTGCTCTCACTCTTGACTTGTTCCCCTCTTGCAAGGTCCACGCCTCGCTTCCATACGTCAGGGTAGGGATCACAATACCATCATGCAGTGACTTCTTAACTTCCATACTCACCTCCCTATTTCTCATCACTGCTTTCAGTGTGCCAACAACCTTCCTTCCCTGCTGTACCCTTTCACGTACTTCATCCCCCAAAGTTCCATCCTTACTCATCACACTACCCAAGTACTTGAATGCACTCACATTCTCCATATCCTCATCATCCAACCTCACTGCACACTCTGTGACTTCATTCCTCTCAAACACCATAACTTTACTTTTGTTTACATTAACTTTCAGCTTCCTCCTCCTACACACTGTCCCAAATTCATTCACCAAACCTTGCAACTCCCATTCATCTTCACTCAACAATACTGTATCATCAGCAAACAGCAACACCGGAAGCTTCCAAATCTCACCCTCATTCATTAGGGCCACCCCGACATCCACTGCCCTACCTTGTACCTCCTTTATGACCCCATCCATATATATATTAAACAGCCATGGAGACATTACACACCCCTGTTTCAGTCCCACATTGAGATCAAAGAACTCACTCAGCTCTCCATCCACTCGCACCGTAGCCCTAGCTCCCTTGTACATACTCTTCACAGCAAATATCAAATGACATAATATTTTACCATTCACTAACGCTTATCACGTTTGCCATATATCAAAGCTGTAGGCTATATTTTCAGTCTGAGGGCTGCAGTATCAATAAACCGTTTACTGTTGTTACACACACACACACACACACACACACCGTCCATAACATGGAAGCTGATAGCTTACACATCTTCCTTATCATCATCACCACGCTTCCTCCCACACACTCACCACCTCCCATCTTCCTCACCACCACCTTCCCTCCCTCCATCACCCTCACACTCAGCACTATATTCCCTTCTGCCTTACTCTCCCTGTCCCACCACCACCATTTTTTTTTCACCACCAACTCTCTCACTCACTCACTCACCACCACTAATACTCTCCCTTTTTTCCTCATCATCATAACTCCTAAACCCACTTTCAGTGGATTTACTTTTTCCACTACTAGGTAGACTAGATGATGGAGAGAGAGGTATTAGTCAAGGAAATCTATTAATGTAAGCATGTAAATAATTACTGGTTATACATGCAAGTAATTTTTTTTTATGCAAGAAAGAAGGAACCAAAGGGCAGGGGCCTGCAAATTGCTCCCTCCAAGAAAAAAACAAGACAGCAGAGCCAAATTCAAGATCAATTCATTTCGAGATGCCTGGACACACTGCGGATGAAAAACTGGAGACCGTAGGCAGTAAGAAAAACAGAGATGGAGACAATTCCAGAGTTGACCTGTTGCATACATGAATGACTGGAGCAACGGTTAACTCTTGCATTAGAGAGTTGGACAGAAAAGGACTGAGTTTGTTGCTAAGACGGGTGCTACGTGTCTGCTGTGGTGGTGGAGGGATGCAAGCAGACAGTTCAGAGGAGCAGTAACCATTGAAGTAGTGATAGAAAGGAGACAATGATGCAACAGTGCAGTGAAGAGACAGAGGTTGAAGGGAGCCAGTAAGAGGAGAGTTAATGAGACGAAAAGCCTCTGACTCCATCTTGTTGAGAAGAACTGTGGGTGGGGAGCCTCCCCACACATGAGAGCTGTGCTCTACACAGGGGCGAATAAAACCCGTGTATAAAGTCAACAACTGTGCAGGGTCGTGGGTTAGGTCTTCCTGACTAAAACCTCCCTAAGTGAAGAGTCCAGTCCTGCTGTGGACTAAAAATGAAAAGTACATGACGATGATGAGAATACTACCATATATTTCTTTCTAATGACTGAATATAATATTTAGCTAGGTGAGTTTCAGCCATCCTCCAAAAAAGTGAGTAACCAGGATACGGGACGAGGACCCAACTCGCTATGTATCCCACCAACCACTTTCCCCAACTTTCTCCCTTTAGAAAGTGGTTACATTAATTATTCAAATGTCATTACCATTATGTAATAATGAATTTATAGAAGTTAAAGATTATTCTTATTAATTAATTATACACGTGTGTGGTGTGAGGACTGGTGGTGTGTGAGGACTGTGGTGGTGTGTGAGGACTGTGGTGGCGTGTGAGGACTGTGGTGGTGTGTGAGGACTGTGTTGGTGTGTGACGATTGCGTTGGTGTGTGAGGACTGTATTGGTGTGTGTCACGAGTTGGCGCGATCATATATTTAAATAAACTCGTGACATTGAACTTTGTGGGAAACCGCGAATTCTAGTGGAATCCCAGTACATATCACTCAGTCAACCACCACATATTCACCCAATCAGGAGTGTTTTCAGAACCATTTTTCACTGTTTCATAAGTAATCGTCTTTGTGCGCGACATTAGCACCTCCACTGAGTGATTTGTTATGGGCGTGTTTCGCTCATTCTAGCCATTAGCAAGTACGGCCCGCTCTCGCCTCCCTCTCTCATAATTTGAATCAGTCAGGATTTGAGCGCCATGGAAGCAGGTTAGCAGCATGTGTGGCAGCGTCCTTCCTCAGCCGACACCCAGTTCCCGCCGCCTCCGTTGTCCAGTTCCTGAATTCCCACCTAGCGTGATTTGGCAAGAGGCTCAGTGTGTGCAGCGTCTTTCCTCAGCAACGACGCCCAGTCATCCGCTTAGTTGACTCTCTGACCAGTATTTCTTTTCGTATTTTCCTAGGTTTAAGAGTTTAGCTTTTGAGTGAGCGAGTGAGTGTGTTCTCCTTATTTTGAAATCATTTGAAACATGTAACGTAAATTTATCTCATTGTAATAAATAAATTTACGGTTCTTTTCTCTTGAGCTTAATGTAATGTAAACTCGTGTTTTATTACTCCACATTTAGCTTATTTTAGTTATAGCTCCTAGTTTGCATAAACACTTTGCATTATTCACAACTGGTACTTAGGCCAGTCCTTTTGTATTAAGCTTAAAATCCGTTGTGCAGCCAGGAGTTAATGCACCAGCAAGAACCTGTTCAACCTTCTTAGCGTTAGACATTGATTGTCAGGGGCGGAGTCACTTTCTCCAGAGGCTAACAGTACTAATAAAGAGCACATGTGAGTAATTAATCTCTTCTGTGTACTGTCGAGAAAGTTTATAAATTCTCGTCCTTAGAGAATCGGCGAAGTAAGCTAGCATAAAGTAATCACTGCTTGATTTTCACAAGTCAATTCTTTGTCCTGTTCTCAAGTATTATTGAATATTATTCTTTTAATATTGCATAATCTTCAAAACCCTGTGACAGTGTGTGAGGACTGTGGTGGTGTGTGAGGATTGTGCTTGTGTGTGAGGTCTGTGGTGGTTTGTGAGGATTGTGTTGGTGTGTGAAATATTATAATCTATTCGTGAGAACAAAAGAGACGACCTTCTCATGGACCCACTTCACGTGTAACTAAGGGGTGAGAAACAAGTAGACCTTTATCATACAAATGGATGGCGAGTGAGAAAGGACCGGGGAGAACACGAGGTAGATAAGGCAGAAGGCGGTAGATGTACGGGAGAAAAATGCTTGAAAAGGCATACATATTGCATAATAATTGCAAAATTCCACATCATCAGCCTTGTGCCTTACTTACCTCCTATTCTGCCTGCCCTTCTGTTGTATAATAAAGGTCTACCTGCTTCTCACTCCTTACATCTGAAGGAGGTCCTTGAGAAGGCTGAATCTGTTGTCACAGATATATTATATAGATATTTCTAAATCTGAGTACTGCAAATTAAAATTGAAGGGCACAGAGAAATATTCAGTTATAACCAATTATTCAAAGGGTACAGTAGCTCTATCTGCTCATGCTTCGCCCCAAGGAGTATTCAGAGCAATGCTATAACATATATTCAAATATGTATAGTTATATCCAAAACATCATCAATATATAAATCAATAGTTATTCCTTGGGGCAGTCAATCCCTAAATACCGACAAATTAGTCAGTAGACTGTCCTTCTGATGTCAGTTTAGTAGTAATTTCCCACTGGTCAATCACTAGCCTATCACTGAGACCTTTGCCGGTCAGCCAGTCAGTCTCTCTGGAAGTCAGTCCATTGATCCTTTGTTAATAGTCACCACGAGAAAATGCAGCTGCCAGCCAAAGTTCCATACATGCGGGGTGACCATTAAATTCTTATGAGTAGACTATTAACCAGGAAACGTGCTAGTCCTTGGATTACTGAATCGCTTAGAGCAGCCTGTAGCTTCTTGGTTAAACCCTATATCTCGATTAACCGAAGAACAAGCTGTTCCCTGGTTAATGCACAGGCACAGTGTGGATATGAGGGGTGAGGTCCAGAGCCTTGCCTGGCGGTTTCAAGGAAGACAGCAGTCAATCAGGCCCCAACTCCTTCTCTCCACTGCGAGACCATGCTTCATTTCAGCTGATCCAACCCCTGCAGCATCGACCCCTGGTACGTTAAAAAATCCCGACGGTTGCCAATTAACTAACAGGGCCCTCTGTGACCCACAGCCCGTCACAGGTCGAAAGTAAGAGTAGTAACCGTTAACTCAGGGCTATCCATGCCTGTGCTCCTAGTCTATGTATTTTCCGGCAGTATTTGATCCTACACACTCGAACATCTTTTTTACTCTACACTTACAACTAATATAAGTAAGCTGAAGGATTCTTATGCTGCAAGATCCTCACCTTCCGTATCTCTATTTACATCTATCATATAAGGAAATTTTTAAACATAAAAATATCAGTAATAATATAAACTTAGTCATAATCTATACATAATCGCAGACGTGCATATTCATTCTTAATTTCCAAAACAAGACTTTCATTGATTGGGAATGTTACCATACCATTTCATACATACTTTATTTCAATGCTGACCACAGATGTGCTTGTGATATACTTGACATTGTTTCGTGGACGATTTTACTTTAGGTCGATTCTGAGTGTATCCTGGACCATAAATAAACTCCAGGCATGAATGACATTTGTGCTGCTTCCCTGACCTATTCTCATGTGTTACTTCTGGGACAGCCTCCTCTACCTCTCCCTGTCCGAACATCAGATTCATCTTAGCTATTGTATTTTGGTCAAACCACAAGCCTGAACTTTTCTTCTTTCAATTTACGGATTACACAATGCCTTCACTAACTGCCAGCCATAGGAGATTGAAGCCATTTTTCTTGGGTCCTGATTATTATGTAACGAATAAATTGTCTGTGAATTTACTCTGGCAGTGTCGAGAATGTAGCCAAGGGCATTCACTGTCCATCTTCTAGATTTAGTGTGTATTGTATGAAAACTTATTCTCTGATTCATAATGTCAGTGCCTTCTTCATTGAAATCATATAATTTAAGTATAGCTGTTTTTTTTTTTTTTCAAATCACTATCCTTGGCAATGCCTAATACCGGGGAGACTGTGCTCAGAAGTAACACATTTTTTTTACCTTTGCTTTTGGTGGATGTTACATAGGGTTCAGTGTCATTTCCTGGAAGTATTCTGATTGAGGTGTCCTCCCCAGAAGAGAGCTCCCTCCTAATGACTCTGACCTCTGTTGCTGGCTCTGTGGTTACCTGTGTTCCTCATGGAACATTTAACCAAACTAAGGGAGTCATTTTCTCTTGGGACATCCTCCGATACTCAGAGGAGAGACTGTTGGAGGAGCTGCGGTTGTTTGGTGTGATGAAGGTTGAGCACCTTCAGAAAAAAATAGATGGGATTCTGACCCCGACTGCAACATTGTTCTTGACATTTGACAAATTGGCATTGCCTAGATCCGTTAAACTGGGATGGTTATCGATTCCTGTGAAGCCATATGTGCCAACTCCAAAGCACTGCTTCCACTGCCAGGGGTATGGACATGTTAGCCATGTTTGCTGCCGTGCACAGGCTGGCCTCCCTGGTGTCTGTATCTCTTGTGGCAGACCAAGTCATACTGGTGACTCCAGGACCCCTTAAAATGCTATCACTGTGGGGGCCCTCATGCTGTATCTTCTAAAAGTTGTCCTCGCTACTGCTTCGAAAAGGAGATTTTGTCAATTCGAACACTTGAGAAGGTTTCGTTTCTTGAGACTAAGAAAAGAGCCCAGACGCGGTTCTTCCAGCCTGGTGTTACTTGTGCTTCTATCCTTTCTGGAAACCCAGCACACCACCCTATATCTCTGAAAAGGCCTCGACCCAGCCCAGCGCCCACTTCATCATCTAGTGCTTTGCAGGATGCTGTCCCCGCTGTTCAAACTGTTTGTGAAAATGAACCTTGCCCACTCCCTACTAAGACTGTTTCCACCCCTACTCCGGTGGCTGACGGCTTGAACACTTCTGTGGTGGTGGCAGATGTCCACGTTGACCAGACTCCTTCTCCTGTCCTACCCAGTCTGCCCAAGGCTTTACCTATATCTGGCAAACGTCACCATTGTTCGTCAGAGTCCTCTGAGCATGAAGACCGGCCACTTAAGGTCTCTGTTGTCGATCCTTCTGTCAACACCTCTCCTCTTCCCTCTGCCCAGCAGGGTGAGGGATCTAGCCAGGCGACATCCAAAACATCAGGTTCACCTCCAGTCCCATCCCCACCTGGGGATGTTGTTGGACAGCACGTTGGTGCTTCAGATCAAGAGCATGGGATGGCCTCCTCAAAAGATTCGAGTCCAGTGGACTCTACTTCCACCTCCGGGGCTTCTGGTGGGAGCACTGGCTGTCCTACATCCCCAAAGACGGCCCCCAAGCCGCCTTCCAAACAAACTGGTCTGCCCACTCCAAGAATGTTGTAAAACTTACTTCCTCATCCTCACGCTTGCCATCAGGTGTTAGACAGAGAGTATGGGTTTCTGGTGCTGGGCAGGCTCCTCCAACAGGCTCTCATAAGCATCAATCCAAACCCGCCGGGTGGACAAGGCTGTCTTGCCCTTCATCCTGATTCTTCCTTCACTATGTGTACTAAGGCATTCTCAGCCAGTATACTACAATGGAATTGTAGGGGTGTCATGGCAAATTGGGGGGAATTGCAGTTATTACTCTCTGCTTTGAACCCGCTATGTGTCTGTCTTCAGGAGACGATGGTGGGAGACAGACAGTTCCATTCCATTAGGGGGTATGAGGTCTTCCATGCATCTCCTCCTGGTGATCACAGCAGTGGATGTGCAATTCTGTGTCGTTCTGATGTCCCCTTTATTTCCTTTGAGATACAGTCCCCCTCTCAAGTTCTAGCAGTACAGAGATGCACGTTGGGAGTGCTATACCATCTGTTGTCTGTACCTTCCACCTTCCATTCTTGTTATGCGTGCTGATCTAGAAACGCTTTTCAGCCAGCTTTCACCCCTTTCCTACTCCTTGGTGACCTTAATGGCCGCCATCTTTTGTGGGCTGACTCACTTTCAAATCCCCGGGGTGATCTCTTTGCCTCTTTGGTTGGGGATTTTGATTTGGTTGTCCTAAATGATGGAAGGCAGACTCATTTTCATGTTCAGACTGGAACACTGACCTTACCATTTCCTTCTCTGACTGTACCCTTGATATTTCTTGGGAGGTTTTGGATGATCTACATGGTAGTGACCATTATCCTGTAATGGTCCAGCCTACTCACTCTGTTCCTGCAGCCCATATGCCACGCTGGTGTCTGGACAGGGCTGATTGGTCTCTCTTTGAGGAACTATGTGTATTTGCCAACAAGGTTACTGAATTTTCAACTATCGATGATGCCGAACGTTATTTTATTAAGACCATTTTCTCAGCAGGGGTTCATTCCATCCCATGGACTTCTGGTGTTTTTTTTCCCGAAGACTTGTGCCATGGTGAAATGATGACTGCTCCATAGCAAAGAGAGCTTACAAAGCAGCTGCCCGTTGGTATTTTGCCAATCGTAATGTTTTTCTAAAGATACAGTTTTGCAAAGCACGTGCTCACTATAGATGGGTCATGAAGAATGCTCGCCGTAACTCGTGAAGGTCGTATGTTTCTACAGTTACACCCTTGACTCCAATGTCTATGGTGTGGAAAAAGTTGCGCAAGATTTCTGGTAGGATCTCGCCCCCCTCCCCACCAGTGTTGCTACTTCACAGAGAACTAGTGTCTGCACTAGATGCAGTAGCCTTTGCCTTTCCAAATCAGTTTTATGCTGCCTAAAAAAAGGATTCTTCTCAGCTGTTTGCTACCTTTCGTAGGAATCAGGAGAGACTGGGTCCTGACATTTGTTCTCATGCCGGAGAGACGTATAATTTAGACTTTAGCCTCCGTGAGCTGCATGATGCCCTCTCAGAGTGTAGTGACACTGCTCCTGGGCCTGACGATATTCCATACGCTTTGCTTCGTCATCTGCCGATGGATTCACTTCAGTTTTTATTGGACCTTTTTAACAGTGTTTGGAGTGAGGGCTCTATTCCAAGGAATTGGAAGTTGAGTATTGTCCTCCCTATTCCCAGGCCTGGTAAAGATCATTCCCAGGTCACCAACTATCGCCCTATCACTTTAACATCATGTGTGTGCAAGCTGTTCGAGGATATGGTCAAGGTCAGGCTTAAGGGGTTTCTGGAGAAGGGTTGCTTTCTCTCTTCATCGCAGAGTGGTTTCCATAAGTTACGGTGCACTTCAGACAGTCTTATCAGGCTTGAGGCATCGATCTGTGAAGGTTTTGCCTCTAAGCAACATCTTGTGGCTGTGTTCTTTGACCTTGAGAAGGCTTATGACACTACCTGGTGTCATGGCATCCTCCAACAACATCATGCCGTTGGTTTACGTGATCTGCCTATGTTGATTGGAGACTTCTTGACTGATCGTGTGTTTCGGGTTAATGTGGGTTCTACCCTCTCTGCACCACTGTGCCAGGAGGAAGGTGTCCCACAGGGGAGTGTCTTAAGTGTTTCCCTGTTTGCGGTGGCCATCAGTGGTATCGTTGACACCTTGCCTGCTGGAGTATTCTCATCCCTTTATGTAGATGACTTAGCTATATGGTTTTCTGGTTCCCACATGTCTACTACTGAGCGGCGTATGCAACTTGCCTTCGACAAGATTTCTGCCTGGGCCACTTCCAAGGGTTTTCGGTTTTCTCCTTCTAAGACTGTGGCTATGCACTTCTGTGGGATGAGAGGGGTACACCCAGACCCTGATCTCCAGCTTTGTCGCAGAAGACTTTGTTGTGTGACAGAGACGAAATTCTTGGGCCTGACATTTGACTGTCATTTGACATGGGTTTACACTTGGCAAATATTAAAACATCATGTATGAAGACTCTCAGTCTATTGAGGGGTCTGTCCCATACCTCTTGGGGTGCTGATCAGAGGACACTCTTGCATATGTTTCAGGTTTTTGTAATCTCCAAGCTGTCATAAGGGTGCGAGGTATACTCCTCTGCCACAGAGTCCAGACTGCAAACTCTTTGCAACTGGGGCTTTTCTGTCATCTCCAAGTTCCAGCATGTTGGTGGAAGCTGGTGTGCCTCCCTTAGATCTACTGCGTCAGTCTGTTGCAGCACGGTGCTGGCTCCAGATTCATCACCTTCCAGACTCAGTTGTCTGTGAGTGTGTGACGAATCAGTCTTGTTTTTTGTGTTATAGTAAACATCCTCACATGCCTCGTCCCTTTGGCTATAGGGTTCGGGATATTATGGAAGAGTTTGGTTTATCAGCAGTACCTATCAGTCCTGTTCGGATCCCGAGGGTTGCACCATGGATATTGTACAAGGTAACTTTCTGTAGGTCTTTTGCAGGCTCAAAGGATTCTGCCGCTCCTCAGTGTTGTGTACAGTTGTTTTTAGAACATTCTTCTAGTCATGGTGGTTCTGTACCTGTGTATAGTGATGGCTCTAAATCTGCGTCTGGTGTTGGTTTTGGAGTGGTATTTCCCAAGTTTAGCCCTGGAGGTAGTCTTCCTTTGGTTGCCTCAGTTTTTACTGCAGAGTTGTCAGCTATCGTTTTAGCCCTGAAGTTGGTGTTTCCTCACCCTGACAATTATTTTACTATTTTTAGTGATTCTGAAGGGGCGCTTTTGGCCCTGGAATCTTTTAACCCTTCCCTCCTATAGTTTTAGCAATCTTGGAGTGGCTGTTCCTCATTCGTCGTCAGGGGACGACAGTAGATTTTTGCTGTGTTCCCGCACATGTTGGTGTGGTGAGCAATAAGAAGGCGGATGCATTGGCCAAGGCTGCGGCTTCTTAAAAGTCCCCAACTGAATATGCGCTTCCTGCTTTCGATATAACACCTTACTTGCGGCACAGAATTCATATGTATTGGCAGAGATGCTGGGATGGTGTCGCTCATAATAAGCTGAAAGTGGTCTTTCAGTGAGTGGTTGTGCCAAGGGTTCTCCCTTCCATGCCTCGGCGATTGGAGGTGGCTCTTGCTAGGCTTCGTATTAGGCACTCTCGGCTTACACATGGGTTCCTGATGAATCGTGAGACTCAGCCATACTGTGATGATTGCCTTGTTCCCCTTACTGTCCGTTACTGGCTGGTCGAGTGCCCGAGTTTGGGGGGGCCTGCGTCAGAGTTTCCTCCATAGGCATAGTGGGGCAGATGGTGTCTACTGTCTCTCCTCGATGCTTGGTGGAGCCCATGCCGATTTTACTAATGTTTTTAGTTTTCTTCAGGAGGCGGGCCTCCTTCCACTTTTATAAGTAATTGATATTTTCTTTTAACTATTACTTTATTATTTTCACTGTTTTATTTCTAGTAATAGTTATTAACTTTATTTTGAATATGCACTATTTATTTCCCGCGTCTTTTGGCTTCTTGTCCGGCAGCATACGACCCTGGCAGTTGCGCCTCCAGATTTTAAATAATTTCAATCAGTAAATCTCATTTGCACTCCCCCTTGCTCCACTAGACCTCATTCTTCCTCACCTGCTCTTGCCAGTGCACCATGATTGAATCTCTCACACCCTTTATGAGCGGCTTCTTCATTTTATTCACCAACTTCTTCCGGCTATTTCAGACTGACATTGTGTGTTGGAGGGAAGAACATCAAGACTTATATATCATGATACACAGTACTTGCCCTGAAATAATACTATCACTTTCACTCGAGCACGTTTTCTTTACATGTGCCACAAAATGTCACTTTCATTTTCAATGAAGCCTGTTTGTTTATAACCACCGTTCTCTTATTTTGTACCATCTTATGTATAAAAAACACTCATTTTTTTCTAAGTTCTTTCTTCACTTCAGGAATGGCAGTATTTTTTTTTTTTTTTGTCACAACACCTACTGTATTATATGTATACTGCAAAGTCACTTTCAC
The DNA here is from genome assembly GCF_032717465.1 of Coenobita brevimanus. Lineage (NCBI taxonomy): Eukaryota > Metazoa > Arthropoda > Malacostraca > Decapoda > Coenobitidae > Coenobita > Coenobita brevimanus. The sequence goes on from NC_137019.1 coordinate 30,000,578, forward strand.
TTTACTCAAGCTTGTTTTTTTATATCAAGGTTTATACACTACGTTACAGTAGCAATGAAGAGTACTTGCTCTGAAAGATTCCATTCATCTTTACTCCAACACTTGTGTCTACAGTATACCATACAATACAAAACAGTTGTACAGTACTTGCCCAAAAGACCGCTTTCACTTTTCGCTCAGAAACTTGTTTTCTATACCGGATGATATAAAACTGCTGTATGGGTCTGGCCATAAAACTTACTTTTAGTACTGTAGTTTTCCTTATCTTCTACAGCTTATGCACATTTTTATCTACTATCTTACTTCACTGAGTGATTATCAGCCGTTGCTTTTGTAAACACTCATTCTCAATACTGAAGTTTTCCTGATTTCTCTGTAATTTTTTTTTCCATTTTTACGTGCAAATTTACATTTTAAATGTTACACTTCTCCACACATCAGCGAAATGTTAGGTTGAGGCGATATGGTTGGTGGTGAGAGGGTGGTGAAGTGTTCGCGCTACGATGGCGGAGAGAGAGAGCCTTTGGGACCATAAAGGGTGGTCAGGGCAGGTCACTCAACACCCTAGACTGCATATTAACTCTTGCTCTCAGACATCGTCTTTCCACTCAGTAATGACGATATCGCCATCTTTCAAACTCCCCAAGCGCACCATCACTCAAGTGCATCCCTGCAAGAGTGGGAGGGATGGAGATGACAGGGACTAGTCAGACGCATGCCGTGGCATGTGAATCGGACAATATGGAATAGGAAATCATCGTTCGTACCCCTCTCGTTTATCCAGAAAGACTGGAATTTAGTTCACCTGCTCCTATATGCGTGTCATGCACTGGTCACCATAAAAAATGGCAAGGACTTCAAACTCTGGTGGGAAACGCAAAATGACCATGTCCTTCAACCGAGGCGCCCCAAACACCTATTTTATGATGGATGTGTCATCAGCAGAGGTTTAGGTGTTAATATTCTCAAAAGAATTATTACACTAATGAGAAGGAACTCCTTACATTCATACTTACCCTGAAACGTTCGCTGTGTATGTTGGCTCAGGCTCAGCTCCTATTACTCTGATTACAGATCACCACACTTTCTAGTTTCAAGCAAAGTTTAGAAATCAGAATCAACGGTTAACAGTTGGGCCCTATTCCTCTATATGTATACTAGGGTCGTTCACCATATCAAGGTGGAAAGGAAGATTTTGGCAAACTTTTTGTGTTGGATTTAACTCTGTTATGTGTTCTGAAATTTCAACTTGAATTTTCGTTTTCGAAAAGGGAGATGTCATGGGCCTGCTTTTATTGTTTGCTAACCTGAGACACCACCATTGGTGTGTTTATTCACAACAGCTCTTGGCTCATCCCTCACTCAAGTTCCCAAGCCATGGGCATTTGCTCAGTTTTGATCCAACCTGAAAAGCAGCCTATCAGTGATAAGTGAGTAACCTTTAAATGGGAAGTCAACAAGTCTCATGATACAAGCGGGAGGAAAGAAGAGGAGTCTGACCCAAGTGACGCTTGGTAGAGCTGGAAGATGACCACCCCCAAGGAATTCTGTAGCCAACCCTACCAGAATGACCTGTTGTGACCACCCTCTCAAGCAAATTATTGAGAAGTTATAATAGCCCTGCTCACAGATAGGTCAGAAGACGAAGAGGAGGAAGTGATTAATAGCTCTGCTGTCATGTAGGTCAGTAGACAAGAGGAGGCGAGGCTACATAGATTAAATGTAGTTAGAGGTGGAAGAATACTCATTCTCCAGGGCAGTCTCTTCCAAGTCACTCTCCAAAGTTTATTTCGTGGCGTGCTGTAAGAAGTACTCTAAGACATCGTATTGAAAGTTAAGACTTTGTATTTATGTTAACTCCTACACAGCAGCCTTGTAACGTAACTGTTCCCTTTTTGTGTGAGCAGTATTTGAAGAAATGTCTGATTATTCTTGTTTGATTAAGCTTGTAAGTGATTCTGGTCAAGTTATGAGTGTCCCGCTTTGCACATATTGAATATGTGAAAGTCCCTAGTTCTGTGATGCACTGTGTAACGATTCTGTAACCGTAATAAGCCTATCTTTCAGTTGCTTTTTACCTTCCTTTGAAACGTTCTTGACTTTGATGTAGACTCTTGGAGACCGAGATCCATTTGCACTGTTTGGAACACTGCAAAGAATTTATAAAAACAAAACAAAAACAGTTTGTCACTGACATGTTGATGACATCCTTTGCTTTTGGCCACACAAACTTCCCATTCTTGAATTTCTGTTTAAACTAAATTCGTTGGGCCTAACCTTAAAGTTTGCTCATGATAGGGAAATGGATGATAAACTTCCCTTCCTGGATGTAGAGGTCATCAAGAATAAAGGTGTCCAAAAGAGTAAGGTGTACAGAAAACCGAAATGTAATATTGTTCTTTGTGAAGTACTACTCAAATCATCACAAAAATGTAAAAATGTCTTCATATGTATGTACTTGCTGGCATACAGGATTACAGACCCTGGATTTTTATATAGAGAACAACAAATGATTTGGAACATATGGAATTAACTTAAATATACTTTCATTATGCAAACCAAGTGTCATAATAAAGCAGGGAAACGCAAGTATGGAGATAAAACTAATAAACTAGAAGGCCAGACCAGCCAAGGAACCTTTGTTCTCCCTTTCCATAACAATATATGGATGTTTTCCACATGTTGAAAAAAAATTAATACACATGTAGCCTTCAAGTATAAGAATATCATGATGAAAATCCTCATGAAAAACAGCCCACTAAACAATCTTGTGTTGTATACACAGTGACGTGCATAAACTGTAATACGTTTTGTAAGGAACAGTCTGGAAAAGACTTGGGAAGCCAGGATCTCACAGCTTAAGATGGCCCAACAGAGTAGTGACTTAAGCCAAACAAAAGCACCCAGCAATTATACAGATTTTCATATTCTAGATTGATCTAAAGCTTTGATGAAAAGAATGTAATTAGGTTTTGCTTAATTTCTAGCATATACGAGAACAGTGTAACAATGAACTATGGCCACTTTTATTGTGATAAATTGTTAACAGACTCAGTTTTAAAACAGTCCCTTCCCCCCCCCTCCAACTGACATTCTTAGTATACGTTTGATATTCTTCTGGATGAAAGTTCAGCCAAGGTGGGGTCATGTCATGTAAGGTCAGGTCAGGTTCTCTTTTGCTCTATCTGCCTCTCCATGCTGCGGGTGTGTATATAAATCTTCCAACCTCGTCTGAATGCCATTTTGCCTGAATATTTCATATACTTAACCCGCCCCGTCCCGACCACTTTTTCACCACTGGTACCCCCAGTCCCGACCATTTTTGGACCCAATTTTTGTGTGCTAAAACTTTCGCTTTTGGTCAGAAACAATGGTTAATCACGAAGAAAGTGTTCACCGGGGTCCATAAGTTGCCTAAACAGGTATACCTTCGTCACATCTGGTACCGTGTTCTCTGTAGGCGGTCTGAGGCTCTCACGTTTTCTATGGTATTATAAGTCTGGGAAACCAATGAAAGTAAGTAGATATGTATTTATTACAAACATAAAAACATGTGATACAAGAGTAAATTGGATTTTATACAAAAATAGAGTTGAAATAAGCATTGTACCATCATGCAAACGGAGCAAAATCAGGCAGACTGGTCACGATGAATCGCTAACATTCCTGAATCATGATACATATCATTTTTTCTACTTACATAATACATCTCCAATAGAATTATACCATTTTACATTTTACTGAACTGTTTTTACGTATTCACAGGCCTTTCGATAACATTTAGCGTAATGTTAGCGCTTATTTACGTAGTGAGTGAACTCGCTGTGACTGTTGTTTCAACTCGTATTGTTTTTTTTCAACTTACATAATACTTTCCTAATAATATTATACACTTTTCCACTTTAGAGAATTGTTTTGAGATAGTTTCAGGCCTTACAATAATCTTTAGCATAATAATAGCGCATAATAACACAGAGGGTGAAGCCGCTATGACTATTATTTCAACTTACAACCTATTTTTGTACTTATATAATACTTCTCCACTAACATACACATGTTTCTACTTGATATAATTGCTATCACATAATTGGAGACCTTACTATTCTACTGAGCGTCATATTATCGCATATTTACACAGTGAGTGTTATCGTGATATCATTTGTTTCATCTGACACTAGTATTCAACTTATAAATTACTTTCCTACTAACATTACACCCTTTTCCACTTTATATCATTCCTATCACATACTTACAGACCAGAATGTTCTACTGAGTGTAATATTTTCGCAGATTTACACAGTGGATGTACTCGTGACATCAATTGTTACAACTTACACTATTTTTCAACTTATACCTTACTTTCCTGCTAACATTACACCCGTTTCCACTTTATATTCTTGCTATCACATATTTACTGACCAGAGTGTTATACTGAGCATCATATTTTCGCAGTTTTATACAGTGGGTGTAGTTTTGATATCACTTCGTTCAACTTACACTATTTCTCAACTTATACATTACTTTCCTCCAAACATTACACCCGTTTCAAGTTTATATAAGACTTAGCACATACTGACTGGCCTAACCATTATACTGAGCGTCATATCGCCATCCCACACAGTTTCAGTAGTGTAGGAAGTTATGGTACTCTCTGAAACATGGCTGAAGGCACAACGCAACATTGGTGGTGGTGGGGGAGGTGGAGAGCGGCGCCTTTCATCACTCGCACTTCTCTTCCCTCTCCCTTTTCCTTTACCCTTTCCCTTCCCTTTCCTTCCTTTCCCCACATCCTGGGGCTGTGGGGAGGAAGTTTGGGAATATTGTATGGCGAAAGACGTGCTGGGGAGTGGCTGCACCTCCTCTCCCCTAGGCCTACGTGCACCACGTGCTCGTGCTGCCTCCCTCACACCACTTTCCCTTTCACCCCTCGCTCCCGCCACACCACTTTCCATTTAAGACCGCGCTCCAGCCACACCACTTTCCCTTTCACCCCGCACTCCCACCACACCACTTTCGCCTTCCCCAGACAAAACTCTAGGCCATACTTTATTTGCCTTCTCGCCCCACCTTCTGATCCTCGGGGTGAGATTTTTTCCTTCCCCAACCACGAGGCAACATCACGTCCTAAGCCGCCGTCATCATCATCGTTCTCATCCTCGTCCTCATCAGAATCTCTCTCTAGGGGATGGAGAGAGGTCCATGCAGGTGTTTTGGGTGCAGGCTGGCCTTCCCTTGCCTTACGATACGTGACATACCGCTTTCTCCAGGGCGAAGGGACCTCCTCATCACTGCTTGTTATTTCCTCCTCAGTCTGCACATAATCTCGATCCACCACATCAACATCATGTGGAGAATCACTATCTCCAGTGAAGGCATCTAGAGCGGATTGAATTTCATCGTCTGAGAGACCTTTACGCGCCATGTCCGACCTGGATCACTGCTAACAGGTGAGTGACCGAGATAAGGGCGAGCGCGGGTCACGTGGGGTCTGGGATGCTGCCCGCCTGGCGGCAGGTAGGGGAGGCTTGGGTAGGTGGGCGAATCGAAAATCTCGCGCGAATTTTGAAAATTGTGGAAATTATGAACCTTGCAATTGCAGGACATTGAAGTACGTCAATGGGATTGGCAGTGACAAAACGTGAGGACGTGGAAGTACATCGATGGGACGCCGCAGGTTAAGTACGTGCAATTTCTACTTTCATTTTTTTCTGTGCTTAAGTTACATGTACTTCTTAACCCGTCACGTCCAGAGCTATTTCGCACCTCCAGTACCCCCCAATCCCGAGCTATTTTGGAACAAAATTTTTTTGGCTAAAACCTCCGCTTTTGGTGAGAAACATCAAAAATTCATAGAGAAATCACTCACCTAAGGTTTAAAATACTCGATACAGGTAGCAGTACCTCCTTACCTTACTGGATTTTCTATCAGGACGGCAAAGAACACGAGTTCTATGGGAAAGTAACTATTCCACACCACTTATAAACGGTATTTATTTATTTATTTGGTACGAATTTACATGTAGTATGAGAGTATATTGGTTTTCAAACAGTAATATAGGCATTATAAGCATTGTTTCACTCACTAACTCATCAACATACCTGACCTTTTTTGGCGACATTACCTGATCATCATTTCTGACTGTTTCTTCCTCTAATGCTATATAAACTTTGTCCTCCATATTGTCATCGATTGGGGAATCACTCTGGCCCTGAATGTCTTTATTGGCCAGGTCACTGGTAACAGGTGAATTGCTGAGACAATGGCGTGCAGGGGGGGGGGAGGTTATGCTGTGTAAGGCATTGTCCCTGCCTGGCATCTTGTAGAGAAATAGAGGAAGGTGTCCCGTGTATATGTACCAAAAATCATGCGCGAAAATTGAAAATTGTGCAAATTATGAACCTTGCAATTGCGCGACATATCAGTACATTGATGGGACTAACTGTGACAAAACGTTACGGTGTAGGCCTACCCATACGTCGATGGGATGTCTCAGGTTATGAAGGAACTGAGATTTCTGTCCACACACACACACACACATATATATATATATATATATATATATATATATATATATATATATATACATACATTTATATATAACACACATCTATCTATCTATCTATCTATCGATATCTACCTATCTATCTATCTATCTATATCTCTATCTATCTATCTATCCATATATTTATATACATACAGTATAAAACACACACACACACACATATATATATATATATATATATATATATATATATATATATATATATATATATATATATATATATATATATATATATATATATATATATATATATATATATATATACCTATATATATACCTATATATATATATATATATATATATATATATATATAAAGCCTGACTATACATGGTGCTTGCACCCAGTTGGCTTGTGTGGGTCAGTAACACTTGGTTCACAGACTACACACACATCCAAAGCCACTCAAACACTGCAATTACACTTACAAGAACTTTTCACTCTACATACCATCTCATCCAGACAACCTAAGCCACTTGGTGGAGATACATAGGCTGTATCATAGCCATTTTGGTTGGGACAGGCCAGTCCTGCAGTGGACAATCAAACGGCTGATGAGATTATGTAGATAGATAGATAGGTAAATATATTTATATACAGGTATAGGGGAGTAGACTGTACCAGCAGAGGATCAGGACGGTATTCCCAAGGTGGATGGAAATGTGAGATTCAGGAGAGCTGGAGCTCCCATTTCATCGGCCCTCAGGACTTGCTTCAGACCATCCCCCTTTGCTGAACTTTTTTAGTGTTTCAGCAACACAGGGATTTGGCCAGGATGCTCTCCAGTACAAGTTCCCCTAACTGTCAACACCAGACTACATGCACATTACACACTTCATTTCTTATTCAAAGATTTTTTAAAAATGGCATATCACCTAGCCTCAGATTCTCTGGGAACCAGGGGACATATCAAAGCCCCCACCATCTGCCGCTCTTCTAATGATTACCAAACGATATGCCTGAAACCACTGTCTAATTCACTTTTTCATTTCTGCAACGTTTGCAGCCTCTGTTTTACCCCCCCCCCCAACCCGACGTTTTCTGGGCAGTGGTACGCCCCAGTCCCGACATTTTTGGACCTTTTTTTGGGGGGGCTCAAACATCCGCTTTTGGTGAGAAACATCATAAATTCATAGAGAAATCGCTCACCTGAGGTTTAAAATACTCGATCCTGGTAGGAGTACCTCCTTACCTTACAGGGTTTTCTATCAGGCTGGCTGCAAAGAAAACGAGTTCTATGGGAGGATAGCTATTCCAAACCACTCATAAACGGTATTTATATATTTATTTGGTACAAATTTATATGTAGCACGAGAGTATATTGGTTTTCAATCGGTAATGTAGGCATTATAAGCATTGTTTCACTCACTAACTCATCACCATTCCTGACCTTTTTTTGCCACATTACCTGATCATCATTTCTGCCTGTTTCTTCCTCTAATGCTATGTAAACTTTGTCCTCCACATTGTTATCGACTGAGGAATCACTCTGGCCCTGAATGTCTTTATTGGCCAGGTCACTGGTAACAGGTGAATTGCCGAGACAATGGCGTGGAAGGGGGGGGGGAGAGGTTATGCTGTGTAAGGCATTGTCCCTGCTTGGCATCTTGTAGAGGAATAGAGAAAGGTGTCCCATGTATACGTGACAAAAATCACTAGCGAAAATTGAAAATTGTGCAAATTAGGGACCTTGTAATGTTCCCGCGTTAATTTACGTCTCCGGGATATGAGTGCACATCATGTGAGGACATGAATTCACGTCTCCGGGACAGGGCGGGTTAACTTTCTATTGAATACCATCTCTCCTCCTCTAAACCTCACCTTTTCATTCTGAAACACAGCTACCTGAGATGTATAACACCAGACCCTTCTCTCTGTGCTCGTACTTTCTCAGCACTCATTTCAAAGCCAAGGGTGGCTGTTGTCAGGGGCGCATCCAGGGGGGGGGCCCCCAGGCCTGGGCCCCCCCCTTAGCTCCCTGGGTCCTTTGAAAATTTATATATATTTATTTTGATAACAGCAAAACATTAAAAATTGGCAAGTACAAACAAAGAGTAACACATGAGCCAGCAGCTCTCTGACTCTAAACCTGCATATGACCTCCCAGTAATTATCGGATCCTGACCTCACCTCACTATGCCCCCCCCCCCTTAGAAAATTCCTGGGTGGGCCCCTGGCTGTTGTGTATATGGCAACAACATATCTTTCTCTCGTGTTCCTGAACTTGAATCTTCTTAAATCTCTACACTCTCGCCTTGGCTCTATTGTCATTTTCTGACTAAATATATCTGTGCTGCTTATTTATCATCAAATTCTATTGACTATGAAAATTTCTTTGGCTGTGTTATTTCTAAGATGGAACACATTCCAGCAATTTCTCCTCTCTCTGAAATCTCCATTTAAAAAGATTTCAATGTTCACCACCTCCTTTGGCTCTCCCCTCCTTTCACTGATCCACCTGGCGAACAAGCCTACATCATTTCTATCTTAAACCCCTTAACCGCGGGGCATCACTTTCGTGACATTTGGGAACAAGGGATCATACCGCGGGTGTCACTTTTGTGATTCTGTGTTATTTTGAATTCACCTGGGCTTTCAAGTGGTGGCTTGTATCATCTATCAGTACTGCCAATTTCCAACACTAGTCAGCACTCCTAATCTCATCTGTACTCCCATCCATTGTTGACAATTCAGCCATTTCTCCCCATTCTTGGGTCCCCTCTTTACCTTCCCTCCATTACCCTCTCCTGCCTGCCCGGCCGTGCTGCACTAAGTAAATCTTCCCTGGAATTTTCCACTGATTTCATCCATTGAAATATGCCCTATGCCCTATTCTTATACCAAATAATATATACAAAAAAAGAAATAAGGTAAGTGATAGTGCCATACACTTGGAATTGGCTAATTATCACCTGACAACACCTCTCGTGCACTCGTTCGCTAATTTTCGCTGTTTATTTCCCCTTGAAATATGCCGTATAATCTATTCTTGTAATAAAAATATATATAAGAAAGGAAGGGAGAAGCCTAAATGATATTTACATTCACCTGAAACTACCTAATTTATTATGTATTGTCTAGATTACCTGCCAATCATTTCATTGCATATATATTAGCAGCTGTCACCACGCTGACATTGGCAGCATTGCACTCCCCCTAGGCCACCACACTGTATTCAGTTTACTGTCGTCTTTCAAGGTGAAACCACGTCGGATTTGCGCCTGTCCAATTCCGCCGCTTTTTAGCCCTATCCAATGGACCCTGTGATCTCTACCCCCTACTAAACCTCGTGTGGAAAGGGGTAAAAGACTAAGTGACTGCTGTGGAACGTGAACTGGCTAATTTATCAATGAAAATGATGGACAGTGACTACAATCTTTCTGGTGAGTAAAACACTGCAAGTGGAAATGTAAATAATGTGTAAATTATGTGTAAACAGCAAGTGAAAGAAATGAATGTAAATATAAGTGAACAGTGGAAAATAGTTTTATAAGTTACTGCAAGTGACAGTGCATAACACAGTATAAATAAAATAGAATTGTAAATAAAATAGAGAATGTAAACAGAAATGTAAATGAGTAGTAATATAAGAAAACGAGTATATATTCTAGGAGTAATGAAAGTGAAAGTTTCACTCTAGCATGTATGAATACTATGAGTTATGAAAGTGGAAGTGAAAGTGACCGACTTGCTCTCAATGCTAGTATACAGGACAAGAAAGTGAATGCTACGTATTTTACTGAAAGAGAAATTGAATGCCTACAGTGACAATAAACTACTATTACTGAAGGAAACTTATGGATAAAGACTGCAGGTATATATAAGTGTTATATAGTAATAGAAACATAAAGTGTGAGTGTTTTTATGAATAATAAATGACAGAACAGCAGCGGCGAACGAGCGCAAGTGGGAAGGTCATACGCGCTCGTAATTTTCATTGCTTTCACAGTGTTTTTTTTTTTTATGGAGTATGGATTCCAAACTATCTGAAAATCATAGAATAATGTTTCTAGTGATAATATCAGGCTGTGGTAATCATATTACGGGTTGTCGGGAAGTGTAAAGTGGAGACTTCGTCACCCAACTTCAGAGGTCTCCACAAGTCCTACAGTACTCGAAGAAGGCTCAACAAACATCCCAGGAGAAAGCTGAAGGTATGTGCCATATGTATATATAATACTAATATTCTAGGACTAATAAATGATTTTTGGCAAATATTTTTAGAGAGTCTGTCGGATCGCGAATATGCCTGCGAGACACGCAAGTCAAGCCAAAACAACCCGGCGGTTTAGAGGTTAATGGCCTAGAGCAGCTTGTACAACACCCTACCAATATCCCTGACCGCCATGGAGAGAGAGTTCCAATGTACTTAACCTTTTCCTTACAACTAATCCTTCTTCATAAGCTCTTAATCTTTTCTCTCCGTTCTTCTCCTCTGATCATAACCTTATCACTTTAACCTGTCATATCACTCCAGGAAGGCCTGTGAACCCTCCCAAGAAGCATACAGTAGGTTGTGGCACTTTGGAACTGCTGACTGGGAGGCCCTCAGGCAGTACTTCTTTGATTTCCCTGGAATGATTATTGTTTCCATGGCCAAGAGCCATCTGTGTGTGCCTTGCACATTAAGGAGGTAATTCTCTCATGCATGCAAGCATACATTCCTTTCTCATATCCTTTGATTAATGCAAAAAAAAAAAAATGGTTTAATCACGTTTGTTCTAATGCTGTCCACAAAGAGAAGGCATACAAAATGTACCAGACCCAACCCACTCCTGAATCTCATCTCTTTTATGTTTTAGACATTAATCGTGCTCAGTCTTTCTTTGCTCTGCTAACAATAATTTCATTCATACTAATTGCTCTGAACTCTCCAACTCGAATTGCTGCTGCTCCTTCTGCCATCTTGCCAAAAAAAACTTTCTAACAACTTTATCTTATCATCCTTCCCTCCTCTTTTCCAATCTGAGGGCTCTGTAACTAATTCTTCTACCCCAAAAGCGGAACGCTTCACTCAGACTTTCTCCTTCAGTTCCATCTTAGACAATTCCAGTGATATTCCTTCACCATTTCCCCCCTCTGACTTCTTCGTGACTAACATTAACATTTTTTCAGCTGATGAATTTTCTGGCATTACTGGTCTCCATACAGTAAACCTTTGATGCTCACGGACTTGAAGCTCACGGATTTGATTAACCGCGGATTTTTCACTCTGGTGATAAATAATAATGAATAGCGAAATAAAATGAAAAATGTAGCGTTTTAATGGCACGCATCAATCATAACTCATCATACTTCACAATATTTCCAATAATTAATCTTCCTACAGAAAGGTGAATTGAGAAGAATGTATTGTACATTGATGAGAATTTATGAGAATATACTGACATTATTGTAATGTAGTGTATGGTATTTTTAAAACCTTTTATCGTACAATTTATTGTATTTTGCATTATGTTCATGCATAATCATTTATCATTATCATTAAACATCAAAAACCGTTTTCTTCATCGTGTAGGCATATTTTCACTGTGGGAGGGGTAACTAATATGATGCTCTTGGATTTTCTATTCTTGTGAGGGTCTCTGTTCCTAACCCCCGGGAGCATCAAGAGTTTACTGTACTTACAACCCATATGGGCCTAATAAGGTTCCTCCTGTTGTCTTCAACAACTGTACTTCCGTGTTTACACCCTGCCTAGGTAAACTCTTTCACCTCTCTCTATCCTGTCAACTTGTACCTTTCCTTCTTGCTGTAAGTTTGCACTCATTCAGCCTGTCCCTTAAAGAGGTGACCATTCCCATCCCACCAACTATCGCCCAGTTGCTTTAAACATCTTGTGTTTCAAAAGTTTTCGGGACCATTCTTAGCCAAAAAAATAATAACAATAATAATAAAGCATCTTTCCTACCACAACCTTCTTCTGATCGCCAGTAGGGGTTTCGCCAGGGTTGCTCCACTGGCGATCTTCTCACTTACCTTTCAGACTCCTGGTCATCCTCCTTTCGGGACTATGGTAAAAGCTTTGTAAATGCACTTGACATTTCAAAGGTTTTCACTCGAGTCTGGCATAAATCTTTAGTTTCCAAACTGCCCGCTTAGGGTTTCTATCCTATCTGTGCCATCACCTCTAGCTTTCTCTCTGGTCGTTCTATAACTGCTGTTGTTGATGGCCACGGTTCTTCTCCTAGAGCATTCAGTAATGGTGTTCCTCAGGACTGTGTCCTATCACCAACTCTCTTCCTTTTCTTCATCAGTAACCTTCGAAGCTAAACAACTAACCCTATGCACTCATACATTGATGACCACCTATCTCCTTTCCATTTGCTTCCTGCAGTCCACCTCAGCATTTACTTAAACAAACATTGATGGGACTATGGCACACCTATTGTCTGACGTGGTTCATATCTTTGATTGGGGTAAAAGTACTTCTTTTTTTTTTTTTAAGCATAAAAAACTCACTTCTTACATCTATCAACCTGACAACATCTTGGACAGGAGTGCCCTCTATTTTTGTTTTTTTTGTTTTTTTTAATATTCAGCTCAATTATGCATCATCTTCAAACATACTTGGGGTTTCATTCTCTTGATATTTATCTTGGAAAGAACACTTTACCTCTCTTGTAAAATCTCCGAAGAGATTAGATGTGTTATGCCGACACCGTGCCTTCTTAACTCTTGCACAGTTATTAACTTTACACTCAGGTTTTATTCACCCCTGTGTAGAGTACAACTTTCATGCGTGTGTGAGGCTTCGAACATACAGCTCTTCTCAGTGAGGTGGAATCAAAGGCTTTTCGTCCCATTAACTGTCCTCTTACTGGCTCCCTTCAGCCTCTGTCTCTTCCCCGCACTGTTGCACCTTTACTCCACTACTGCCGCTACTTCAGTGGTCACTGCTCCTCTGAACTGTCTGCTTGCACCCCTCCCTGACCATGGCGGGCACGTAGCACTCACCTAGGAACAAACTCTCATCCATTTTCTAACTCTCTAATGCAAGAGTTAACCATTACTCCCAGTCCTTAATATATGAAACATATCACCCCTGGAACTGTCTCCCTTTGTCAGTATCTCCTACTGCCTATGATCTCCAGTAATTCAAACGTAGTGTGTCCAGGCGTCTCGGCATGAACAGATCCTGAATTGGGCTGTCTGTTATCTTGTTATTTATTTATCTATTTATTTATTTTTTTGGAGGGGGACGTGGGGAGAGAACAGTTTGTTGGCCCCTGTCCTTTGGTTCCTTATTCATTCCATTATATATATATATATATATATATATATATATATATATATATATATATATATATATATATATATATATATATATGCTATGTGTGTAAGAATGTATATATTTTTTTGTGTATAATGTGCATGTATGTACAGTGCGTACGTGTCACTGGGCGTGTGTGTGTGCGTATCGATGCTGTGTATGCCAGCATCTACACACGTGCATTTGCTATCATGTTGTTGCCCTTTTAGTGCATACACATTTATAAAGACTTAGTTAATTCTGTTTGCTCTATCGACACAGATGTGACTAAAATTATTTTTAATATCAGTGACTTCTGGTGGAGCTTAAACTAGCGACATAGAGATTTGTATTCACCAGCGATATTTATGATGTTTGGAGTATGGGAGAGAGATTAATTTGCCTAGCTCTTTTCTGTAAATTTCTTGTCTGGCCTCCAGCTGCGTGTTGACGCGTGCACGCAGCAGGAGAGTATGTTAGGTGGAAAATTTTGAATGGAGAGAGTTTTTGTGGCATTGGCGTTGGAAGAGAGAGTGGACTGGAGATCAGAGAGGGAGGAGAAGCAGTATTTTGTATGTTGTATATATATCTGAGCATCTTTTCATTTCGTATCAGCATCCAATCGCAGTATCATTGTTATTTTTATTATTTGTGGCAATCGAGTGCAGTTTAATTATCTCTCGTTATATGATTTTATTTCTTTTGTCTGCCAAGTTTGTTCCCAGACTTTATTATCAGGTGGATTGTTTTTCTCATTCAAATGTGTTCCATTTTTCATTATAAATATTGTAAATATTATTAGCTTGTATCATATAAAGTATTTTTCATTGTGTTTATTTTGCCTTTGCTTACATCAGCTAATTTTATTTACTTTTGGATCTGTGTTCCAAGATTGGAGGTAGTGTTTTTTTTTATTGTTTTTCATCACTTAACTATTTGTTCATTTCCTTTTCACTTTTTCTCAATTTTTACCAGGTCAGATTTAGTTATCTTGTATTGCCTACTGTCTTGTGTCGTCTACTTCCATCTCATAACATATAAAATGGCGACCTCACCAGAATACCCTGATATTTTGTTTATTATTGAGTCATTGTGGTTGTGTCATAATGGAGGGTAGAACTAGTGATGATGTTACTGTGGTGCCCCTACATATTGTGAGTCAGCAAGATGCAGCTGACTTCATCAACTCAGGACCAATGGAGGACAAGGTTAGCAGGTTGCAAAGGCAGGAGTTAACCTTAGTTGCCCAAGTTCTTGAAATTCAGAGTAAGTCAGGTAATGCCTTTTCATTAACCCCTAAGCCGCGGGGTTGTTTTGGCGCTCCTTGCGTGTCTCGCAAGAATATTCGCGCTCCGACAGACTTTGTAAAAATATTTGCCAAAAATCAATTATTAGTCCTAGAATATTATAATTAAATATGCTTATGGAACATATCTTCAGCTTTCTCCCGGGTTGTTTGTTGAGTCTTCGTCAAGTACCATAGGACTTGTGGAGACTTCTGAAGTTGGGTAATGAAGTCTCCACTTTACACTTCCCAACACCCCGTAATATGATTACCACAGCCTGATATTATCACTAGAAACACTATTCTATGATTTTCAAATAGTTTGGAATCCATTCACACACACAAAAAAAAACGCTGTGAAAGCAATGAAAATTACGAGCGCGTAAGAGCTTCCCACTTGCGCTCGTTCGCCGCTTGTATTCTGTCATTTATTATTTTTAAACACACTCACACTATATATTCCTATTACTTTATTACACTTTATATATATATCCATAAGTTTCCTTCAGTAATAGTAGTTTATCTTCATTCTCGTTCAGTAAACTAGCGCAGACAGCAAAGCATTGACTGTCATTACTCCAAGTATTTGTACTTATATTCTTATATTAATAATTATTTACATTTCTATTTTATTTACACTATGTTATACACTGTCACTTCCAGTAAATAAGGGCTCCTTTCCCTTGGAGCCAGGATGAACTTGGGACACTGAAGCACTCGTAATTTATCATCATTTCCTCCACTGGCTCATCACACGATTCACCAGAAATATTGTAGTCACTGTCCATCATTATCATGGATAAATTAGCCAGTTCACACTCCACAGCAGAGTCATTTAGTCCTTTACCCCTTCCCACATGAGATTTAGTAGGGGTTGAAGTCACAGGACCATCTAGAAGAGGCGGAAATGGAGGGTCACGAGTGCTACATGCTCTCATCTCAAGAAACAACACTGAACTAAATGACGAGGTGGATATGGGGCCCCCAAGGGTTGACAACGTCAGCGAGGTGACAGCTGCTAATTTATATGCTGTGAAATGATTGGCAGGAAATTAGGTAGTTACAGGTGAATGTAAATATCATTTAGGCTTCTCCCTTCCTTTCTCATATATATTTTTATTACGAGAATAGATTTTATGGCATATTTCAAGGGTAAATTACCAGGGAAAATTAGTGAACAAGTGCACGTGCGGTGTTGCCAGGTGATAATTAGCCAACTCCAGGTGTATGGCACTATCACTTACCTTATTTCTTTTTTGTATATATTATTTTGCATATGAATAGGGCATAGGGCTTTTTTCAATGGATGAAATCAGTGAAAAATTCTGGGGAAGATTGCTTAGCGCAGCACGGCCCAGCAGATGATTGGAGAGGGTAATGGAGGGGAGGTAGGGAGGGGAGTCAAGAACGGGGATAAATAGCTAAATTGTCAACAATGGATGGGAGTACAGATGAGATTAGGAGTGCTGACTATTGTTGGACACTGGCAGTACTGATAGATGATACAAGCCACCACTTGAAAGCCCGGGAGAATTCAAAATAACATAGAATCGCAAAAGTGATGCCCCGCGGTATGATCCATTGCTCATGAGCATCACGAAAGTGACACCCTGCGGTTAAGGGGTTAATTAACTTAATCTGCCACCGACTGTTCAGCACACACCCATACGAAGTCCCTGGATCCATGCCAGACCTTGAATCAGTTTCCAGATCAGTTCATTCATCCCATGATAGTTTAGCTGAGGACAGTCACCAAACCAGAAAGAATTTATTGATGCACAGCAAGCTAAGCGCAATCATGAGTATAGGATGTTACAGCTTCAACTAGAGCTTCAGAGGGAGAAGAAGGAGGAGGAGAATAGGACGTTACAGCTTAAACTACAGCTTCAGAGGGAGAAGAAGGAGGAGGGGAATACTGAACTGCAGCAGATGAAGCCTGACTATGATTCCCCATTCTTTTTCAGAATTTAGAGCCGTTGAACCCACTAAATTAGTTCCCCCATTCGATGAGTGCTTAGTCCTGGAGTTCTTTGACCGATTTGAGAAGATTGCTACAGGTAACAAGTAGCCCAGAGACAGCTGGTCATCTTTAGTTCAGACAGTAATCAAGGGTAAAGCACTGAAGGCCTATGACAGTCTTAGCCACCAAGAATCACAGGATTACGAGGTACTAAAGAAATCCATACTGCACGCATGCGAGATGAGACCTGAAGCTTACAGGCAGAAATTCAGGAATTGTAGCAAGCACCCTCATGACACCATTGTAGATTTCAGTAGGCAGATGACTGATGAATTAAATCAATGGATGCAAAGTGAGGTTGTCTCAGAATCTTATGTTAAGCTTAACCTATTAACTGCTCTATACAGCCTGGGCTGTTCTGAGTGCGACTGCTCAATACAGCCCTGGCTGTGCAGGTGAATTTCGAATATAGTGCCATGGTGACCAAGGTCGACCCATGTAAGCATGTTTGAGCCTTCATAGCCCAAACCGAAACCGAAAAAGAAAACAAAAACCATACATTCCAATAGGGAATCAGACACTTCAATGTTCTGCCATGGCTTTACCAAGGTAAATATTGAGCTAATATTTCGTTACTATATACTTTGGCATGTGTTCTCTCAATTCCTAAGACAAAATTTTGCCTTTGGGAAACTTCATGTTTACCTCTATGTCTGCAGACCACAGACACCTCCAAAAAACAGCCATGCGCAGTTAACGGGTTAAGGAATTTGTTATCCTCGAGAACTTCCTTGATAAGATTGATACAGATTTAAGAACTCACCTTCCTGATAAGAAAGTTAAGAATGCTACTGAAGCTGCACTTTATGTAGACGATTACTTATTGTTTAAGAATTTGAATAAGGGTAAGGAAGTTCCTAGGAGTGTTCCTCAGAAGTGTTACCCCTCTCGGCTCCCCAAACAACCATCTCAGAAGCCCAACTCCACGAATTCCTCCACACCAAAACCTGATACACCTCATATTTCCCCAAAGCTTATATGCTGCCCATTTACTTGTTCATATTGCAAGAGGCCAGGTCACACTATAGATAGATGTTGGTGAAAGTAAGGTGTTGTGAAGCTTTGTTTTTCGTGGAGCTCCTGTAGTTACCCCTTCAATTGGTTCCACAGTTGTTAGTCAGGGAAACTCTGATGTTTTATCCCCTTTTAGGGTTGATGTTGTTCCAGAAGGTGGGAGGATGGAGGCCCCAGTTGTGTCGAAGCCCACTGTTTCAGGAGATGTGGTACTGGCTGTGACGAGCAGTGTTGCCCCTGCTTCTTTATATGCCCTCTACCTGTATTCTGGTCCGGTGAAGGTGAATGGCATGCAGCATCTGGTACGCATTCTTCATGACACTGGTTCTTCAATTTCTTTGTGGGTAAGGACAAATAATGAAGTTCTTATGTTGCAGGAGGAGGGTTTGTTCTGATTAGGGGAGTAACAGGTGAAAAGACTGTGCTGCTAGTGTCTTGTAAGGTTATGTGTCAGTTGTTTGATGGATTGGCATGATTGGTTGTTGTAGATTATTTACCAGAAAGTGGTATTGATTTAATACTTGGCAATGACCTAGTGAGAGGTGAGGATATTACCACTCCAGTTTTGTCAGAGGTGTCAGTGCCCAAAGTTCCTCCGCAGGTTTATCCCAGTGATGCAGAGGTGTTCCCAGTTTGTGCAGTGACTAGGTCCATGTCACGTGCAGAGAGGAGTCAACACGAGAAGGTTGCTTGAAGTTGCAGTCTGGAGACCAATGGATTCAGAGTTTGAAGTTGTATGCAGTGGATGATTTTGAGAAGGAGAAAAGTGGATGTTTTATGTGAAAGATGAGATTTTGTGGAGATGGTGGAAACCTCCACATGTGAATGTACATGATGGGATGTGCAACTACCATCAGATCATAGTACCTAAGGTGTGCAGGCAGGAGTTAATTCAACTGGCCTATTCTACTCCATTTGCAGGTCACATGGGTTTAAGGAAGACCATGGAGAGGCTGCATGCGGAATTCTACTGGCCCCGCATGGCAGTGGATGTGGCTAAGTTTGTAAAACATTGTCATACCTGTCAAGTAATGGGTAAGCCGAATTGGTCTGTCCTTAAGGCCCCTCTTGTCCCCATTCCTGCCATTGATTCCCATTTTTCTAGGTTAATAATTGATATAGTGGAACGATTGACCCCAACTTCTAGCGGTAACTCATATCTGCTCACTATTATTGACCCGTCCACGAGGTACCCTGAGGTGATACCTCTACGTTCTATCAAGGCTAAGGCAGTGGCTAGAGTTTTGCTAGATTTCTTACAAAGTTTGGTTTCCCCCGGGAGGTTCAGTCAGATAGAGGGTCTAATTTCCTTTCCAACATCTTCCAGCAGTCATCAGCTCAACTTGGCATCACACACATCAAGAGCAGTGCCTACCATCCGGAGACGCAAGGTGCCTTGGAGTGTTAACAACAGATGCTCAAGAATATGCTCTGCAAGTACTGTCTGGAGCACTCCAAGGACTGGGACCGTGGTGTGCTGTTCCTCCTGTTCGCTATGAGGGAAGTACCCCAGGAGAGTTTGGGTTCTCTCCTAACAAGCTCGTGTTTGCCCATCGAGTTCAGGGTCCCTTGAGCTTGGTTAAGGAGACTTGGAGCAGTAACCTCACAGAGAGCAAGAGTTTACTCCATTATGTGCAGGACTTCAAGACCCATATAAGTGAGACTCTGGAGCTGACCAGGGAAAATCTCAAGCAGGCACAGGAAAACATGAAGGTGTGGTATGATCGAAAGGCCAGGCTGAGGGAGTTTAAGGTCAGTGATGAGGTTTTGGTGTTGCTGCCACTGCAGAGTCAGCCGCTGGCCGCTAAGTTTAGTGGTCCTTACCCTGTAGTGCAGCATATTGGAGACACTGACTACCTGGTGGAGACCCCCGACAGAAGGAAGAAGCACCAACTGTGCCATGTGAACATGTTCAAGCTGTACCATCGTGCACCAGATTCTCTGGCTCCCATACACCTTGTTTCTGCCACTGCTGCTGCTGCTGCTGAGGAGTGTGTTGATAGCGGTTTGTTTGAGGTGGACTGTGAGTTTCCAGATTGTCGCTGGGAGAAGAATGATGAGGTGGAGTCCACTCTCAACTCCAAGCTAGTACATCTGCCTTGGGACCAAGCATCTCAGTTGGTTGCCCTCTTGTCAACTTACAAGGAAGTATTCAGCAGTACCCTTGGGAAGACCGATTGGATTCAGCACGAAGTGGATGTGGGTGATGCCTGTCCTGTGAAGTTGCCCCCTTATTGAGTCAGTCCTCAGCCCGTTAGCATGCTGCATCAGGAGCTCAATTATATGTTGGACCTCGGGCTTTTATCCCCTGTGTTAGTCCCTGGAGTTCTCTTGTGACGTTGCAACCTAAACCAGACAGCACCACAAGCTTTCACATAGACTACAGACGAGTGAACGTGCTAACGAAAAATGATACGTAACCATTGCCCCAGCATGAGGACTGCATCGACTGCATCAGCTTGTCTAGTTATATCACCAAGTTAAATCTCAAGAAAGGCTTCTGGCAAGTGCCTTTGACCGAACAGGCTAAGGAAGTCTTGTGTTTTGTGGCAGACGGACAAACATATCAGTGTAATGTGATGCCGTATGGTATGAAAAACGCCCTGGCAACGTTCCAGCGATTAATAAACATGGTTGTCGGTGGTATGAAGCATTGTGTGCTATACTTGGATGATGTAGTAGTCTTTACCAATGATTGGGAAAGCCACTTAATCCATTCACTGCGTCAATGTTTGTTTACATGTACATCCTGTATGTGGCAGTTTTCATATATTTAGAAAAAATATTAGGAAAAAAATAATATTGTCAAAAGATAGAGAAAAAAGTCCCGAGTTAAATGATGCATAACACAGTACAACAAGCAAAATAATTACCTCTGATACAGGGCCGTAAAGTAATAAATATTGCCCGTGTGGTGGTGCCAGGCGAATGATGTGTTATGGTTGCACTATGTTGTCAGTGTCAATCTTGTGATCAGATAAGGTGTAAATCAGCATCCGAACCATCATTATCATCATTTAACAACATATCACAATCATTACTACACTCATCCAGAGATTTCATCCAATATTTGCTTGGGCAACTGCTAGCGGCAGCATGGAGCAGATTTCGTACCTTTATCTTCGGTATTTTGTAGGTAACTGAGCTGAGCTCTGCACCTCATAAAAATGCATAATCTATGTATGGCAATATTCTATAGGGTGCCATGAGTGGCTAGCTGATTTATTTCGTGCCATTTCTGATGGCAGAAGTTTTGAAAGCAGGAAATCATAATTGATACAGCTCCAGTCAGAGCCATTTGGACTCAGATATCATATACTGTATGATACAACCAAAGTCAATGGGTTACGAGAACTGGGTGTTTTGCTGTTCAGCATTCTGAGGCTCGCCTTGTTGTAAATTTAATGAAGTGCAAGTTTGCTTCTGCACAAGTTCAATACCTTGGTTATGTGGTTGGTCATGGTTGTGTACGCCCCCCTGACTCTAAGGTGAAGGCAATAAAGAGTTTTAACCTGCCCCATCCCGACCACTTTTCCACCACTGACTCCCCCCAATCCCGACCATTTTTGGATTTTTTTTTTTTTTTTTGGCTCAAACCTCCGTGTTTGGTGAGAAACATCGAAAATTCATAGAGAAATCGCTCACCTGAGGTTTAAATTACTCGATACAGGTAGGAGTACCTCCTTACCTTAGTGGGTTTTCTAACAGGCTGGCACCAAAGAAAACGAGTTCTATGGGAGGATAACTATTTCACACCACCCATATTCGGTATTTATTTATTTACTTGGTACGAATTTATATGTAGTACGAGAGTATATTGGTTTTCAAGCAGTAATATAGGCATTATAAGCATTGTTTCACTCACTAACTCATCATACTTGACCTTTTTTTGCCACATTACCTGATCATCATTTCTGACTGTTTCTTCCTTTAATGCTATGTAAAGTTTGTCCTCCACATTGTCATTGATTGGGGAATCATTCTGGCCCTGAATTTCGTACCGTGGCATGACATGGCTTTACTGGCCAGGTCACTGATAACAGATGAATTGCTGAGACAATGGCATGCAGGGGGGGGGAAGGAGGTCATGCTGGGTAAGGCATTGTCCCTGCCTGGCATTTTGTAGAGGAAAGTGTCACGTGTATATGTACCAAAAATCACTCGCAAAAATTGAAAATTGTGCAAATTAGGGACCTTGCAATTGATTCGCGTTTATGTACGTCGACGGGATTGGCAGTGACAAAACATGTGGACGTTAAAGAACGTCGACTGGACTCCGCGGATTAAGGCACC
This sequence comes from Coenobita brevimanus, assembly GCF_032717465.1. Classification (NCBI taxonomy): domain Eukaryota; kingdom Metazoa; phylum Arthropoda; class Malacostraca; order Decapoda; family Coenobitidae; genus Coenobita; species Coenobita brevimanus. Next base: position 30,023,003 of record NC_137019.1, read on the forward strand.
ACAAAACAGGTGCGAGCTTTGGAGATTCTTTGGCAGTATTGGTTACTACCATCATTTTTTTGAAGAACTTTGCAACAATACTGGCCCCTCTCACTGAATTGCTTAAGAAAGATAGAAAATATGTCTGGACTGATGTGTGTCAGAATTGTTTTGATGCAGCCAAAGAAGTCTTATGTAATTAAACAGTTATGGCTGCACCAAACATTAATAAGACACTTAACCCCTCCGTTGCCGCTGGCATCGAATGACGTTTAGCCGATCAATGGCAGCTGGGGTCATTTGAGCACCGCCTATAAAAACTGCAAAAAATTTTGGGAAGTGAACGAACGTTCTGAACGTCTTCACACTGACCTACACTACACTCCCATACACCTCATCAAGCAGTTCAAAGAATGCTGCTGTGATAAGTGGATTTTCGATTTTTTCTCGCCCCGAGCCATGCAAGCACAACTACACCCATTATCTCGACCCAGGCAGAATATATCATCTTTGTCCTCTTGCAAAACACACACAACCACCTGTTTACGATTATGAAGTAATACAGGCACATACAAAAAAGACATGATAATAAGTGAAAAATACATTTTTGTCTTGGTATCTTTACCTATTTGCTCCGATTTGCTGTAATGGTTTGGATCATTTGATGCAGTGCAACTTGTAGAAATCTGTGAAAACCTTCGGGAAGTGAACGAAAATATGGGACATGAGACTGACCTTGACTACACTCTCTCACACATCAGCTGTCAGTTCACCACTTGCTGTCACCACGAGTGGATGTACGATTTTTTCACTCGTGGCCATACCTAAACACACAGAGTTACACCTATTATCTCGACCCAGAAGATACATTCTTTTTCCTCCCTTGCAAAACATACACAATCACCCTGTTTACGAGACAGCAATATATATTGCGAAAATAACAATGTAAAATGATAAAGATGAACGTAAAATGATAATGAAAGATGGACATGTTATTACGGAAAAAATACGTTTTCCCCCATCTGTAAACTTATTTATTTCTGCTTTGTATTTGTATTCGTAATAATTAGACTTCGGAAACTGCATAACAATTCTATTTTTAGCCATGCTCGTGGTGTGGGAGCTCGAAGTTGCGACTCAACTTCCGCATTGCTAATCGGATCTGACCCTCCACTTTATTCTCCTGTGGCAGAGTCTAACCTTGGAGGACGTGCAGGTTTCTCATTTAGGACCGAAAATTCAACTCTTTCGCTCCCTTTTCCAAGCATGGGCACAACAATAAGGTAAAAAATAACTCGAACTACCATAAACACGTTTTATATAAAAAAGATGAAAAAGTATTCATAACATTTTTTTTTTTTTCAGCCATTCCTAACAGATTATGTACTGAAATCATTCGATATCATCATATCTCATATATGCACAACATTTCAGCACCATTCGTATTGTTTTGGGAGGTAAAAAAAAAAATAACTACCCAGTCACGTTGCGGCAGCACCCCTGGGCGGCGATATAGGTTGCCGATAATTCTGCAACTTCCGTGCTCCATTGCAAGCCATAAAATGTGTCTAGGAATCTGGGATTTGCACTGTTAGGTGCATCTGAACTTTCTCTTCAATAGGCAAGAAAAAAAATCAATTTTCGAAACTTCAAAAAACGGCCCCAGCATCGGCCTGGCATGCACTGAAATTTCTGGGCCTTCGGCCACGGTGGGGTTAAACTTGCTGTAGATGCTAGTAACGTGGGTGCAGGAGCTGTGTTGATGCAGGACGATGATCGTGGCATAGAGCATCCTGTTTGTTATTTCAGTAAGAAGTTTTCTGTTCCTCAACGTAATTATTCTGTTATAGAAAAAGGAACTATTAGCCCTGATCCTCGCCCTGCAGCATTTTTCTGTATATGTCCCTGCGTTTGGACCTACTGTCATTGTATATACTGATCATCACCCACTCAAATTTCTGAATAATTTGAAGATGAAGAATCAGCGATTGACGTGTTGGAGTTTGTTCTTTAAGCAGTTTCATTTGGATGTTAGACATATTAAGGGTGTTGACTATATCATTGCTGATTGTTTGTCACGTTCTTAAGAACGAAATTTCCTAAGGGAAAAATCTTTCTTGGGTGTGGGTGTGTTATTTAAGAATGTATATATAATTTTATGTTTATTGTGCATGTATGTATAGTGCGTGCGTGTCGCTGGGCGTGTGTGTGTGCACGTGCGTCCATGCTGTGTATGCTAGCATCTACACACATGCACTCACTATCATGTTGTTGCCTGTTTAGTGCATACACATTTATAAGGTCTTAGTTAACTCTGTTTGCTCTCTCGACGTGGGTGTGACTAAAATTGTTTTTAATATCAGTGACTTTTGGTGGAGCTTAACCTGCCCCATCCCAACAGATTTTCCACCACTGACCCCCCTCCAATCCTGACTAATTTTGGAAAAAAAAATTTTTAGCTCAAACCCCTCACTTTGGGTGAGAAACATCAAAAATTCATAGAGAAATTGCTCACATGAGGTTTAACCCACCCCGTCCTGTCGACGTATGGGTACGTTGCAACATTTTGCATTTGCCAGTCCCAGCGACGTACTGGTATGTCGTGCAATTGCAAGGTCCCTAATTTGCACAATTTTCAATTTTCGCGCGTGATTTTTTGTACGTATACACAGGACACCTTCCTCTATTCCTCTACAAGATGCCAAGCAGGTACAATGCCTTACACCGCATAACCTCCACCCCCCCATTGTCTCAGCAATTCACCTGTTACCAGTGACCTGGCAAATAAAGACATTCAGGGCCAGAGTGATTCCCCAATCGAAGACAATGTGGAGGACAAAGTTTACATAGCATTAGAGGAAGAAACAGTCAGAAATGATGATCAGGTAATGTGGCAAAAGAAGGTCAGGAATGGCGATGAGTTAGAGAGTGAAACAATGCTTATAATGCCTATATTACTGTTTGAAAACCAATATACTCTCATACTACATATAAATTCATACCAAATAAATAAATAAATACCGTTTATGAGTGGTGTGGAATAGTTATCCTCCCATAGAACTCGTTTTCTTTGCAGCCAGCCTGATAGAAAACCCTGTAAGGTAAGGAGGTACTCCTACCTGTATTGAGTATTTTAAACCTCAGGTGAGCGATTTCTCTATGAATTTTCGATGTTTCTCGCCAAAAGCGGAGGTTTTAGCCAAAAGAAAAAAAAATTCCAAAAATGCTCGGGACTGGGGGGTGTCAGAGGTGCTCGGGACGTGACAGGTAATACTGGATATGGGTAGCAGTACCCCTTGCCTTACTGTGTTTTCTGTTAGGCTGGCTCCAAAGAAAACGAGTTCAAGGGAGGGTAACTATTCCCCACCAGTCATAAATGGTATTTATTTATTTGTTATGATCTTATATGTAGTATGAGATTATTGGTTTTCACAGAGTAATATAGGCAATATAAGCATTGTTTCACTCACCAAACACATCACCATACCTGACCTTTTTTGGTGACATTACCTGATCATCATTTCTGACTGTTTCTTCCTCTAATGCTACATAAACTTTGTCCTCCACATTGTCATTGATTGGGGAATCACTCTGGCCTTGAATTTCGTACTATGGCACGACATGTCTTTACTGACCAGGTCACTGGTAACAGGTGAATTGCTGAGACAATGGCGTGTGGGGGAAGGTCATGCAGGGTAAGGCATTATCCCTGCCTGACATCTTGTAGAGGAAGGTGTCCCATGTATACGTACCAAAAATCATGCGCAAAATTTGAAAAATGTGCAAATCACGAACCTTGCAATTGTAGTGCGTTTTTATACGTCAACGGAAGGGGCAGTGACAAAATGTGTGGACTTTTATATATGTCAACGGAAGTGGGCAGGTTAAACGGGCAACAGAAAGATTGTATTCACCAGCAGTATTTAAAACGTTTGGAGTATGAGGGAGAGATTAATTTGCCTAGCTCTTTTCTGTATATTTCTCGTCTGGCCTTCAGCTGCGTGTTGACACATATATATGCAGCCAGAGGGTATGGCAGAGAATTTTGAATGGAGAGAGTTTTTGTGGGATTGGTGTCGGGAGAGGGAATGTTTGGACTGGAGACAAGAGAGGGAGGAGAAGCAGTATTTTGTTTGTTGTATATATTTCTGAACATCTTTTCACTTCGTATCAGCATCCAGTCGCAAGTATTATTATTATCAGTGGCAATCGAGTGCAGTTTAATTATCTCTTTTTATATGATTTTATTTCTTTTGTCTGGCAAGTTTGTACCCAGACCTTAGTGTAATTATTCAGCGTATTATCAGGTGGATTGTTTTTTTCATTATTTTGTGTTTCATTGTCTCACTTTAAATACTGTAAATATCACTAGCTTGTATTATAATATGGTAGGTATTTTTCATTGTGTTTATTTTGCCCTTGCTTTCGTCAGCTAATTTTATTTACTTTCGGACCTGTGTTCCGAGATTGGAGTTAGTGTTTTTTTTTAATTGTTTTTCATCACTTAACTATTTGTTCAGTTCCCTTTTCACTTTGTTTTCCTCAGTTTTTATGCAGATTTAGTTCTCATGTGTTGCTTACTCCCTTGTGTTGCCTACTCCCATCTCCTAACAAGATATATATATATATATATATATATATATATATATATATATATATATATATATATATATATATATATATATATATATATATATATATATATATATTGATAGATATAGATAGACAGATAGATATAGAGAGATAGATAGATGGTTTCCCGTGAGATAAGGTAAAAACTTTGGGAACTGATTTGAGGGAATTCTAAACAGAAAATGTTATATGAATATGTGTCCAAATCTCAACCCTTACAGAGCAACAATTACTGATGAATTATGAAGGAGACCATTTTCTCCCATAAGGTCATCAGTAATTGTAGCTCCGTAACGGTTGAGATTTGGACATGTATTCATCAACATTTTCTGCTTAGAATTCCCTCATCTATCATTTCCCAAAGGTTTTACCTAAACTCCGGGACACCCTGTATATTATATATAAATATATATATATATATATATATATATATATATATATATATATATAACTGGCACCATTCCCAAAGATACGGGTCACACACCCATTTATTTACCTTCGTATCCTGACTCCTTCTGATAAGTACGCATTTCCATGGTAAATTCATAATTTTCTCTCAGATAGAGTCAATCTGAAAACTTCCAGAAAAGAGTCTGCTAAACCCTTGTCTTACAGTGTTCCATACATACTTCATCCAACCACCTCGATCACGTGTCAGTTCCGAAGCTTCATCAGCTTCTATACCTCACTTTCTCACACACTTGCTTAAAATGTCTATTAACCTTCTTATTATCAAGCCTAGACTCTTCTTCAAACTCAGTCATGTTTGCCCTTTTCACCAATCTATTTCTATCTATTCTTTCCTTATGACCATTATGTCTAAGCATGCACATCTTACATGAATCATATTTCCTTTCCTTGTCACTCTCTGCATTCCACAGACATTTCTAAGCAACCCCGTCTTCACTGTTCTAACAAGAAGCGGTGCCAAGGCACAGCAAACCTGTTCCCAGTAGTCATTTTACTTCTGATGTATAAACACAACAGGATATCTAGTCAATGATGTCACACATCATATTTGGATTATATCGGGTGAAAATAGATGATTTTATGCCCATTTGAAATTTTAGGAACAACCCTCCTACCACTAACTAGGGGTGACTCCCCCCCCCCATGTTATGAGGCATGTAATAGGGTGCAGATTTGAATGATTCACCTCTAGGTTTCGGTTTCATGTCGATATGACGAATTTGAAAGGAGTTATGGGAAAAAACGATTTTTTATTTTTTACATTTTGGGGGGCTACAGGCTGGGCCGTGGCCCAATTGTCCTAAAATTTAATCAGGTGATCAGAAGGTCATAGCCCATCATCCAGGTAATTTTAGTTAAAATCACACCAGTAGTTTTTCCGTAAAGTTGTTAACAGACAGAAAAAACAAACGTACAGACAAACCAAGTGAAAACAACACCTTTCCCCGTGCCCCTCCGGGGGGGGGGGGGACGGTAACTATTAACTTTACTTTTTCATACCACACAAGAGTCTTCTACAGATATGGCCATGTGGGCAATAATACTCCATTGTACAATCCTATTGTAGGCCAACTGCCACGCTGAGGCCTCCGTTTCGTGTCAAAGCCTTCATAGCAATAACTCATTGAAGATAGAGATATTTTCTACTGCCAAAATATAGGAAGTCTCATATTGGCTTTCATTTGGCAGGATGATCTTTGACCTTGAGTGACCTTGAAAGGTTAAATGCAAGATCACAGATTTTCAGAGGGTGTAACTTGAGAATATTAGCGCCATTACCTTAGACTGATTGTGAACTGACACTAAGTGGCAGAAACAAGTCAGTATTTAACAGCAATAAAATTACTGCTGTTGGGAGAGGTTTGTTGTGCATGGTACCACTGGTTTTAAAAATGAAGGAGCTCACAGACGTTAGCAAAACTCTGCACCAATCTGCAAAGGTCCTGCTTACAGACTGCAGGAAAGCATCACCTAAATGCATCAGATTTGAAATTGTCCATCCTTCACCATTCATTACGAATCTCATCCATTTCACCATAACTACATTAATACTTTGCTCACAATACCTTCCACATCAACAGTGAACAGCCATGAAGACTTAACATATTATTTTTCTAACACCAGCCTTACACCACTTGCTAAGTCAACAGGCCGTTAAGCCTAGGTCACATATTCACGGATGAAACACTGAATGAAGCCGGAGGACTGGTCCGCCATCATCAGTGGAGATACCTGAGCACCCTATAGAATCCGGCCTGATGTTCGGCTGCATCCTTGGCCATCCTGCATTGTCAAGCCAGACAGGCAAAAAAAATGAGCAGTGTTCATTTTTTCTTCCCGGATCTCTCAGAAGAAAACGATCCGTGTTGATGCCAGGAGCTGCTGGGAGTTGGCGGGAGCCTCCGTGAACCCACGGAAAATGTCCATGTGTGCCGTGTAGAGACCGGGGCCGTGTGGGTGTCATAATTTCATCCAGGAAAGCTCGGAGAATTCTTGGTCCCACTCTGGCAAGAATTTCCTCAAATATCACATGGTCCATTGTTAAGAAATTCCTGAAGCCAGTCACATCTGCTGTAAGTTCATTCATCAACTTCTCATATTGGCCATACAGGGGTCTTCTGAGAAGCCAAAGTCTAACCCACTAGCGTTTCCTGTTTTGTCTTCCTTTTCTTCTCTGTTCTTCTTGGCACTGTTAACAAAATCATTTTTGCTGCCAGTAGGTCCATTTCAGCTGTAGCCAACTGCAGTTGTAGTAATCCAGCATGCTCTGAAGAAATATACATTTTGTCTGTTGATGTTCACTCTCCAAAGTAAGTAGCAGAATGAGGAACAGCTTCTACTGTGTTCTTCTATGTTCATTGTGAAGCAGCACTGACTACAGTCCGGCAACAATCAGAAAAGACCGCCTGGAGATCGTCTAGGTCCTTTTAGGCACCATGTAAATCCGCCTTCCTCTGTATGTTTCGGCTTTAGTCCGGTGCCATCCGCGCATACACTGGGAACATCTCCAGCAAGGACCGGCTAGCAACAACGGTCTGCTGAGCCATGCTCAGACTGGTTTCAATGACGTCACAGCGTCTTGATACGCCGAATCACCCCGGATGGCCGAAATTTCCCGTCCAGCTTCATCCGCTGTTTCATCTGTGAATGTATGACAGAGGCTTTAGTATGGAAGAGTCATATCCTATATAAAAATCCTCATAGCATTCAACAGCTTTCATACCTACCATATATATATATATTTGTAATGGGTGTATACAAGGTGTTCTGGGAGGAAAGAACATTACTTTGGGAAACGATAGATGAGGGAATTCAAAGCAATAACTACAGTACACTATCAATATGGTTCCCAGTCTCGTTACAGAGCTTCATTAATGACAATCTTATGGGTTAATTATGAAGACCATTTGAACCCATAAAGTCATATATCTATCTACGTATCTATCTATATACAGTATATATATATATATATATATATATATATATATATATATATATATATGTGTGTGTGTGTGTGTGTGTGTGTGTGTGTGTGTGTTGGTCCGGCACCTCTTTTATATTGGACAAAATTGCGAGAGGGCATTATGCTCCCGCCAGATTAGTTTATCTGAAGCAGTCCCAGTGATTAGCTTATCTGGAGGTCACATTGAAGCAGTCCCTGTGATACCGCACTGAAGTGCGTCATCACTGGGCCTGCTTACACTGAATGTTGTGGTAGTGATCCTGTATATTGTGACACATATCTCATTTTACTTACACTTAACCCTAGCTATGAATTCTAAGAACGATGCCAGTGTAAGTGGTGGTGTCGAGCATGAGCATTAGTCTTTTCCAGTACAGTCAAACCTACTTGTATCGTGGTTAATTGGTCCATCAAACTACCACAATGATGAAACCAGTCAATAGCCAAATAAGGCAATAAATGGGAAAAATGTTATTTGGTCCAGGGCCCGCAAGTTTGCCGTCACGTTTTTGCCCGATATCCGAATAATAACCCCTAAAAGGCTGGAGGGATTGGATCAGCAATATTTACATCGATTCTGCTGCTGTCGATCGCGAAGCAGACGATCTTTTTCTCTCATATTTCAAAAAAAAAATTGTAAGCCAACACCGTTATCAGTGTATTTGTCTGTGAATACGAAAATCTCAGGATTAACCATTCCTAACCGTCCATTTCATTTCTGTTCTTGTGTATAGGGCACTTCTCATCAGATTTCCCCTTTGTATTTAAGTTTATCCTTGAATACTCTTTTTTCACATTTCAGTTCATTCTTAATTACTTCCAGTCAAATCAAAACGTGTTGTCCTTCACTGTTATCCACTGATAATATAAGTGAGTGTGGAGTGTATAACGCCGTATTACGTTTCGAGGTTGCGTGTAATGTCAGTCACTACAAGGTACGCTCTTACCATAGTATCCTGTACGTTGCTACCCAGTGACCTACCGCACTGGCCACCCATATCTTCATATATAGTGCATTTGCACTCACCTGTCTGGTGTATTAATAGTTACTTGGGGTGATTGGATACAGCACGATGTTAAGTTAAAAAAAAAAAAAAAAAGGAAAACTGGGTAAGGTAGACCTGTTTAACCCGCCCCGTCCCGTCGACCATGGTGTTTTATATCCTTTATTTTTTCATTCATTAGGAAGATCATTTATTCTCTCCTACCAGCTCTATAAAGCTGATTTTTCCATGCTACACTCCCTCCACCATCCTCCCTCCACCTTCCTCCCTCATTCTTCCTCCTCCACCCCTTCATACTCCCTCCACCTCCAGTTACTTTCTTGCTGTGGCTACGTGGTAAACAATTGACATATGAGAATGATATATACATTTTCTGGTGTGTAAAATCAAGATCTCTGATTCTATAATACCAAAATTAATGTTAGTGCAATTATTTTTCTCTCCCTACAGTATATGCAAGGGTTGCCAGAGTCAATTTTTGACGATCTTTGACAGGCTATAGCTCAATAACCAGTTGGTCTAGAATGCTCTGGTTTGCGGCATAAGGTGTGTAAAACCTTGGTCACAACACTTTTTACTTTTGTAAGAGTCGAAAAATCGGCTCCATACACAGATTTTCACGCCGGTATGGTAGAAGAATCCATGCCTTTAGCGGTTAATAGTATCAAAAGTTTTTTTTTAATCAAGGATAACACCCATTGTAAATTTCCCTTTGTCGTAATTTAGCATGATATTATTTAAAATTTTATGATTGCTGTTTGTGGGGAATAATTCTCTCTAAAGCTAAATTGGCATTTGGTCCATGCATTATTAGCCTCTAGAAACACCAACAGTCGATCATACAGCATTTCTTTTTCTTTTTTTTACTTATCATTGAAAGTATTGATATTGGATGGTAAATTGACTCTTGAAAAGTATCACCATCTTTGTATATTGGTATTATTTCTGGCGGAAGTTCGCAGATAGCTTCATCCATCAGATGAGTGTTGGCTCCATGTGGCATCTAAAAAATAAGGTTGTCAGGGAAAATCCCTCCAGTGCTTTCCATCACAGTGCAGCTAAGTATGCACAAGATCTTATTAATACATGGTCTGAACAATCACAGGCACACAACCCTCCTGCACATATTCAGGCTGCAATCTCCTCTGAGCAAAATGTTTGCACCCTCAGTCTGATGGCTGCATTACTGAAGGCAGATGAAGATGGTGAAGTGTTGATAACTGAGGACGAATTTTGACATGCTCTCATTAGGAGTAAGGCAACAGCCCTTAGGGATGATGGTATCATTTACCCTGTCCTTTGTTGTGCTCCAGAAAGTCCCTAGCAACTCCCTTCTACAGTTCTACAATCCCTTTCTGTGACTGCCTTTATCTCTGGTGGTATGCCTTTCCTGGTAGAATTTATAGTACCTAAGGCTGAGATACCTTGTGTTTGAAGCCACTCCAATAACTCTGTACTGGTGTACTATCCATCCAAACTAATAATCCTACCTCTAGGGTCGACTGAGGCTTGTTACTGACTTATCAGAGCTTTTACTGTTGGGACTGTGCCGTATATGTAGTGTGGTCCTGGCTGTCCAGGTTTACCTGAATATACAGCTGTCCTAAAGGTAAATGGATATCTAACAGCATTAACAGATTTATATAGGAGGCCGCAGCGTACAGATTTACTCTTATCGTACTGTCTGAACCCTATTTGTGTTCTACACCCATACAACGTTTCATCAATGGTCAAGAAGTCACCTGGCTCTAACAATGAGCAACAGCAATTACTGAACTGTTCAAAAAGCTCCATGATTGCTGCAACCCGATCTTGTACCCATCTCTGGTGTCTGGCATCAATGTTGTCATGTTGGCATGTAAGAAACCAAATCGTTTTACAGACATGACAGCTACAAATATTGGATGACCAAACCCTTCCATGAAGAGACGTTTATAGCAATATTTATTTTGTCCCAATAAGCCTCTTACATAGAGCAGGCCAAAAAAGCTTTTTAATTCTAAGGCATCAGTCATCTTGACGTGTGCTGGTATTTCAGCACTGTCAGTATTAGAGATTTCGGTAATTATGCCTTGAATCTTATTGTTAGTATGGGTTACAATACCATCAATCATATTAGAATTATAAAAAATAACCATGCCATTATTTCTGTATTAGCTGACCTTGCCTCTCCTAACAAACATCCTTCACTGGGCAATACCTTCTCAACAGGCTTCCTTCTGTATGATTGGTCCATGTAATTGACTTACCGATATCTGATTTTCTCTGGGGTTTCTCTAAAATGCAGGTATACTCCGTGAGCTCGTGTGGCAGGACAAATTCGTCATAATTTTGTTTGTTCAAGCACTGGGCCAAAGAACTGCTTAATCCATTTTTCACCAATGGCCTTCTGTTTCTCACTGGTACCCATTCTTCTTCATTCATTATGTCATCATTCTGATCCTCTACTTCATAGTCGCCCTCAGCTACTCTGTCCAAGGCAAGGTCATCATCATCATCATTACCAACTATCTCTGCCAAGTAATCTTCGTCTGGGTCGTCAACATAGTCGAAAGTAAAAGCCATGACTACGTCCGTCAGCACATCCACCCCCTTCTCTAATTAATGCTTAATTAACCGTCCGGCACGCCTACAACACAAGCCGCGAGACGTGTGTGTGTGTGTGTGTGTGTGTGTGCATTACAATGCACGTGTGTGTATCTGTGTGCACAAAACAATGCACATATATGTATAAGTGTGTATGTGTACGAACAACCATTTCATTGGGTATGAGGAGTTACGGAGCAAAAAACAATGAAGAATACATAGATAATAAAATTAGTGTATGAAATAACCATTTCACTGGGTATGAGGAGTCATAAAGTATGAACAGTGAATAATACACAGAAAATAAAGTAGTTTAATTAAATAGGAAGCGTATCGTACGTCTGGAAGCTGTGTTGATGACCGTTAGGCTTGCGTAGAATTCCAGATATTCCACTCGTCATCGAGCGTTTTCTTTTTGTTTAGCGCTCTCCACGGGGAAAAATCATTAATTTTTAGAGAAAATGCTTGTTTCAACCCAGTTTTTTTTTTTTTTTTTTTTTTTTTTGCTCAAAATCACCCTTTTTTGTTGTGTTTCCAGTGATTTAATAAGAAAACAATCGTAAGACCTTGCTTTACTTACAAACTACAGTTTATTGGTAAAAAGTAGTTAGGGCGTATAAAAAATGAAACGGGTTGCACCGAATAGGGTTAAGATGAGGAATCCTCCAGGGAGGGGGAACATGATCCTCCTCTGTCACGGGAAATTTAGTATCAAGTGTTTGTTGGATGGAACAGGCTGTATTAACGAGGGTGCGGACGCCGGGCCGAAGTGAAGGTCAAGGTGCAACAGGGTCAGTGAAGTCCTAATGACTCGAGAATAATGTGGGGCATGATGGGGAAACGAAGGCATTTGACACTGAAGTAAGATACTGGCGTATATTCTCACAACAAGGGGGGGAGGGATGAGTTCAGTTTCAATGTTCACTGCTCTAGTGGAAAGAGGACAGCCCAGGACGTTTCAAGGACGATTCCGGGAGTTGACTGAGAGCAGGGGAGAGGTACTCTACAACACACGGTATGAATACAATGTAGATAGTTCGGGCCAAAGGGATACAGATTCCTGCAGCATTGTTGCTCAGCCACTTGAGGGGAATTAATCATTGTTGCAACTGATCTAGGAGGTCTCAAAAGATGGGATGAACACATTGTCTTACAGATATGGTTGGAGTAATCCGTACAGGTGCACCCAGGGAAAGGCACTGCCTGCACAGGGGGATGACACTATTTCCTACAGTGAATTCTTGAAGTGTTCCTGGGTTGCGGGGGAGAGAAGAGTCTTCTTTTTTCTATGGAGAGGATGAGGCCACAAGTGGAGGATGACTGACTGAATAACTGGAGGAAACGTTGAAGATCTTCTGGAGGCCTGGAGTAAATTCGGATATCATTCGTGTAACAGGTAACAGTGATTCCGTGAATGTTGGGAAGAAGAGGGAGTAACCCGCGTATGACATTAAAAAGAAACGAGCTTAGAACACCACGTTGCAGAGTGCCGAGTTCAAAGGCCTTGGAGGAGTTACACGCGCCCTTAAAAAGGTCATGTGAGGTTCGGTTATGGAGGTAACCATATCCATTGCAAGAGGTTTCTTTGGACACCAAATTCCATCAGCTGATCAAGGGTATCTCTGTTTGCAACATCAAAGTCACTTTTAAGATCAATGAATGCTACAACACTGGTGGGGCACAGGGGGGTATAGAGTTTCATTGGACAGTTTTGTGTACGTCTTTGTGACAGAAAACCATACAGTCTGGGTGAGAGTTTGTCCTCCAACCAAAACATGAAACGGGTAAGGAAAATGTGTTTGAGCACCTTACTGAAGAACGAAGTGAGGGAAATAGGTCTGAATTTGTTAGTACCAAGTTTTGGATGGGCACAATCGTGCTGGGGGTACAGGCATGAGGCACATATCCCTTATGGAAGCAAAGATTGTAGAACTGTAGAAGGGAGTTGCTAGGGACTTTCTGGAGCACAACAAAGGACAGGGTAAATGATACCATCATCCCTAAGGGCTGTTGCCTTACTCCTAATGAGAGCATGTCAAAATTCGTCCTCAGTTATCAACACTTCACCATCTTCATCTGCCTTCAGTAATGCAGCCATCAGACTGAGGGTGCAAACATTTTGCTCAGAGGAGATTGCAGCCTGAATATGTGCAGGAGGGTTGTGTGCCTGTGATTGTTCAGACCATGTATTAATAAGATCTTGTGCATACTTAGCTGCACTGTGATGGAAAGCACTGGAGGGATTTTCCCTGACAACCTTATTTTTTAGATGCCACATGGAGCCAACACTCATCTGATGGATGAAGCTATCTGCGAACTTCCGCCAGAAATAATACCAATATACAAAGATGGTGATACTTTTCAAGAGTCAATTTACCATCCAATATCAATACTTTCAATGATAAGTAAAAAAAAGAAAAAGAAATGCTGTATGATCGACTGTTGGTGTTTCTAGAGGCTAATAATGCATGGACCAAATGCCAATTTAGCTTTAGAGAGAATTATTCCCCACAAACAGCAATCATAAAATTTTAAATAATATCATGCTAAATTACGACAAAGGGAAATTTACAATGGGTGTTATCCTTGATTAAAAAAAACTTTTGATACTATTAACCGCTAAAGGCATGGATTCTTCTACCATACCGGCGTGAAAATCTGTGTATGGAGCCGATTTTTCGACTCTTACAAAAGTAAAAAGTGTTGTGACCAAGGTTTTACACACCTTATGCCGCAAACCAGAGCATTCTAGACCAACTGGTTATTGAGCTATAGCCTGTCAAAGATCGTCAAAAATTGACTCTGGCAACCCTTGCATATACTGTAGGGAGAGAAAAATAATTGCACTAACATTAATTTTGGTATTATAGAATCAGAGATCTTGATTTTACACACCAGAAAATGTATATATCATTCTCATATGTCAATTGTTTACCACGTAGCCACAGCAAGAAAGTAACTGGAGGTGGAGGGAGTATGAAGGGGTGGAGGAGGAAGAATGAGGGAGGAAGGTGGAGGGAGGATGGTGGAGGGAGTGTAGCATGGAAAAATCAGCTTTATAGAGCTGGTAGGAGAGAATAAATGATCTTCCTAATGAATGAAAAAATAAAGGATATAAAACACCATGGTCGACGGGACGGGGCGGGTTAAACAGGTCTACCTTACCCAGTTTTCCTTTTTTTTTTTTTTTTAACTTAACATCGTGCTGTATCCAATCACCCCAAGTAACTATTAATACACCAGACAGGTGAGTGCAAATGCACTATATATGAAGATATGGGTGGCCAGTGCGGTAGGTCACTGGGTAGCAACGTACAGGATACTATGGTAAGAGCGTACCTTGTAGTGACTGACATTACACGCAACCTCGAAACGTAATACGGCGTTATACACTCCACACTCACTTATATTATCAGTGGATAACAGTGAAGGACAACACGTTTTGATTTGACTGGAAGTAATTAAGAATGAACTGAAATGGCAAAAGAGTATTCAAGGATAAACTTAAATACAAAGGGGAAATCTGATGAGAAGTGCCCTATACACAAGAACAGAAATGAAATGGACGGTTAGGAATGGTTAATCCTGAGATTTTCGTATTCACAGACAAATACACTGATAACGGTGTTGGCTTACAATTTTTTTTTTGAAATATGAGAGAAAAAGATCGTCTGCTTCGCGATCGACAGCAGCAGAATCGATGTAAATATTGCTGATCCAATCCCTCCAGCCTTTTAGGGGTTATTATTCGGATATCGGGCAAAAACGTGACGGCAAACTTGCGGGCCCTGGACCAAATAACATTTTTCCCATTTATTGCCTTATTTGGCTATTGACTGGTTTCATCATTGTGGTAGTTTGATGGACCAATTAACCACGATACAAGTAGGTTTGACTGTACTGGAAAAGACTAATGCTCATGCTCGACACCACCACTTACACTGGCATCGTTCTTAGAATTCATAGCTAGGGTTAAGTGTAAGTAAAATGAGATATGTGTCACAATATACAGGATCACTACCACAACATTCAGTGTAAGCAGGCCCAGTGATGACGCACTTCAGTGCGGTATCACAGGGACTGCTTCAATGTGACCTCCAGATAAGCTAATCACTGGGACTGCTTCAGATAAACTAATCTGGCGGGAGCATAATGCCCTCTCGCAATTTTGTCCAATATAAAAGAGGTGCCGGACCAACACACACACACACACACACACACACACACACACACACACATATATATATATATATATATATATATATATATATATATATATATATATTATATATATATATACTGTATATAGATAGATACGTAGATAGATATATGACTTTATGGGTTCAAATGGTCTTCATAATTAACCCATAAGATTGTCATTAATGAAGCTCTGTAACGAGACTGGGAACCATATTGATAGTGTACTGTAGTTATTGCTTTGAATTCCCTCATCTATCGTTTCCCAAAGTAATGTTCTTTCCTCCCAGAACACCTTGTATACACCCATTACAAATATATATATATATGGTAGGTATGAAAGCTGTTGAATGCTATGAGGATTTTTATATAGGATATGACTCTTCCATACTAAAGCCTCTGTCATACATTCACAGATGAAACAGCGGATGAAGCTGGACGGGAAATTTCGGCCATCCGGGGTGATTCGGCGTATCAAGACGCTGTGACGTCATTGAAACCAGTCTGAGCATGGCTCAGCAGACCGTTGTTGCTAGCCGGTCCTTGCTGGAGATGTTCCCAGTGTATGCGCGGATGGCACCGGACTAAAGCCGAAACATACAGAGGAAGGCGGATTTACATGGTGCCTAAAAGGACCTAGACGATCTCCAGGCGGTCTTTTCTGATTGTTGCCGGACTGTAGTCAGTGCTGCTTCACAATGAACATAGAAGAACACAGTAGAAGCTGTTCCTCATTCTGCTACTTACTTTGGAGAGTGAACATCAACAGACAAAATGTATATTTCTTCAGAGCATGCTGGATTACTACAACTGCAGTTGGCTACAGCTGAAATGGACCTACTGGCAGCAAAAATGATTTTGTTAACAGTGCCAAGAAGAACAGAGAAGAAAAGGAAGACAAAACAGGAAACGCTAGTGGGTTAGACTTTGGCTTCTCAGAAGACCCCTGTATGGCCAATATGAGAAGTTGATGAATGAACTTACAGCAGATGTGACTGGCTTCAGGAATTTCTTAACAATGGACCATGTGATATTTGAGGAAATTCTTGCCAGAGTGGGACCAAGAATTCTCCGAGCTTTCCTGGATGAAATTATGACACCCACACGGCCCCGGTCTCTACACGGCACACATGGACATTTTCCGTGGGTTCACGGAGGCTCCCGCCAACTCCCAGCAGCTCCTGGCATCAACACGGATCGTTTTCTTCTGAGAGATCCGGGAAGAAAAAATGAACACTGCTCATTTTTTTTGCCTGTCTGGCTTGACAATGCAGGATGGCCAAGGATGCAGCCGAACATCAGGCCGGATTCTATAGGGTGCTCAGGTATCTCCACGGATGATGGCGGACCAGTCCTCCGGCTTCATTCAGTGTTTCATCCGTGAATATGTGACCTAGGCTTAACGGCCTGTTGACTTAGCAAGTGGTGTAAGGCTGGTGTTAGAAAAATAATATGTTAAGTCTTCATGGCTGTTCACTGTTGATGTGGAAGGTATTGTGAGCAAAGTATTAATGTAGTTATGGTGAAATGGATGAGATTCGTAATGAATGGTGAAGGATGGACAATTTCAAATCTGATGCATTTAGGTGATGCTTTCCTGCAGTCTGTAAGCAGGACCTTTGCAGATTGGTGCAGAGTTTTGCTAACGTCTGTGAGCTCCTTCATTTTTAAAACCAGTGGTACCATGCACAACAAACCTCTCCCAACAGCAGTAATTTTATTGCTGTTAAATACTGACTTGTTTCTGCCACTTAGTGTCAGTTCACAATCAGTCTAAGGTAATGGCGCTAATATTCTCAAGTTACACCCTCTGAAAATCTGTGATCTTGCATTTAACCTTTCAAGGTCACTCAAGGTCAAAGATCATCCTGCCAAATGAAAGCCAATATGAGACTTCCTATATTTTGGCAGTAGAAAATATCTCTATCTTCAATGAGTTATTGCTATGAAGGCTTTGACACGAAACGGAGGCCTCAGCGTGGCAGTTGGCCTACAATAGGATTGTACAATGGAGTATTATTGCCCACATGGCCATATCTGTAGAAGACTCTTGTGTGGTATGAAAAAGTAAAGTTAATAGTTACCGTCCCCCCCCCCCCGGAGGGGCACGGGGAAAGGTGTTGTTTTCACTTGGTTTGTCTGTACGTTTGTTTTTTCTGTCTGTTAACAACTTTACGGAAAAACTACTGGTGTGATTTTAACTAAAATTACCTGGATGATGGGCTATGACCTTCTGATCACCTGATTAAATTTTAGGACAATTGGGCCACGGCCCAGCCTGTAGCCCCCCAAAATGTAAAAAATAAAAAATCGTTTTTTCCCATAACTCCTTTCAAATTCGTCATATCGACATGAAACCGAAACCTAGAGGTGAATCATTCAAATCTGCACCCTATTACATGCCTCATAACATGGGGGGGGGGTCACCCCTAGTTAGTGGTAGGAGGGTTGTTCCTAAAATTTCAAATGGGCATAAAATCATCTATTTTCACCCGATATAATCCAAATATGATGTGTGACATCATTGACTAGATATCCTGTTGTGTTTATACATCAGAAGTAAAATGACTACTGGGAACAGGTTTGCTGTGCCTTGGCACCGCTTCTTGTTAGAACAGTGAAGACGGGGTTGCTTAGAAATGTCTGTGGAATGCAGAGAGTGACAAGGAAAGGAAATATGATTCATGTAAGATGTGCATGCTTAGACATAATGGTCATAAGGAAAGAATAGATAGAAATAGATTGGTGAAAAGGGCAAACATGACTGAGTTTGAAGAAGAGTCTAGGCTTGATAATAAGAAGGTTAATAGACATTTTAAGCAAGTGTGTGAGAAAGTGAGGTATAGAAGCTGATGAAGCTTCGGAACTGACACGTGATCGAGGTGGTTGGATGAAGTATGTATGGAACACTGTAAGACAAGGGTTTAGCAGACTCTTTTCTGGAAGTTTTCAGATTGACTCTATCTGAGAGAAAATTATGAATTTACCATGGAAATGCGTACTTATCAGAAGGAGTCAGGATACGAAGGTAAATAAATGGGTGTGTGACCCGTATCTTTGGGAATGGTGCCAGTTATATATATATATATATATATATATATATATATATATATATATATATATATATTTATATATAATATACAGGGTGTCCCGGAGTTTGGGTAAAACCTTTGGGAAATGATAGATGAGGGAATTCTAAGCAGAAAATGTTGATGAATACATGTCCAAATCTCAACCGTTACGGAGCTACAATTACTGATGACCTTATGGGAGAAAATGGTCTCCTTCATAATTCATCAGTAATTGTTGCTCTGTAAGGGTTGAGATTTGGACACATATTCATATAACATTTTCTGTTTAGAATTCCCTCAAATCAGTTCCCAAAGTTTTTACCTTATCTCACGGGAAACCATCTATCTATCTCTCTATATCTATCTATCTATATCTAGCAATCTATATATATATATATATAGATATATATATATATATATATATATATATATATATATATATATATATATATATATATATATATATATATATGTATATATATATATATATATCTTGTTAGGAGATGGGAGTAGGCAACACAAGGGAGTAAGCAACACATGAGAACTAAATCTGCATAAAAACTGAGGAAAACAAAGTGAAAAGGGAACTGAACAAATAGTTAAGTGATGAAAAACAATTTAAAAAAAACACTAACTCCAATCTCGGAACACAGGTCCGAAAGTAAATAAAATTAGCTGACGAAAGCAAGGGCAAAATAAACACAATGAAAAATACCTACCATATTATAATACAAGCTAGTGATATTTACAGTATTTAAAGTGAGACAATGAAACACAAAATAATGAAAAAAACAATCCACCTGATAATACGCTGAATAATTACACTAAGGTCTGGGTACAAACTTGCCAGACAAAAGAAATAAAATCATATAAAAAGAGATAATTAAACTGCACTCGATTGCCACTGATAATAATAATACTTGCGACTGGATGCTGATACGAAGTGAAAAGATGTTCAGAAATATATACAACAAACAAAATACTGCTTCTCCTCCCTCTCTTGTCTCCAGTCCAAACATTCCCTCTCCCGACACCAATCCCACAAAAACTCTCTCCATTCAAAATTCTCTGCCATACCCTCTGGCTGCATATATATGTGTCAACACGCAGCTGAAGGCCAGACGAGAAATATACAGAAAAGAGCTAGGCAAATTAATCTCTCCCTCATACTCCAAACGTTTTAAATACTGCTGGTGAATACAATCTTTCTGTTGCCCATTTAACCTGCCCACTTCCGTTGACATATATAAAAGTCCACACATTTTGTCACTGCCCCTTCCGTTGACGTATAAAAACGCACTACAATTGCAAGGTTCGTGATTTGCACATTTTTCAAATTTTGCGCATGATTTTTGGTACGTATACATGGGACACCTTCCTCTACAAGATGTCAGGCAGGGATAATGCCTTACCCTGCATGACCTTCCCCCCCGCACGCCATTGTCTCAGCAATTCACCTGTTACCAGTGACCTGGTCAGTAAAGACATGTCGTGCCATAGTACGAAATTCAAGGCCAGAGTGATTCCCCAATCAATGACAATGTGGAGGACAAAGTTTATGTAGCATTAGAGGAAGAAACAGTCAGAAATGATGATCAGGTAATGTCACCAAAAAAGGTCAGGTATGGTGATGTGTTTGGTGAGTGAAACAATGCTTATATTGCCTATATTACTCTGTGAAAACCAATAATCTCATACTACATATAAGATCATAACAAATAAATAAATACCATTTATGATTGGTGGGGAATAGTTACCCTCCCTTGAACTCGTTTTCTTTGGAGCCAGCCTAACAGAAAACACAGTAAGGCAAGGGGTACTGCTACCCATATCCAGTATTACCTGTCACGTCCCGAGCACCTCTGACACCCCCCAGTCCCGAGCATTTTTGGAATTTTTTTTTCTTTTGGCTAAAACCTCCGCTTTTGGCGAGAAACATCGAAAATTCATAGAGAAATCGCTCACCTGAGGTTTAAAATACTCAATACAGGTAGGAGTACCTCCTTACCTTACAGGGTTTTCTATCAGGCTGGCTGCAAAGAAAACGAGTTCTATGGGAGGATAACTATTCCACACCACTCATAAACGGTATTTATTTATTTATTTGGTATGAATTTATATGTAGTATGAGAGTATATTGGTTTTCAAACAGTAATATAGGCATTATAAGCATTGTTTCACTCTCTAACTCATCACCATTCCTGACCTTCTTTTGCCACATTACCTGATCATCATTTCTGACTGTTTCTTCCTCTAATGCTATGTAAACTTTGTCCTCCACATTGTCTTCGATTGGGGAATCACTCTGGCCCTGAATGTCTTTATTTGCCAGGTCACTGGTAACAGGTGAATTGCTGAGACAATGGGGGGGTGGAGGTTATGCGGTGTAAGGCATTGTACCTGCTTGGCATCTTGTAGAGGAATAGAGGAAGGTGTCCTGTGTATACGTACAAAAAATCACGCGCGAAAATTGAAAATTGTGCAAATTAGGGACCTTGCAATTGCACGACATACCAGTACGTCGCTGGGACTGGCAAATGCAAAATGTTGCAACGTACCCATACGTCGACAGGACGGGGTGGGTTAAACCTCAGGTGAGCAATTTCTCTATGAATTTTTGATGTTTCTCACCCAAAGTGAGGGGTTTGAGCTAAAAAATTTTTTTTCCAAAATTAGTCAGGATTGGAGGGGGGTCAGTGGTGGAAAATCTGTTGGGATGGGGCAGGTTAAGCTCCACCAAAAGTCACTGATATTAAAAACAATTTTAGTCACACCCACGTCGAGAGAGCAAACAGAGTTAACTAAGACCTTATAAATGTGTATGCACTAAACAGGCAACAACATGATAGTGAGTGCATGTGTGTAGATGCTAGCATACACAGCATGGACGCACGCACACACACACGCCCAGCGACACGCACGCACTATACATACATGCACAATAAACATAAAAATATATATACATTCTTATATAACACACCCACACCCAAGAAAGATTTTTCCCTTAGGAAATTTCGTTCTTAAGAACGTGACAAACAATCAGCAATGATATAGTCAACACCCTTAATATGTCTAACATCCAAATGAAACTGCTTAAAGAACAAACTCCAACACGTCAATCGCTGATTCTTCATCTTCAAATTATTCAGAAATTTGAGTGGGTGATGATCAGTATATACAATGACAGTAGGTCCAAACGCAGGGACATATACAGAAAAATGCTGCAGGGCGAGGATCAGGGCTAATAGTTCCTTTTTCTATAACAGAATAATTACGTTGAGGAACAGAAAACTTCTTACTGAAATAACAAGCAGGATGCTCTATGCCACGATCATCGTCCTGCATCAACACAGCTCCTGCACCCACGTTACTAGCATCTACAGCAAGTTTAACCCCTCCGTGGCCGAAGGCCCAGAAATTTCAGTGCATGCCAGGCCGATGCTGGGGCCGTTTTTTGAAGTTTCGAAAATTGATTTTTTTTCTTGCCTATTGAAGAGAAAGTTTAGATGCACCTAACAGTGCAAATCCCAGATTCCTAGACACATTTTATGGCTTGCAATGGAGCACGGAAGTTGCAGAATTATCGGCAACCTATATCGCCGCCCAGGGGTGCTGCCGCAACGTGACTGGGTAGTTATTTTTTTTTTTACCTCCCAAAACAATACGAATGGTGCTGAAATATTGTGCATATATGAGATATGATGATATCGAATGATTTCAGTACATAATCTGTTAGGAATGGCTGAAAAAAAAAAAAAAATGTTATGAATACTTTTTCATCTTTTTTATATAAAACGTGTTTATGGTAGTTCGAGTTATTTTTTACCTTATCGTTGTGCCCATGCTTGGAAAAGGGAGCGAAAGAGTTGAATTTTCGGTCCTAAATGAGAAACCTGCACGTCCTCCAAGGTTAGACTCTGCCACAGGAGAATAAAGTGGAGGGTCAGATCCGATTAGCAATGCGGAAGTTGAGTCGCAACTTCGAGCTCCCACACCACGAGCATGGCTAAAAATAGAATTGTTATGCAGTTTCCGAAGTCTAATTATTACGAATACAAATACAAAGCAGAAATAAATAAGTTTACAGATGGGGGAAAACGTATTTTTTCCGTAATAACATGTCCATCTTTCATTATCATTTTACGTTCATCTTTATCATTTTACATTGTTATTTTCGCAATATATATTGCTGTCTCGTAAACAGGGTGATTGTGTATGTTTTGCAAGGGAGGAAAAAGAATGTATCTTCTGGGTCGAGATAATAGGTGTAACTCTGTGTGTTTAGGTATGGCCACGAGTGAAAAAATCGTACATCCACTCGTGGTGACAGCAAGTGGTGAACTGACAGCTGATGTGTGAGAGAGTGTAGTCAAGGTCAGTCTCATGTCCCATATTTTCGTTCACTTCCCGAAGGTTTTCACAGATTTCTACAAGTTGCACTGCATCAAATGATCCAAACCATTACAGCAAATCGGAGCAAATAGGTAAAGATACCAAGACAAAAATGTATTTTTCACTTATTATCATGTCTTTTTTGTATGTGCCTGTATTACTTCATAATCGTAAACAGGTGGTTGTGTGTGTTTTGCAAGAGGACAAAGATGATATATTCTGCCTGGGTCGAGATAATGGGTGTAGTTGTGCTTGCATGGCTCGGGGCGAGAAAAAATCGAAAATCCACTTATCACAGCAGCATTCTTTGAACTGCTTGATGAGGTGTATGGGAGTGTAGTGTAGGTCAGTGTGAAGACGTTCAGAACGTTCGTTCACTTCCCAAAATTTTTTGCAGTTTTTATAGGCGGTGCTCAAATGACCCCAGCTGCCATTGATCGGCTAAACGTCATTCGATGCCAGCGGCAACGGAGGGGTTAAGTGTCTTATTAATGTTTGGTGCAGCCATAACTGTTTAATTACATAAGACTTCTTTGGCTGCATCAAAACAATTCTGACACACATCAGTCCAGACATATTTTCTATCTTTCTTAAGCAATTCAGTGAGAGGGGCCAGTATTGTTGCAAAGTTCTTCAAAAAAATGATGGTAGTAACCAATACTGCCAAAGAATCTCCAAAGCTCGCACCTGTTTTGTGGTGCCTTAATCCGCGGAGTCCAGTCGACGTTCTTTAACGTCCACATGTTTTGTCACTGCCAATCCCGTCGACGTACATAAACGCGAATCAATTGCAAGGTCCCTAATTTGCACAATTTTCAATTTTTGCGAGTGATTTTTGGTACATATACACGTGACACTTTCCTCTACAAGATGCCAGGCAGGGACAATGCCTTACCCAGCATGACCTCCTCCCCCCCCCTGCACGCCATTGTCTCAGCAATTCATCTGTTATCAGTGACCTGGCCAGTAAAGCCATGTCATGCCACGGTACGAAATTCAGGGCCAGAATGATTCCCCAATCAATGACAATGTGGAGGACAAACTTTACATAGCATTAAAGGAAGAAACAGTCAGAAATGATGATCAGGTAATGTGGCAAAAAAAGGTCAAGTATGATGAGTTAGTGAGTGAAACAATGCTTATAATGCCTATATTACTGCTTGAAAACCAATATACTCTCGTACTACATATAAATTCGTACCAAGTAAATAAATAAATACCGTATATGGGTGGTGTGAAATAGTTATCCTCCCATAGAACTCGTTTTCTTTGGTGCCAGCCTGTTAGAAAACCCACTAAGGTAAGGAGGTACTCCTACCTGTATCGAGTAATTTAAACCTCAGGTGAGCGATTTCTCTATGAATTTTCGATGTTTCTCACCAAACACGGAGGTTTGAGCCAAAAAAAAAAAAAAAATCCAAAAATGGTCGGGATTGGGGGGAGTCAGTGGTGGAAAAGTGGTCGGGATGGGGCAGGTTAAAACTCTTTATTGCCTTCACCTTAGAGTCAGGGGGGCGTACACAACCATGACCAACCACATAACCAAGGTATTGAACTTGTGCAGAAGCAAACTTGCACTTCATTAAATTTACAACAAGGCGAGCCTCAGAATGCTGAACAGCAAAACACCCAGTTCTCGTAACCCATTGACTTTGGTTGTATCATACAGTATATGATATCTGAGTCCAAATGGCTCTGACTGGAGCTGTATCAATTATGATTTCCTGCTTTCAAAACTTCTGCCATCAGAAATGGCACGAAATAAATCAGCTAGCCACTCATGGCACCCTATAGAATATTGCCATACATAGATTATGCATTTTTATGAGGTGCAGAGCTCAGCTCAGTTACCTACAAAATGCCGAAGATAAAGGTACGAAATCTGCTCCATGCTGCCGCTAGCAGTTGCCCAAGCAAATATTGGATGAAATCTCTGGATGAGTGTAGTAATGATTGTGATATGTTGTTAAATGATGATAATGATGGTTCGGATGCTGATTTACACCTTATCTGATCACAAGATTGACACTGACAACATAGTGCAACCATAACACATCATTCGCCTGGCACCACCACACGGGCAATATTTATTACTTTACGGCCCTGTATCAGAGGTAATTATTTTGCTTGTTGTACTGTGTTATGCATCATTTAACTCGGGACTTTTTTCTCTATCTTTTGACAATATTATTTTTTTCCTAATATTTTTTCTAAATATATGAAAACTGCCACATACAGGATGTACATGTAAACAAACATTGACGCAGTGAATGGATTAAGTGGCTTTCCCAATCATTGGTAAAGACTACTACATCATCCAAGTATAGCACACAATGCTTCATACCACCGACAACCATGTTTATTAATCGCTGGAACGTTGCCAGGGCGTTTTTCATACCATACGGCATCACATTACACTGATATGTTTGTCCGTCTGCCACAAAACACAAGACTTCCTTAGCCTGTTCGGTCAAAGGCACTTGCCAGAAGCCTTTCTTGAGATTTAACTTGGTGATATAACTAGACAAGCTGATGCAGTCGATGCAGTCCTCATGCTGGGGCAATGGTTACGTATCATTTTTCGTTAGCACGTTCACTCGTCTGTAGTCTATGTGAAAGCTTGTGGTGCTGTCTGGTTTAGGTTGCAACGTCACAAGAGAACTCCAGGGACTAACACAGGGGATAAAAGCCCGAGGTCCAACATATAATTGAGCTCCTGATGCAGCATGCTAACGGGCTGAGGACTGACTCAATAAGGGGGCAACTTCACAGGACAGGCATCACCCACATCCACTTCGTGCTGAATCCAATCGGTCTTCCCAAGGGTACTGCTGAATACTTCCTTGTAAGTTGACAAGAGGGCAACCAACTGAGATGCTTGGTCCCAAGGCAGATGTACTAGCTTGGAGTTGAGAGTGGACTCCACCTCATCATTCTTCTCCCAGCGACAATCTGGAAACTCACAGTCCACCTCAAACAAACCGCTATCAACACACTCCTCAGCAGCAGCAGCAGCAGTGGCAGAAACAAGGTGTATGGGAGCCAGAGAATCTGGTGCACGATGGTACAGCTTGAACATGTTCACATGGCACAGTTGGTGCTTCTTCCTTCTGTCGGGGGTCTCCACCAGGTAGTCAGTGTCTCCAATATGCTGCACTACAGGGTAAGGACCACTAAACTTAGCGGCCAGCGGCTGACTCTGCAGTGGCAGCAACACCAAAACCTCATCACTGACCTTAAACTCCCTCAGCCTGGCCTTTCGATCATACCACACCTTCATGTTTTCCTGTGCCTGCTTGAGATTTTCCCTGGTCAGCTCCAGAGTCTCACTTATATGGGTCTTGAAGTCCTGCACATAATGGAGTAAACTCTTGCTCTCTGTGAGGTTACTGCTCCAAGTCTCCTTAACCAAGCTCAAGGGACCCTGAACTCGATGGGCAAACACGAGCTTGTTAGGAGAGAACCCAAACTCTCCTGGGGTACTTCCCTCATAGCGAACAGGAGGAACAGCACACCACGGTCCCAGTCCTTGGAGTGCTCCAGACAGTACTTGCAGAGCATATTCTTGAGCATCTGTTGTTAACACTCCAAGGCACCTTGCGTCTCCGGATGGTAGGCACTGCTCTTGATGTGTGTGATGCCAAGTTGAGCTGATGACTGCTGGAAGATGTTGGAAAGGAAATTAGACCCTCTATCTGACTGAACCTCCCGGGGGAAACCAAACTTTGTAAGAAATCTAGCAAAACTCTAGCCACTGCCTTAGCCTTGATAGAACGTAGAGGTATCACCTCAGGGTACCTCGTGGACGGGTCAATAATAGTGAGCAGATATGAGTTACCGCTAGAAGTTGGGGTCAATCGTTCCACTATATCAATTATTAACCTAGAAAAATGGGAATCAATGGCAGGAATGGGGACAAGAGGGGCCTTAAGGACAGACCAATTCGGCTTACCCATTACTTGACAGGTATGACAATGTTTTACAAACTTAGCCACATCCACTGCCATGCGGGGCCAGTAGAATTCCGCATGCAGCCTCTCCATGGTCTTCCTTAAACCCATGTGACCTGCAAATGGAGTAGAATAGGCCAGTTGAATTAACTCCTGCCTGCACACCTTAGGTACTATGATCTGATGGTAGTTGCACATCCCATCATGTACATTCACATGTGGAGGTTTCCACCATCTCCACAAAATCTCATCTTTCACATAAAACATCCACTTTTCTCCTTCTCAAAATCATCCACTGCATACAACTTCAAACTCTGAATCCATTGGTCTCCAGACTGCAACTTCAAGCAACCTTCTCGTGTTGACTCCTCTCTGCACGTGACATGGACCTAGTCACTGCACAAACTGGGAACACCTCTGCATCACTGGGATCAACCTGCGGAGGAACTTTGGGCACTGACACCTCTGACAAAACTGGAGTGGTAATATCCTCACCTCTCACTAGGTCATTGCCAAGTATTAAATCAATACCACTTTCTGGTAAATAATCTACAACAACCAATCATGCCAATCCATCAAACAACTGACACATAACCTTACAAGACACTAGCAGCACAGTCTTTTCACCTGTTACTCCCCTAATCAGAACAAACCCTCCTCCTGCAACATAAGAACTTCATTATTTGTCCTTACCCACAAAGAAATTGAAGAACCAGTGTCATGAAGAATGCGTACCAGATGCTGCATGCCATTCACCTTCACCGGACCAGAATACAGGTAGAGGGCATATAAAGAAGCAGGGGCAACACTGCTCGTCACAGCCAGTACCACATCTCCTGAAACAGTGGGCTTCGACACAACTGGGGCCTCCATCCTCCCACCTTCTGGAACAACATCAACCCTAAAAGGGGATAAAACATCAGAGTTTCCCTGACTAACAACTGTGGAACCAATTGAAGGGGTAACTACAGGAGCTCCACGAAAAACAAAGCTTCACAACACCTTACTTTCACCAACATCTATCTATAGTGTGACCTGGCCTCTTGCAATATGAACAAGTAAATGGGCAGCATATAAGCTTTGGGGAAATATGAGGTGTATCAGGTTTTGGTGTGGAGGAATTCGTGGAGTTGGGCTTCTGAGATGGTTGTTTGGGGAGCCGAGAGGGTAACACTTCTGAGGAACACTCCTAGGAACTTCCTTACCCTTATTCAAATTCTTAAACAATAAGTAATCGTCTACATAAAGTGCAGCTTCAGTAGCATTCTTAACTTTCTTATCAGGAAGGTGAGTTCTTAAATCTGTATCAATCTTATCAAGGAAGTTCTCGAGGATAACAAATTCCTTAACCCGTTAACTGCGCATGGCTGTTTTTTGGAGGTGTCTGTGGTCTGCAGACATAGAGGTAAACATGAAGTTTCCCAAAGGCAAAATTTTGTCTTAGGAATTGAGAGAACACATGCCAAAGTATATAGTAACGAAATATTAGCTCAATATTTACCTTGGTAAAGCCATGGCAGAACATTGAAGTGTCTGATTCCCTATTGGAATGTATGGTTTTTGTTTTCTTTTTCGGTTTCGGTTTGGGCTATGAAGGCTCAAACATGCTTACATGGGTCGACCTTGGTCACCATGGCACTATATTCGAAATTCACCTGCACAGCCAGGGCTGTATTGAGCAGTCGCACTCAGAACAGCCCAGGCTGTATAGAGCAGTTAATAGGTTAAGCTTAACATAAGATTCTGAGACAACCTCACTTTGCATCCATTGATTTAATTCATCAGTCATCTGCCTACTGAAATCTACAATGGTGTCATGAGGGTGCTTGCTACAATTCCTGAATTTCTGCCTGTAAGCTTCAGGTCTCATCTCGCATGCGTGCAGTATGGATTTCTTTAGTACCTCGTAATCCTGTGATTCTTGGTGGCTAAGACTGTCATAGGCCTTCAGTGCTTTACCCTTGATTACTGTCTGAACTAAAGATGACCAGCTGTCTCTGGGCTACTTGTTACCTGTAGCAATCTTCTCAAATCGGTCAAAGAACTCCAGGACTAAGCACTCATCGAATGGGGGAACTAATTTAGTGGGTTCAACGGCTCTAAATTCTGAAAAAGAATGGGGAATCATAGTCAGGCTTCATCTGCTGCAGTTCAGTATTCCCCTCCTCCTTCTTCTCCCTCTGAAGCTGTAGTTTAAGCTGTAACGTCCTATTCTCCTCCTCCTTCTTCTCCCTCTGAAGCTCTAGTTGAAGCTGTAACATCCTATACTCATGATTGCGCTTAGCTTGCTGTGCATCAATAAATTCTTTCTGGTTTGGTGACTGTCCTCAGCTAAACTATCATGGGATGAATGAACTGATCTGGAAACTGATTCAAGGTCTGGCATGGATCCAGGGACTTCGTATGGGTGTGTGCTGAACAGTCGGTGGCAGATTAAGTTAATTAACCCCTTAACCGCAGGGTGTCACTTTCGTGATGCTCATGAGCAATGGATCATACCGCGGGGCATCACTTTTGCGATTCTATGTTATTTTGAATTCTCCCGGGCTTTCAAGTGGTGGCTTGTATCATCTATCAGTACTGCCAGTGTCCAACAATAGTCAGCACTCCTAATCTCATCTGTACTCCCATCCATTGTTGACAATTTAGCTATTTATCCCCGTTCTTGACTCCCCTCCCTACCTCCCCTCCATTACCCTCTCCAATCATCTGCTGGGCCGTGCTGCGCTAAGCAATCTTCCCCAGAATTTTTCACTGATTTCATCCATTGAAAAAAGCCCTATGCCCTATTCATATGCAAAATAATATATACCAAAAAAAATAAGGTAAGTGATAGTGCCATACACCTGGAGTTGGCTAATTATCACCTGGCAACACCGCACGTGCACTTGTTCACTAATTTTCCCTGGTAATTTACCCTTGAAATATGCCATAAAATCTATTCTCGTAATAAAAATATATATGAGAAAGGAAGGGAGAAGCCTAAATGATATTTACATTCACCTGTAACTACCTAATTTCCTGCCAATCATTTCACAGCATATAAATTAGCAGCTGTCACCTCGCTGACGTTGTCAACCCTTGGGGGCCCCATATCCACCTCGTCATTTAGTTCAGTGTTGTTTCTTGAGATGAGAGCATGTAGCACTCGTGACCCTCCATTTCCGCCTCTTCTAGATGGTCCTGTGACTTCAACCCCTACTAAATCTCATGTGGGAAGGGGTAAAGGACTAAATGACTCTGCTGTGGAGTGTGAACTGGCTAATTTATCCATGATAATGATGGACAGTGACTACAATATTTCTGGTGAATCGTGTGATGAGCCAGTGGAGGAAATGATGATAAATTACGAGTGCTTCAGTGTCCCAAGTTCATCCTGGCTCCAAGGGAAAGGAGCCCTTATTTACTGGAAGTGACAGTGTATAACATAGTGTAAATAAAATAGAAATGTAAATAATTATTAATATAAGAATATAAGTACAAATACTTGGAGTAATGACAGTCAATGCTTTGCTGTCTGCGCTAGTTTACTGAACGAGAATGAAGATAAACTACTATTACTGAAGGAAACTTATGGATATATATATATATATATATATATATATATATATATATATATATATATATATATATATATAAAGTGTAATAAAGTAATAGGAATATATAGTGTGAGTGTGTTTAAAAATAATAAATGACAGAATACAAGCGGCGAACGAGCGCAAGTGGGAAGCTCTTACGCGCTCGTAATTTTCATTGCTTTCACAGCGTTTTTTTTTTTGTGTGTGTGAATGGATTCCAAACTATTTGAAAATCATAGAATAGTGTTTCTAGTGATAATATCAGGCTGTGGTAATCATATTACGGGGTGTTGGGAAGTGTAAAGTGGAGACTTCATTACCCAACTTCAGAAGTCTCCACAAGTCCTATGGTACTTGACGAAGACTCAACAAACAACCCGGGAGAAAGCTGAAGATATGTTCCATAAGCATATTTAATTATAATATTCTAGGACTAATAATTGATTTTTGGCAAATATTTTTACAAAGTCTGTCGGAGCGCGAATATTCTTGCGAGACACGCAAGGAGCGCCAAAACAACCCCGCGGCTTAGGGGTTAATGAAAAGGCATTACCTGACTTACTCTGAATTTCAAGAACTTGGGCAACTAAGGTTAACTCCTGCCTTTGCAACCTGCTAACCTTGTCCTCCATTGGTCCTGAGTTGATGAAGTCAGCTGCATCTTGCTGACTCACAATATGTAGGGGCACCACAGTAACATCATCACTAGTTCTACCCTCCATTATGACACAACCACAATGACTCAATAATAAACAAAATATCAGGGTATTCTGGTGAGGTCGCCATTTTATATGTTATGAGATGGAAGTAGACGACACAAGACAGTAGGCAATACAAGATAACTAAATCTGACCTGGTAAAAATTGAGAAAAAGTGAAAAGGGAAATGAACAAATAGTTAAGTGATGAAAAACAATAAAAAAAAACACTACCTCCAATCTTGGAACACAGATCCAAAAGTAAATAAAATTAGCTGATGTAAGCAAAGGCAAAATAAACACAATGAAAAATACTTTATATGATACAAGCTAATAATATTTACAATATTTATAATGAAAAATGGAACACATTTGAATGAGAAAAACAATCCACCTGATAATAAAGTCTGGGAACAAACTTGGCAGACAAAAGAAATAAAATCATATAACGAGAGATAATTAAACTGCACTCGATTGCCACAAATAATAAAAATAACAATGATACTGCGATTGGATGCTGATACGAAATGAAAAGATGCTCAGATATATATACAACATACAAAATACTGCTTCTCCTCCCTCTCTGATCTCCAGTCCACTCTCTCTTCCAACGCCAATGCCACAAAAACTCTCTCCATTCAAAATTTTCCACCTAACATACTCTCCTGCTGCGTGCACGCGTCAACACGCAGCTGGAGGCCAGACAAGAAATTTACAGAAAAGAGCTAGGCAAATTAATCTCTCTCCCATACTCCAAACATCATAAATATCGCTGGTGAATACAAATCTCTTTGTCGCTAGTTTAAGCTCCACCAGAAGTCACTGATATTAAAAATAATTTTAGTCACATCTGTGTCGATAGAGCAAACAGAATTAACTAAGTCTTTATAAATGTGTATGCACTAAAAGGGCAACAACATGATAGCAAATGCACGTGTGTAGATGCTGGCATACACAGCATCGATACGCACACACACACGCCCAGTGACACGTACGCACTGTACATACATGCACATTATACACAAAAAAATATATACATTCTTACACACATAGCAATATATATATATATATATATATATATATATATATATATATATATATATATATATATATATATATAATGGAATGAATAAGGAACCAAAGGACAGGGGCCAACAAACTGTTCTCTCCCCACGTCCCCCTCCAAAAAAATAAATAAATAGATAAATAAATAACAAGATAACAGACAGCCCAATTCAGGATCTGTTCATGCCGAGACGCCTGGACACACTACGTTTGAATTACTGGAGATCATAGGCAGTAGGAGATACTGACAAAGGGAGACAGTTCCAGGGGTGATATGTTTCATATATTAAGGACTGGGAGTAATGGTTAACTCTTGCATTAGAGAGTTAGAAAATGGATGAGAGTTTGTTCCTAGGTGAGTGCTACGTGCCCGCCATGGTCAGGGAGGGGTGCAAGCAGACAGTTCAGAGGAGCAGTGACCACTGAAGTAGCGGCAGTAGTGGAGTAAAGGTGCAACAGTGCGGGGAAGAGACAGAGGCTGAAGGGAGCCAGTAAGAGGACAGTTAATGGGACGAAAAGCCTTTGATTCCACCTCACTGAGAAGAGCTGTATGTTCGAAGCCTCACACACATGAAAGTTGTACTCTACACAGGGGTGAATAAAACCTGAGTGTAAAGTTAATAACTGTGCAAGAGTTAAGAAGGCACGGTGTCGGCATAACACATCTAATCTCTTCGGAGATTTTACAAGAGAGGTAAAGTGTTCTTTCCAAGATAAATATCAAGAGAATGAAACCCCAAGTATGTTTGAAGATGATGCATAATTGAGCTGAATATTAAAAAAAACAAAAAAAACAAAAATAGAGGGCACTCCTGTCCAAGATGTTGTCAGGTTGATAGATGTAAGAAGTGAGTTTTTTATGCTTAAAAAAAAAAAAAAAGAAGTACTTTTACCCCAATCAAAGATATGAACCACGTCAGACAATAGGTGTGCCATAGTCCCATCAATGTTTGTTTAAGTAAATGCTGAGGTGGACTGCAGGAAGCAAATGGAAAGGAGATAGGTGGTCATCAATGTATGAGTGCATAGGGTTAGTTGTTTAGCTTCGAAGGTTACTGATGAAGAAAAGGAAGAGAGTTGGTGATAGGACACAGTCCTGAGGAACACCATTACTGAATGCTCTAGGAGAAGAACCGTGGCCATCAACAACAGCAGTTATAGAACGACCAGAGAGAAAGCTAGAGGTGATGGCACAGATAGGATAGAAACCCTAAGCGGGCAGTTTGGAAACTAAAGATTTATGCCAGACTCGAGTGAAAACCTTTGAAATGTCAAGTGCATTTACAAAGCTTTTACCATAGTCCCGAAAGGAGGATGACCAGGAGTCTGAAAGGTAAGTGAGAAGATCGCCAGTGGAGCAACCCTGGCGAAACCCCTACTGGCGATCAGAAGAAGGTTGTGGTAGGAAAGATGCTTTATTATTATTGTTATTATTTTTTTGGCTAAGAATGGTCCCGAAAACTTTTGAAACACAAGATGTTTAAAGCAACTGGGCGATAGTTGGTGGGATGGGAATGGTCACCTCTTTAAGGGACAGGCTGAATGAGTGCAAACTTACAGCAAGAAGGAAAGGTACAAGTTGACAGGATAGAGAGAGGTGAAAGAGTTTACCTAGGCAGGGTGTAAACACGGAAGTACAGTTGTTGAAGACAACAGGAGGAACCTTATTAGGCCCATATGGGTTGTAAGTACAGTAAACTCTTGATGCTCCCGGGGTTAGGAACAGAGACCCTCACAAGAATAGAAAATCCAAGAGCATCATATTAGTTACCCCTCCCACAGTGAAAATATGCCTACACGATGAAGAAAACGGTTTTTGATGTTTAATGATAATGATAAATGATTATGCATGAACATAATGCAAAATACAATAAATTGTACGATAAAAGGTTTTAAAAATACCATACACTACATTACAATAATGTCAGTATATTCTCATAAATTCTCATCAATGTACAATACATTCTTCTCAATTCACCTTTCTGTAGGAAGATTAATTATTGGAAATATTGTGAAGTATGATGAGTTATGATTGATGCGTGCCATTAAAACGCTACATTTTTTCATTTTATTTCGCTATTCATTATTATTTATCACCAGAGTGAAAAATCCGCGGTTAATCAAATCCGTGAGCTTCAAGTCCGTGAGCATCAAAGGTTTACTGTATGGAGACCAGTAATGCCAGAAAATTCATCAGCTGAAAAAATGTTAATGTTAGTCACGAAGAAGTCAGAGGGGGGAAATGGTGAAGGAATATCACTGGAATTGTCTAAGATGGAACTGAAGGAGAAAGTCTGAGTGAAGCGTTCCGCTTTTTGGGTAGAAGAATTAGTTACAGAGCCCTCAGATTGGAAAAGAGGAGGGAAGGATGATAAGATAAAGTTGTTAGAAAGTTTTTTTTGGCAAGATGGCAGAAGGAGCAGCAGCAATTCGAGTTGGAGAGTTCAGAGCAATTAGTATGAATGAAATTATTGTTAGCAGAGCAAAGAAAGACTGAGCACGATTAATGTCTAAAACATAAAAGAGATGAGATTCAGGAGTGGGTTGGGTCTGGTACATTTTGTATGCCTTCTCTTTGTGGACAGCATTAGAACAAACGTGATTAAACCATTTTTTTTTTTTTGCATTAATCAAAGGATATGAGAAAGGAATGTATGCTTGCATGCATGAGAGAATTACCTCCTTAATGTGCAAGGCACACACAGATGGCTCTTGGCCATGGAAACAATAATCATTCCAGGGAAATCAAAGAAGTACTGCCTGAGGGCCTCCCAGTCAGCAGTTCCAAAGTGCCACAACCTACTGTATGCTTCTTGGGAGGGTTCACAGGCCTTCCTGGAGTGATATGACAGGTTAAAGTGATAAGGTTATGATCAGAGGAGAAGAACGGAGAGAAAAGATTAAGAGCTTATGAAGAAGGATTAGTTGTAAGGAAAAGGTTAAGTACATTGGAACTCTCTCTCCATGGCGGTCAGGGATATTGGTAGGGTGTTGTACAAGCTGCTCTAGGCCATTAACCTCTAAACCGCCGGGTTGTTTTGGCTTGACTTGCGTGTCTCGCAGGCATATTCGCGATCCGACAGACTCTCTAAAAATATTTGCCAAAAATCATTTATTAGTCCTAGAATATTAGTATTATATATACATATGGCACATACCTTCAGCTTTCTCCTGGGATGTTTGTTGAGCCTTCTTCGAGTACTGTAGGACTTGTGGAGACCTCTGAAGTTGGGTGACGAAGTCTCCACTTTACACTTCCCGACAACCCGTAATATGATTACCACAGCCTGATATTATCACTAGAAACATTATTCTATGATTTTCAGATAGTTTGGAATCCATACTCCATAAAAAAAAAAAACACTGTGAAAGCAATGAAAATTACGAGCGCGTATGACCTTCCCACTTGCGCTCGTTCGCCGCTGCTGTTCTGTCATTTATTATTCATAAAAACACTCACACTTTATGTTTCTATTACTATATAACACTTATATATACCTGCAGTCTTTATCCATAAGTTTCCTTCAGTAATAGTAGTTTATTGTCACTGTAGGCATTCAATTTCTCTTTCAGTAAAATACGTAGCATTCACTTTCTTGTCCTGTATACTAGCATTGAGAGCAAATCGGTCACTTTCACTTCCACTTTCATAACTCATAGTATTCATACATGCTAGAGTGAAACTTTCACTTTCATTACTCCTAGAATATATACTCGTTTTCTTATATTACTACTCATTTACATTTCTGTTTACATTCTCTATTTTATTTACAATTCTATTTTATTTATACTGTGTTATGCACTGTCACTTGCAGTAACTTATAAAACTATTTTCCACTGTTCACTTATATTTACATTCATTTCTTTCACTTGCTGTTTACACATAATTTACACATTATTTACATTTCCACTTGCAGTGTTTTACTCACCAGAAAGATTGTAGTCACTGTCCATCATTTTCATTGATAAATTAGCCAGTTCACGTTCCACAGCAGTCACTTAGTCTTTTACCCCTTTCCACACGAGGTTTAGTAGGGGGTAGAGATCACAGGGTCCATTGGATAGGGCTAAAAAGCGGCGGAATTGGACAGGCGCAAATCCGACGTGGTTTCACCTTGAAAGACGACAGTAAACTGAATACAGTGTGGTGGCCTAGGGGTAGTGCAATGCTGCCAATGTCAGCGTGGTGACAGCTGCTAATATATATGCAATGAAATGATTGGCAGGTAATCTAGACAATACATAATAAATTAGGTAGTTTCAGGTGAATGTAAATATCATTTAGGCATCTCCCTTCCTTTCTTATATATATTTTTATTACAAGAATAGATTATACGGCATATTTCAAGGGGAAATAAACAGCGAAAATTAGCGAACGAGTGCACGAGAGGTGTTGTCAGGTGATAATTAGCCAATTCCAAGTGTATGGCACTATCACTTACCTTATTTCTTTTTTTGTATATATTATTTGGTATAAGAATAGGGCATAGGGCATATTTCAATGGATGAAATCAGTGGAAAATTCCAGGGAAGATTTACTTAGTGCAGCACGGCCGGGCAGGCAGGAGAGGGTAATGGAGGGAAGGTAAAGAGGGGACCCAAGAATGGGGAGAAATGGCTGAATTGTCAACAATGGATGGGAGTACAGATGAGATTAGGAGTGCTGACTAGTGTTGGAAATTGGCAGTACTGATAGATGATACAAGCCACCACTTGAAAGCCCAGGTGAATTCAAAATAACACAGAATCACAAAAGTGACACCCCGCGGTATGATCCCTTGTTCCCAAATGTCACGAAAGTGATGCCCCGCGGTTAAGGGATTTAAGATAGAAATGATGTAGGCTTGTTCGCCAGGTGGATCAGTGAAAGGAGGGGAGAGCCAAAGGAGGTGGTGAACATTGAAATCTTTTTAAATGGAGATTTCAGAGAGAGGAGAAATTGCTGGAATGTGTTCCATCTTAGAAATAACACAGCCAAAGAAATTTTCATAGTCAATAGAATTTGATGATAAATAAGCAGCACAGATATATTTAGTCAGAAAATGACAATAGAGCCAAGGCGAGAGTGTAGAGATTTAAGAAGATTCAAGTTCAGGAACACGAGAGAAAGATATGTTGTTGCCATATACACAACAGCCAGGGGCCCACCCAGGAATTTTCTAAGGGGGGGGGGCATAGTGAGGTGAGGTCAGGTAATCCGATAATTACTGGGAGGTCATATGCAGGTTTAGAGTCAGAGAGCTGCTGGCTCATGTGTTACTCTTTGTTTGTACTTGCCAATTTTTAATGTTTTGCTGTTATCAAAATAAATATATATAAATTTTCAAAGGACCCAGGGAGCTAAGGGGGGGGCCCAGGCCTGGGGGCCCCCCCCCCTGGATGCGCCCCTGACAACAGCCACCCTTGGCTTTGAAATGAGTGCTGAGAAAGTACGAGCACAGAGAGAAGGGTCTGGTGTTATACATCTCAGGTAGCTGTGTTTCAGAATGAAAAGGTGAGGTTTAGAGGAGGAGAGATGGTATTCAATAGAAAGTTAACCCGCCCTGTCCCGGAGACGTGAATTCATGTCCTCACATGATGTGCACTCATATCCCGGAGACGTAAATTAACGCGGGAACATTACAAGGTCCCTAATTTGCACAATTTTCAATTTTCGCTAGTGATTTTTGTCACGTATACATGGGACACCTTTCTCTATTCCTCTACAAGATGCCAAGCAGGGACAATGCCTTACACAGCATAACCTCTCCCCCCCCCCTTCCACGCCATTGTCTCGGCAATTCACCTGTTACCAGTGACCTGGCCAATAAAGACATTCAGGGCCAGAGTGATTCCTCAGTCGATAACAATGTGGAGGACAAAGTTTACATAGCATTAGAGGAAGAAACAGGCAGAAATGATGATCAGGTAATGTGGCAAAAAAAGGTCAGGAATGGTGATGAGTTAGTGAGTGAAACAATGCTTATAATGCCTACATTACCGATTGAAAACCAATATACTCTCGTGCTACATATAAATTTGTACCAAATAAATATATAAATACCGTTTATGAGTGGTTTGGAATAGCTATCCTCCCATAGAACTCGTTTTCTTTGCAGCCAGCCTGATAGAAAACCCTGTAAGGTAAGGAGGTACTCCTACCAGGATCGAGTATTTTAAACCTCAGGTGAGCGATTTCTCTATGAATTTATGATGTTTCTCACCAAAAGCGGATGTTTGAGCCCCCCCAAAAAAAGGTCCAAAAATGTCGGGACTGGGGCGTACCACTGCCCAGAAAACGTCGGGATGGGGGGGGGGGTTAAAACAGAGGCTGCAAACGTTGCAGAAATGAAAAAGTGAATTAGACAGTGGTTTCAGGCATATCGTTTGGTAATCATTAGAAGAGCGGCAGATGGTGGGGGCTTTGATATGTCCCCTGGTTCCCAGAGAATCTGAGGCTAGGTGATATGCCATTTTTAAAAAATCTTTGAATAAGAAATGAAGTGTGTAATGTGCATGTAGTCTGGTGTTGACAGTTAGGGGAACTTGTACTGGAGAGCATCCTGGCCAAATCCCTGTGTTGCTGAAACACTAAAAAAGTTCAGCAAAGGGGGATGGTCTGAAGCAAGTCCTGAGGGCCGATGAAATGGGAGCTCCAGCTCTCCTGAATCTCACATTTCCATCCACCTTGGGAATACCGTCCTGATCCTCTGCTGGTACAGTCTACTCCCCTATACCTGTATATAAATATATTTACCTATCTATCTATCTACATAATCTCATCAGCCGTTTGATTGTCCACTGCAGGACTGGCCTGTCCCAACCAAAATGGCTATGATACAGCCTATGTATCTCCACCAAGTGGCTTAGGTTGTCTGGATGAGATGGTATGTAGAGTGAAAAGTTCTTGTAAGTGTAATTGCAGTGTTTGAGTGGCTTTGGATGTGTGTGTAGTCTGTGAACCAAGTGTTACTGACCCACACAAGCCAACTGGGTGCAAGCACCATGTATAGACAGTCTTAATATATATATATATATATATATATATATATATATATATATATATATATATATATATATATATATATATATATATATATATATATATATATATATATATATATATATATATATATATATATATATATATGTGTGTGTGTGTGTGTGTTTTATACTGTATGTATATAAATATATGGATAGATAGATAGATAGAGATATAGATAGATAGATAGGTAGATATAGATAGATAGATAGATAGATAGATGTGTGTTATATATAAATGTATGTGTATATATATATATATATATATATATATATATATATATATATATATGTGTGTGTGTGTGTGTGTGTGGACAGAAATCTCAGTTCCTTCATAACCTGAGACATCCCATCGACGTATGGGTAGGCCTACACCGTAACGTTTTGTCACAGTTAGTCCCATCAATGTACTGATATGTCGCGCAATTGCAAGGTTCATAATTTGCACAATTTTCAATTTTCGCGCATGATTTTTGGTACATATACACGGGACACCTTCCTCTATTTCTCTACAAGATGCCAGGCAGGGACAATGCCTTACACAGCATAACCTCCCCCCCCCCTGCACGCCATTGTCTCAGCAATTCACCTGTTACCAGTGACCTGGCCAATAAAGACATTCAGGGCCAGAGTGATTCCCCAATCGATGACAATATGGAGGACAAAGTTTATATAGCATTAGAGGAAGAAACAGTCAGAAATGATGATCAGGTAATGTCGCCAAAAAAGGTCAGGTATGTTGATGAGTTAGTGAGTGAAACAATGCTTATAATGCCTATATTACTGTTTGAAAACCAATATACTCTCATACTACATGTAAATTCGTACCAAATAAATAAATAAATACCGTTTATAAGTGGTGTGGAATAGTTACTTTCCCATAGAACTCGTGTTCTTTGCCGTCCTGATAGAAAATCCAGTAAGGTAAGGAGGTACTGCTACCTGTATCGAGTATTTTAAACCTTAGGTGAGTGATTTCTCTATGAATTTTTGATGTTTCTCACCAAAAGCGGAGGTTTTAGCCAAAAAAATTTTGTTCCAAAATAGCTCGGGATTGGGGGGTACTGGAGGTGCGAAATAGCTCTGGACGTGACGGGTTAAGAAGTACATGTAACTTAAGCACAGAAAAAAATGAAAGTAGAAATTGCACGTACTTAACCTGCGGCGTCCCATCGATGTACTTCCACGTCCTCACGTTTTGTCACTGCCAATCCCATTGACGTACTTCAATGTCCTGCAATTGCAAGGTTCATAATTTCCACAATTTTCAAAATTCGCGCGAGATTTTCGATTCGCCCACCTACCCAAGCCTCCCCTACCTGCCGCCAGGCGGGCAGCATCCCAGACCCCACGTGACCCGCTCGCCCTTATCTCGGTCACTCACCTGTTAGCAGTGATCCAGGTCGGACATGGCGCGTAAAGGTCTCTCAGACGATGAAATTCAATCCGCTCTAGATGCCTTCACTGGAGATAGTGATTCTCCACATGATGTTGATGTGGTGGATCGAGATTATGTGCAGACTGAGGAGGAAATAACAAGCAGTGATGAGGAGGTCCCTTCGCCCTGGAGAAAGCGGTATGTCACGTATCGTAAGGCAAGGGAAGGCCAGCCTGCACCCAAAACACCTGCATGGACCTCTCTCCATCCCCTAGAGAGAGATTCTGATGAGGACGAGGATGAGAACGATGATGATGACGGCGGCTTAGGACGTGATGTTGCCTCGTGGTTGGGGAAGGAAAAAATCTCACCCCGAGGATCAGAAGGTGGGGCGAGAAGGCAAATAAAGTATGGCCTAGAGTTTTGTCTGGGGAAGGCGAAAGTGGTGTGGTGGGAGTGCGGGGTGAAAGGGAAAGTGGTGTGGCGGGAGCGAGGGGTGAAAGGGAAAGTGGTGTGGCGGGAGCGAGGGGTGAAAGGGAAAGTGGTGTGAGGGAGGCAGCACGAGCACGTGGTGCACGTAGGCCTAGGGGAGAGGAGGTGCAGCCACTCCCCAGCACGTCTTTCGCCATACAATATTCCCAAACTTCCTCCCCACAGCCCCAGGATGTGGGGAAAGGAAGGAAAGGGAAGGGAAAGGGTAAAGGAAAAGGGAGAGGGAAGAGAAGTGCGAGTGATGAAAGGCGCCGCTCTCCACCTCCCCCACCACCACCAATGTTGCGTTGTGCCTTCAGCCATGTTTCAGAGAGTACCATAACTTCCTACACTACTGAAACTGTGTGGGATGGCGATATGACGCTCAGTATAATGGTTAGGCCAGTCAGTATGTGCTAAGTCTTATATAAACTTGAAACGGGTGTAATGTTTGGAGGAAAGTAATGTATAAGTTGAGAAATAGTGTAAGTTGAACGAAGTGATATCAAAACTACACCCACTGTATAAAACTGCGAAAATATGATGCTCAGTATAACACTCTGGTCAGTAAATATGTGATAGCAAGAATATAAAGTGGAAACGGGTGTAATGTTAGCAGGAAAGTAAGGTATAAGTTGAAAAATAGTGTAAGTTGTAACAATTGATGTCACGAGTACATCCACTGTGTAAATCTGCGAAAATATTACACTCAGTAGAACATTCTGGTCTGTAAGTATGTGATAGGAATGATATAAAGTGGAAAAGGGTGTAATGTTAGTAGGAAAGTAATTTATAAGTTGAATACTAGTGTCAGATGAAACAAATGATATCACGATAACACTCACTGTGTAAATATGCGATAATATGACGCTCAGTAGAATAGTAAGGTCTCCAATTATGTGATAGCAATTATATCAAGTAGAAACATGTGTATGTTAGTGGAGAAGTATTATATAAGTACAAAAATAGGTTGTAAGTTGAAATAATAGTCATAGCGGCTTCACCCTCTGTGTTATTATGCGCTATTATTATGCTAAAGATTATTGTAAGGCCTGAAACTATCTCAAAACAATTCTCTAAAGTGGAAAAGTGTATAATATTATTAGGAAAGTATTATGTAAGTTGAAAAAAACAATACGAGTTGAAACAACAGTCACAGCGAGTTCACTCACTACGTAAATAAGCGCTAACATTACGCTAAATGTTATCGAAAGGCCTGTGAATACGTAAAAACAGTTCAGTAAAATGTAAAATGGTATAATTCTATTGGAGATGTATTATGTAAGTAGAAAAAATGATATGTATCATGATTCAGGAATGTTAGCGATTCATCGTGACCAGTCTGCCTGATTTTGCTCCGTTT
Organism: Coenobita brevimanus; assembly: GCF_032717465.1. Classification (NCBI taxonomy): domain Eukaryota; kingdom Metazoa; phylum Arthropoda; class Malacostraca; order Decapoda; family Coenobitidae; genus Coenobita; species Coenobita brevimanus. The sequence goes on from NC_137019.1 coordinate 30,065,819, forward strand.
GCATGATGGTACAATGCTTATTTCAACTCTATTTTTGTATAAAATCCAATTTACTCTTGTATCACATGTTTTTATGTTTGTAATAAATACATATCTACTTACTTTCATTGGTTTCCCAGACTTATAATACCATAGAAAACGTGAGAGCCTCAGACCGCCTACAGAGAACACGGTACCAGATGTGACGAAGGTATACCTGTTTAGGCAACTTATGGACCCCGGTGAACACTTTCTTCGTGATTAACCATTGTTTCTGACCAAAAGCGAAAGTTTTAGCAAAAAAAAATTGGGTCCAAAAATGGTCGGGACTGGGGGGTACCAGTGGTGAAAAAGTGGTCGGGACGGGGCGGGTTAAGTATATGAAATATTCAGGCAAAATGGCATTCAGACGAGGTTGGAAGATTTATATACACACCCGCAGCATGGAGAGGCAGATAGAGCAAAAGAGAACCTGACCTGACCTTACATGACATGACCCCACCTTGGCTGAACTTTCATCCAGAAGAATATCAAACGTATACTAAGAATGTCAGTTGGAGGGGGGGGGAAGGGACTGTTTTAAAACTGAGTCTGTTAACAATTTATCACAATAAAAGTGGCCATAGTTCATTGTTACACTGTTCTCGTATATGCTAGAAATTAAGCAAAACCTAATTACATTCTTTTCATCAAAGCTTTAGATCAATCTAGAATATGAAAATCTGTATAATTGCTGGGTGCTTTTGTTTGGCTTAAGTCACTACTCTGTTGGGCCATCTTAAGCTGTGAGATCCTGGCTTCCCAAGTCTTTTCCAGACTGTTCCTTACAAAACGTATTACAGTTTATGCACGTCACTGTGTATACAACACAAGATTGTTTAGTGGGCTGTTTTTCATGAGGATTTTCATCATGATATTCTTATACTTGAAGGCTACATGTGTATTAATTTTTTCAACATGTGGAAAACATCCATATATTGTTATGGAAAGGGAGAACAAAGGTTCCTTGGCTGGTCTGGCCTTCTAGTTTATTAGTTTTATCTCCATACTTGCGTTTCCCTGCTTTATTATGACACTTGGTTTGCATAATGAAAGTATATTTAAGTTAATTCCATATGTTCCAAATCATTTGTTGTTCTCTATATAAAAATCCAGGGTCTGTAATCCTGTATGCCAGCAAGTACATACATATGAAGACATTTTTACATTTTTGTGATGATTTGAGTAGTACTTCACAAAGAACAATATTACATTTCGGTTTTCTGTACACCTTACTCTTTTGGACACCTTTATTCTTGATGACCTCTACATCCAGGAAGGGAAGTTTATCATCCATTTCCCTATCATGAGCAAACTTTAAGGTTAGGCCCAACGAATTTAGTTTAAACAGAAATTCAAGAATGGGAAGTTTGTGTGGCCAAAAGCAAAGGATGTCATCAACATGTCAGTGACAAACTGTTTTTGTTTTGTTTTTATAAATTCTTTGCAGTGTTCCAAACAGTGCAAATGGATCTCGGTCTCCAAGAGTCTACATCAAAGTCAAGAACGTTTCAAAGGAAGGTAAAAAGCAACTGAAAGATAGGCTTATTACGGTTACAGAATCGTTACACAGTGCATCACAGAACTAGGGACTTTCACATATTCAATATGTGCAAAGCGGGACACTCATAACTTGACCAGAATCACTTACAAGCTTAATCAAACAAGAATAATCAGACATTTCTTCAAATACTGCTCACACAAAAAGGGAACAGTTACGTTACAAGGCTGCTGTGTAGGAGTTAACATAAATACAAAGTCTTAACTTTCAATACGATGTCTTAGAGTACTTCTTACAGCACGCCACGAAATAAACTTTGGAGAGTGACTTGGAAGAGACTGCCCTGGAGAATGAGTATTCTTCCACCTCTAACTACATTTAATCTATGTAGCCTCGCCTCCTCTTGTCTACTGACCTACATGACAGCAGAGCTATTAATCACTTCCTCCTCTTCGTCTTCTGACCTATCTGTGAGCAGGGCTATTATAACTTCTCAATAATTTGCTTGAGAGGGTGGTCACAACAGGTCATTCTGGTAGGGTTGGCTACAGAATTCCTTGGGGGTGGTCATCTTCCAGCTCTACCAAGCGTCACTTGGGTCAGACTCCTCTTCTTTCCTCCCGCTTGTATCATGAGACTTGTTGACTTCCCATTTAAAGGTTACTCACTTATCACTGATAGGCTGCTTTTCAGGTTGGATCAAAACTGAGCAAATGCCCATGGCTTGGGAACTTGAGTGAGGGATGAGCCAAGAGCTGTTGTGAATAAACACACCAATGGTGGTGTCTCAGGTTAGCAAACAATAAAAGCAGGCCCATGACATCTCCCTTTTCGAAAACGAAAATTCAAGTTGAAATTTCAGAACACATAACAGAGTTAAATCCAACACAAAAAGTTTGCCAAAATCTTCCTTTCCACCTTGATATGGTGAACGACCCTAGTATACATATAGAGGAATAGGGCCCAACTGTTAACCGTTGATTCTGATTTCTAAACTTTGCTTGAAACTAGAAAGTGTGGTGATCTGTAATCAGAGTAATAGGAGCTGAGCCTGAGCCAACATACACAGCGAACGTTTCAGGGTAAGTATGAATGTAAGGAGTTCCTTCTCATTAGTGTAATAATTCTTTTGAGAATATTAACACCTAAACCTCTGCTGATGACACATCCATCATAAAATAGGTGTTTGGGGCGCCTCGGTTGAAGGACATGGTCATTTTGCGTTTCCCACCAGAGTTTGAAGTCCTTGCCATTTTTTATGGTGACCAGTGCATGACACGCATATAGGAGCAGGTGAACTAAATTCCAGTCTTTCTGGATAAACGAGAGGGGTACGAACGATGATTTCCTATTCCATATTGTCCGATTCACATGCCACGGCATGCGTCTGACTAGTCCCTGTCATCTCCATCCCTCCCACTCTTGCAGGGATGCACTTGAGTGATGGTGCGCTTGGGGGAGTTTGAAAGATGGCGATATCGTCATTACTGAGTGGAAAGACGATGTCTGAGAGCAAGAGTTAATATGCAGTCTAGGGTGTTGAGTGACCTGCCCTGACCACCCTTTATGGTCCCAAAGGCTCTCTCTCTCCGCCATCGTAGCGCGAACACTTCACCACCCTCTCACCACCAACCATATCGCCTCAACCTAACATTTCGCTGATGTGTGGAGAAGTGTAACATTTAAAATGTAAATTTGCACGTAAAAATGGAAAAAAAAAAAATTACAGAGAAATCAGGAAAACTTCAGTATTGAGAATGAGTGTTTACAAAAGCAACGGCTGATAATCACTCAGTGAAGTAAGATAGTAGATAAAAATGTGCATAAGCTGTAGAAGATAAGGAAAACTACAGTACTAAAAGTAAGTTTTATGGCCAGACCCATACAGCAGTTTTATATCATCCGGTATAGAAAACAAGTTTCTGAGCGAAAAGTGAAAGCGGTCTTTTGGGCAAGTACTGTACAACTGTTTTGTATTGTATGGTATACTGTAGACACAAGTGTTGGAGTAAAGATGAATGGAATCTTTCAGAGCAAGTACTCTTCATTGCTACTGTAACGTAGTGTATAAACCTTGATATAAAAAAACAAGCTTGAGTAAAGTGAAAGTGACTTTGCAGTATACATATAATACAGTAGGTGTTGTGACAAAAAAAAAAAAAAATACTGCCATTCCTGAAGTGAAGAAAGAACTTAGAAAAAAATGAGTGTTTTTTATACATAAGATGGTACAAAATAAGAGAACGGTGGTTATAAACAAACAGGCTTCATTGAAAATGAAAGTGACATTTTGTGGCACATGTAAAGAAAACGTGCTCGAGTGAAAGTGATAGTATTATTTCAGGGCAAGTACTGTGTATCATGATATATAAGTCTTGATGTTCTTCCCTCCAACACACAATGTCAGTCTGAAATAGCCGGAAGAAGTTGGTGAATAAAATGAAGAAGCCGCTCATAAAGGGTGTGAGAGATTCAATCATGGTGCACTGGCAAGAGCAGGTGAGGAAGAATGAGGTCTAGTGGAGCAAGGGGGAGTGCAAATGAGATTTACTGATTGAAATTATTTAAAATCTGGAGGCGCAACTGCCAGGGTCGTATGCTGCCGGACAAGAAGCCAAAAGACGCGGGAAATAAATAGTGCATATTCAAAATAAAGTTAATAACTATTACTAGAAATAAAACAGTGAAAATAATAAAGTAATAGTTAAAAGAAAATATCAATTACTTATAAAAGTGGAAGGAGGCCCGCCTCCTGAAGAAAACTAAAAACATTAGTAAAATCGGCATGGGCTCCACCAAGCATCGAGGAGAGACAGTAGACACCATCTGCCCCACTATGCCTATGGAGGAAACTCTGACGCAGGCCCCCCCAAACTCGGGCACTCGACCAGCCAGTAACGGACAGTAAGGGGAACAAGGCAATCATCACAGTATGGCTGAGTCTCACGATTCATCAGGAACCCATGTGTAAGCCGAGAGTGCCTAATACGAAGCCTAGCAAGAGCCACCTCCAATCGCCGAGGCATGGAAGGGAGAACCCTTGGCACAACCACTCACTGAAAGACCACTTTCAGCTTATTATGAGCGACACCATCCCAGCATCTCTGCCAATACATATGAATTCTGTGCCGCAAGTAAGGTGTTATATCGAAAGCAGGAAGCGCATATTCAGTTGGGGACTTTTAAGAAGCCGCAGCCTTGGCCAATGCATCCGCCTTCTTATTGCTCACCACACCAACATGTGCGGGAACACAGCAAAAATCTACTGTCGTCCCCTGACGACGAATGAGGAACAGCCACTCCAAGATTGCTAAAACTATAGGATGGGAAGGGTTAAAAGATTCCAGGGCCAAAAGCGCCCCTTCAGAATCACTAAAAATAGTAAAATAATTGTCAGGGTGAGGAAACACCAACTTCAGGGCTAAAACGATAGCTGACAACTCTGCAGTAAAAACTGAGGCAACCAAAGGAAGACTACCTCCAGGGCTAAACTTGGGAAATACCACTCCAAAACCAACACCAGACGCAGATTTAGAGCCATCAGTATACACAGGTACAGAACCACCATGACTAGAAGAATGTTCTAAAAACAACTGTACACAACACTGAGGAGCGGCAGAATCCTTTGAGCCTGCAAAAGACCTACAGAAAGTTACCTTGTACAATATCCATGGTGCAACCCTCGGGATCCGAACAGGACTGATAGGTACTGCTGATAAACCAAACTGTCACGGGGGTTTTTATAATAACAAGGTAATTTTGAAATATAAATGGTTAAATATTATTTAAATTGATAATAATATTCAATAATATTGAAGAGCAGAGACAATGGTTGTCTTGCTACATCAAGCAACGATTACTTTACGCTGGCTTAGCACGATTCTCTGAGAACGAGAATTTATAAACTTTCTCAACAGTACACAGCAGAGACTAATTACTCACAATTGCTGAATTACTGTACTATTAGCCTCTGGAGAAAGTTACATCACCCCTGACAATAAATAACTAATACTAATAATAATAACATCAGGTTCTTGCTGATGCATTAACTCCTGGCACAACGGATTTTAAGTTAATACAAGACTGGTCTAAGTACCAGTTATGAATAGTAAACGTTTATGCAAGCTAGGAGCTGTATAGAAAATAAGCTTAATTATGGAGAAATGAAACAAAATTTTAATTTACATTAAGCTCAAGAAAGGAACTGTTAAATTTATTGATTACAAAAATAAATTTAACGTTACATTTCAAATCAATGAGACGCACTCACTCACTCTCACAAAAGCTAAATACTTACGCCTAGGGAAAAACACCTTAACTAAGCTCTTAAAACTACAAAATACACAAAAGAAATACCAGTCGATGAATACTATGTATCACCACTAAGGTGGGAGTACTGGGATTAACTGTACTAATGGAGCTTGGGGTGCTAGCTGACCTCTCCACTTCTGAGCACAGACCCTTTCTCCGTCACAGCAAACACAAGACTGAGTTCAAATAATGCATAAGCAGGACGCACAGGCCACCGGAAGAAGGCGTGGCTAACGGTTGAATGAGCAGGGGCGAACAATAAAAACAATAGTATCGCTCAGTAGCGCACTTAGTGACGTGCATCAAATCGGTCACCCCTGAAAACGGTGACGAATGATTTGAAAAGTATACCCCGAAATGGAGAGAGAAACGGTTAACTGAGCGATACACAGTGAGTTTTCCACTAATAGTTCGTGGCTTCTCACAAAAAGGAAATGTCGCGAATTGATTCGTGACATTACGCCCCATGAAAATTAAATCTTTCTTCCTTCAGAAGAAAGATTTCAATATACATATATATAAATCCTAACTCAGTCACACAAGATTCACACTGTGGTGTGTGTGCTATCCTGCTACAGGAGAAAGTCGCAGTCGCCAGTGAGCGAAAAAACCTCGTATTTACGTTAATAGAAGCAAGCTTGAGGGAAAAACTCCGTGACGACGGTGAAAATCCTGTACTCAGGTCAAACTGAGCGAAAATTCACTACATTTACACTGACAACTAATTGTTGTGTAGTGTGGTGTATGTAATACACAGTGTAGGTGTGACAGTTGTAGTGTAACTGTACCTACGTGTAAAATGACACAGTAAATAATATTATGGCGACGACGGAGGCAGAGGAGAAGAGGCGGCAGCGTGCGGCAGACGATCAGCTGGTCCGCACAGCAAAACTGCTACACCCATTGCTGAACCTGCAAAACCAATTGAGGTGGAGCATCAAAAGTGTCAATGGGACAAAATTTTATTATGTTACAATTACTCTCTGCCTAGCAGTCAGTGCTACGACGTACATTCGAGGTCGCCATTAATTATAGCACACAATTATGGTCGGCAAGTCGAGAATCCTTGTGCAAACTTGGGTCTTCCATAGCCTCAAACTGCACACGGGTCCTCGACCTGTGCCTTAACCTACAGTACTTATATTAATATTGGGAAGCTGAGAATCCTTGTGCAAACTCGGGTCTTCCATAGCCTCAAGTCGCCTCTGCGGAGTTCTCACCCCCCCCCTTAACCTACAGTACTTATATTAGTATCGGGGAGCTGAGAATCCTTGTGCAAACTCGGGTCTTCCATAGCCTCAAGTCGCCTCTGCGGAGTTCTCTCTCGAACTTCCCCCTTAACCTACAATACTTATATTAGTATCGGGGAGCTGAGAATCCTATGCAAACTTGGGTCTTCCATAGCCTCAAGTCGCCTCTCAACTTTCCCCTTAACCTACGGTACATATGTTAGTACTGGGAAGCTGAGAATCCTTGTGCAAACTTGGGTCTTCCATAGCCTCAAACTGCACACGGGTCCTCAACCTGTGCCTTAACCTACAGTACTTATATTAATATCGGAGAGCTGAGAAACCTTGTGCAAACTTGGGTCTTCCATAGCCTCAAGTCGCCTCTGCGGAGTTCTCACCCCCCCCCTTAACCTACAGTACTTATATTAGTATCGGGGAGCTGAGAATCCTTGTGCAAACTCGGGTCTTCCATAGCCTCAAGTCGCCTCTGCGGAGTTCTCTCTCGAACTTCCCCCTTAACCTACAATACTTATATTAGTATCGGGGAGCTGAGAATCCTATGCAAACTTGGGTCTTCCATAGCCTCAAGTCGCCTCTCAACTTTCCCCTTAACCTACGGTACATATGTTAGTACTGGGAAGCTGAGAATCCTTGTGCAAACTTGGGTCTTCCATAGCCTCAAGTCGCCTCTGCGGAGTTCTCTCTCGAACTTCCCCCTTAAGCTACAGTACTTCTATTAGTACCGGGAAGCTGAGAATCCTTGTGCAAACTTGGGTCTTCCATAGCCTCAAGTCGCCTCTGCGGAGTTCTCTCTCGAACTTCCCCCTTAACCTACAGTACTTCTATTAGTACCGGGAAGCTGAGAATCCTTATGCAAACTTGGGTCTTCCATAGCCTCAAGTCGCCTCTCAACTTCCCCCTTAACTTAAGGTACATAATATGCATGTACAGGCCCTGGACATACTGTGTCCTGTGGGGCCAATGGGCGAGACATCAGGTCTGCACCCACTTCACCACTACCCTGTCTCTCAACTGACTCAGAGATTACAGGTGTGGTTATGAACGGCACAGGAAGGACATGTCCCTGATCAGTGGTGATACTTTGGCACACACTGCAGGAACGGACAAAACTGTCTATGTCTCGTCCCATCCCTGGCCAGAAAAAGTCAGCTCGGATACGGCCCTGGGTCTTCCTTTTGCCCAGGTGACCTCCTGAGGCTGGACAATGACCCCATTGTAACACTGCTGGGCGGTACTTGGCGGGAACGACAAACTGCAGTCGAACCTCGCCCTCGGGTGTTCGTGACTCACGGTAGAGCCGTCCTTGTTTGCGAAGGAACTTGGCTCGACCTCCCCGTGAATACTTAATCACTCGACCCTTTTGTTTATTCCGCACGGCAGCAAGTGTCGGGTCAGAATGTTGTTCTTGTACAACAAGTTGACTGCACATCAGATCTTGCGGCGATTCAATGATCACTGGGGTGACACAGTCTGGAGCCTCAGTCATGGCTCGTGTCACCGCAGCAGCCGAAGTCTGAGTAGCGCCATCGGAGCAACTATCCTTGACTCCATTAATATTGCCTACTATTAAGTCAAATAGAGGCTCTGGCATGACAACTGCAAGTGTCATACCAGTATAAAATGGAGATGCCACCTGGATACATGCCTCAGGGAACAATCTCACTGATCCATCAATAAGCTTTGCATGGATCTGTCGACCTGTATACTGCTCAGGCCGAACTAAACTCTGCTTAACAGAGCAACCTGAGGAACCATTGTCTCTCAGGACCTTCACAGGAATGCCTTCCACAAACCCTGGCTGAACAAGGTAGGTACTGTCACCTGTGGGAGGGCCTGTGGAGGAAGCAGCTAGCCACTCATGAGGCTGCTGAATTGATGTGGCAAACATTGTGCCTTGAGGGTTATATACTTGAGAAGATGGAACATTGGCCATCTGTGGAGGGGGGTTCACTGTCACTGTGGGACTAGTGAACTGTGGGGAAGTACCCACACTGGTAGGGACGTGACCACCGTGCTGCTGCTGAGGAATGAAGGCCGCATTCGCTTCCTGCCTCTTTTGAGCTGGTGGTGAAAAACTTTGTCCCGACGGTCGGTTGCGTGGCTGATACTGCTGCTGGTTAGGGTACTTGTTGTACCTCTTCCACTCAGGTTTCTGAGTGTTTTGCCCCTGGTCCTTCCACTGCGGTTTTGGACCTTGGCCATTACTCTGAGAATGGCCTTGGTGCTGGGATTCAGTCTGAGACGGCTTCCCAGACTTGGCAGTATCTTTTCTGCTCCAGGTGTTTTGCTTACGAGCTTGATACCCGTATGCAGTAAAGAATGCGTCAGCCTTCTCTGCCATTTGGCTGGCATCTTTCACCTGGCAGATCTTAAGCTGTGCTATGAGCTCAGCAGGCCACGACCTCTCTAGCTGTGTACGCAGCATAAGGTCAATTATCCCCTCACGCGTGGAAGGAGTTTCATCTTTCTCCATCCACTCATTTAAGTAAGCTGTGAGACGATCAAGGAACTGAACAGCTGTCTCCTTGTCTTGGAGACGAGCTCGCATGAACTGAACTTTGGCGTCGTCTACTGTGAGACCATATGCCTTAATGAGTGCAGCTTTCATCATCTCATATGTGAGATTGTCTCCACGAATTCTGTGGAGAATATCGAGGGCAGGGCCCTCAAATAAACTAAGAAATTGGATCCGCTTAGCTGCCTCATCCAGTTGATACATGTCTGCCATGTCCTCAAAACGAGCTATGTACGGCTCGATTCGCTCGCTTTCCTTGTATGAAGGAAGCTTGATGCGTGGGGTCGCCAGGACATGTGCAGGGAGAGCGCTCGTGGAGCTTGAACCAACTGCACCAGATGTGTCTGAACCCAAGGAATCTCGCTTGAGCTTCAGCACTTCAAGTTCATGTTTTTCGCGTGCTTCTCGCTCGGCACGTTCGTGTTCTCGTTCTCTCTCTCGTTCCTCACGCTGTTCTCGCTCGTGTTCCAAGTCGAGTTCGCGTTGTTTCTGCTCGTATTCGCGCTGTTTCTCACGCTGCTCTTGTTCATAAGCACGCTCTCACGTTCCTCACGCTGTTCTCGCTCGTATTCGCGCTGTTCTCGCTCGCATTCGCGCTGAATCCTACGCTCTTCACGAGCATCTTTCTCACGTTCTTGCTCGTAATTGAACCGTGAGAGAACGTAACTCTGTATTTTCTCTGGGTCTGTGAGACCAATATCTTTGGCTTCCTGTACATATACAGCTGTAGCCATGATGCTAGCTCAATTTACTAAGTAACCGAAATTGAGTACTGACTGCTTAGCGACGAATACTAATAAACAAAAGTAAAGAGTACAGACACAAGCTAGTGGTGACCAGTCTTATCCAGTTAACTGGCAAAAATAAGTCAAAAATGTAAATGACTGGGAAGACTCAATAATAAACACAATGGGTACGCCGACTTCCCAGGAGCGAATAAAATCGTCTGGCGTTACCAAAAATAAACTAGAGTTAAGTACTCTATTCATTTATAAAGCAAAAACTCACTTGCTAAATTAACGGTAAACACCAGTAAGCTTGTGCCTATAAACTTTAATGATAAATACCTAAATATGAATGAGTGAGCACTATCTCGTGAATAGCTTTAGAGCTAGGAGTTAATATCCTGGAATGAGGTCGCCAATTGTCACGGGGGTTTTTATAATAACAAGGTAATTTTGAAATATAAATGGTTAAATATTATTTAAATTGATAATAATATTCAATAATATTGAAGAGCAGAGACAATGGTTGTCTTGCTACATCAAGCAACGATTACTTTACGCTGGCTTAGCACGATTCTCTGAGAACGAGAATTTATAAACTTTCTCAACAGTACACAGCAGAGACTAATTACTCACAATTGCTGAATTACTGTACTATTAGCCTCTGGAGAAAGTTACATCACCCCTGACAATAAATAACTAATACTAATAATAATAACATCAGGTTCTTGCTGATGCATTAACTCCTGGCACAACGGATTTTAAGTTAATACAAGACTGGTCTAAGTACCAGTTATGAATAGTAAACGTTTATGCAAGCTAGGAGCTGTATAGAAAATAAGCTTAATTATGGAGAAATGAAACAAAATTTTAATTTACATTAAGCTCAAGAAAGGAACTGTTAAATTTATTGATTACAAAAATAAATTTAACGTTACATTTCAAATCAATGAGACGCACTCACTCACTCTCACAAAAGCTAAATACTTACGCCTAGGGAAAAACACCTTAACTAAGCTCTTAAAACTACAAAATACACAAAAGAAATACCAGTCGATGAATACTATGTATCACCACTAAGGTGGGAGTACTGGGATTAACTGTACTAATGGAGCTTGGGGTGCTAGCTGACCTCTCCACTTCTGAGCACAGACCCTTTCTCCGTCACAGCAAACACAAGACTGAGTTCAAATAATGCATAAGCAGGACGCACAGGCCACCGGAAGAAGGCGTGGCTAACGGTTGAATGAGCAGGGGCGAACAATAAAAACAATAGTATCGCTCAGTAGCGCACTTAGTGACGTGCATCAAATCGGTCACCCCTGAAAACGGTGACGAATGATTTGAAAAGTATACCCCGAAATGGAGAGAGAAACGGTTAACTGAGCAATACACAGTGAGTTTTCCACTAATAGTTCGTGGCTTCTCACAAAAAGGAAATGTCGCGAATTGATTCGTGACACAAACTCTTCCATAATATCCCGAACTCTATAGCCAAAGGGACGAGGCATGTGAGGATGTTTACTATAACACAAAAAACAAGACTGATTCGTCACACACTCACAGACAACTGAGTCTGGAAGGTGATGAATCTGGAGCCAGCACCGTGCTGCAACAGACTGACGCAGTAGATCTAAGGGAGGCACACCAGCTTCCACCAACATGCTGGAACTTGGAGATGACAGAAAAGCCCCAGTTGCAAAGAGTTTGCAGTCTGGACTCTGTGGCAGAGGAGTATACCTCGCACCCTTATGACAGCTTGGAGATTACAAAAACCTGAAACATATGCAAGAGTGTCCTCTGATCAGCACCTCAAGAGGTATGGGACAGACCCCTCAATAGACTGAGAGTCTTCATACATGATGTTTTAATATTTGCCAAGTGTAAACCCATGTCAAATGACAGTCAAATGTCAGGCCCAAGAATTTCGTCTCTGTCACACAACAAAGTCTTCTGCGACAAAGCTGGAGATCAGGGTCTGGGTGTACCCCTCTCATCCCACAGAAGTGCATAGCCACAGTCTTAGAAGGAGAAAACCGAAAACCCTTGGAAGTGGCCCAGGCAGAAATCTTGTCGAAGGCAAGTTGCATACGCCGCTCAGTAGTAGACATGTGGGAACCAGAAAACCATATAGCTAAGTCATCTACATAAAGGGATGAGAATACTCCAGCAGGCAAGGTGTCAACGATACCACTGATGGCCACCGCAAACAGGGAAACACTTAAGACACTCCCCTGTGGGACACCTTCCTCCTGGCACAGTGGTGCAGAGAGGGTAGAACCCACATTAACCCGAAACACACGATCAGTCAAGAAGTCTCCAATCAACATAGGCAGATCACGTAAACCAACGGCATGATGTTGTTGGAGGATGCCATGACACCAGGTAGTGTCATAAGCCTTCTCAAGGTCAAAGAACACAGCCACAAGATGTTGCTTAGAGGCAAAACCTTCACAGATCGATGCCTCAAGCCTGATAAGACTGTCTGAAGTGCACCGTAACTTACGGAAACCACTCTGCGATGAAGAGAGAAAGCAACCCTTCTCCAGAAACCCCTTAAGCCTGACCTTGACCATATCCTCGAACAGCTTGCACACACATGATGTTAAAGTGATAGGGCGATAGTTGGTGACCTGGGAATGATCTTTACCAGGCCTGGGAATAGGGAGGACAATACCCAACTTCCAATTCCTTGGAATAGAGCCCTCACTCCAAACACTGTTAAAAAGGTCCAATAAAAACTGAAGTGAATCCATCGGCAGATGACGAAGCAAAGCGTATGGAATATCGTCAGGCCCAGGAGCAGTGTCACTACACTCTGAGAGGGCATCATGCAGCTCACGGAGGCTAAAGTCTAAATTATACGTCTCTCCGGCATGAGAACAAATGTCAGGACCCAGTCTCTCCTGATTCCTACGAAAGGTAGCAAACAGCTGAGAAGAATCCTTTTTTTAGGCAGCATAAAACTGATTTGGAAAGGCAAAGGCTACTGCATCTAGTGCAGACACTAGTTCTCTGTGAAGTAGCAACACTGGTGGGGAGGGGGCGAGATCCTACCAGAAATCTTGCGCAACTTTTTCCACACCACAGACATTGGAGTCAAGGGTGTAACTGTAGAAACATACGACCTTCACGAGTTACGGCGAGCATTCTTCATGACCCATCTATAGTGAGCACGTGCTTTGCAAAACTGTATCTTTAGAAAAACATTACGATTGGCAAAATACCAACGGGCAGCTGCTTTGTAAGCTCTCTTTGCTATGGAGCAGTCATCATTTCACCATGGCACAAGTCTTCGGGAAAAAAAACACCAGAAGTCCATGGGATGGAATGAACCCCTGCTGAGAAAATGGTCTTAATAAAATAACGTTCGGCATCATCGATAGTTGAAAATTCAGTAACCTTGTTGGCAAATACACATAGTTCCTCAAAGAGAGACCAATCAGCCCTGTCCAGACACCAGCGTGGCATATGGGCTGCAGGAACAGAGTGAGTAGGCTGGACCATTACAGGATAATGGTCACTACCATGTAGATCATCCAAAACCTCCCAAGAAATATCAAGGGTACAGTCAGAGAAGGAAATGGTAAGGTCAGTGTTCCAGTCTGAACATGAAAATGAGTCTGCCTTCCATCATTTAGGACAACCAAATCAAAATCCCCAACCAAAGAGGCAAAGAGATCACCCCGGGGATTTGAAAGTGAGTCAGCCCACAAAAGATGGCGGCCATTAAGGTCACCAAGGAGTAGGAAAGGGGGTGAAAGCTGGCTGAAAAGCGTTTCTAGATCAGCACGCATAACAAGAATGGAAGGTGGAAGGTACAGACAACAGATGGTATAGCACTCCCAACGTGCATCTCTGTACTGCTAGAACTTGAGAGGGGGACTGTATCTCAAAGGAAATAAAGGGGACATCAGAACGACACAGAATTGCACATCCACTGCTGTGATCACCAGGAGGAGATGCATGGAAGACCTCATACCCCCTAATGGAATGGAACTGTCTGTCTCCCACCATCGTCTCCTGAAGACAGACACATAGCGGGTTCAAAGCAGAGAGTAATAACTGCAATTCCCCCCAATTTGCCATGACACCCCTACAATTCCATTGTAGTATACTGGCTGAGAATGCCTTAGTACACATAGTGAAGGAAGAATCAGGATGAAGGGCAAGACAGCCTTGTCCACCCGGCGGGTTTGGATTGATGCTTATGAGAGCCTGTTGGAGGAGCCTGCCCAGCACCAGAAACCCATACTCTCTGTCTAACACCTGATGGCAAGCGTGAGGATGAGGAAGTAAGTTTTACAACATTCTTGGAGTGGGCAGACCAGTTTGTTTGGAAGGCGGCTTGGGGGCCGTCTTTGGGGATGTAGGACAGCCAGTGCTCCCACCAGAAGCCCCGGAGGTGGAAGTAGAGTCCACTGGACTCGAATCTTTTGAGGAGGCCATCCCATGCTCTTGATCTGAAGCACCAACGTGCTGTCCAACAACATCTCCAGGTGGGGATGGGACTGGAGGTGAACCTGCTGTTTTGGATGTCGCCTGGCTAGATCCCTCACCCTGCTGGGCAGAGGGAAGAGGAGAGGTGTTGACAGAAGGATCGACAACAGAGACCTTAAGTGGCCGGTCTTCATGCTCAGAGGACTCTGACGAACAATGGTGACGTTTGCCAGATATAGGTAAAGCCTTGGGCAGACTGGGTAGGACAGGAGAAGGAGTCTGGTCAACGTGGACATCTGCCACCACCACAGAAGTGTTCAAGCCGTCAGCCACCGGAGTAGGGGTGGAAACAGTCTTAGTAGGGAGTGGGCAAGGTTCATTTTCACAAACAGTTTGAACAGCGGGGACAGCATCCTGCAAAGCACTAGATGATGAAGTGGGCGCTGGGCTGGGTCGAGGCCTTTTCAGAGATATAGGGTGGTGTGCTGGGTTTCCAGAAAGGATAGAAGCACAAGTAACACCAGGCTGGAAGAACCGCGTCTGGGCTCTTTTCTTAGTCTCAAGAAACGAAACCTTCTCAAGTGTTCGAATTGACAAAATCTCCTTTTTCGAAGCAGTAGCGAGGACAACTTTTAGAAGATACAGCATGAGGGCCCCCACAGTGATAGCATTTTAAGGGGTCCTGGAGTCACCAGTATGACTTGGTCTGCCACAAGAGATACAGACACCAGGGAGGCCAGCCTGTGCACGGCAGCAAACATGGCTAACATGTCCATACCCCTGGCAGTGGAAGCAGTGCTTTGGAGTTGGCACATATGGCTTCACAGGAATCGATAACCATCCCAGTTTAACGGATCTAGGCAATGCCAATTTGTCAAATGTCAAGAACAATGTTGCAGTCGGGGTCAGAATCCCATCTATTTTTTTCTGAAGGTGCTCAACCTTCATCACACCAAACAACCGCAGCTCCTCCAACAGTCTCTCCTCTGAGTATCGGAGGATGTCCCGAGAGAAAATGACTCCCTTAGTTTGGTTAAATGTTCCATGAGGAACACAGGTAACCACAGAGCCAGCAACAGAGGTCAGAGTCATTAGGAGGGAGCTCTCTTCTGGGGAGGACACCTCAATCAGAATACTTCCATCCCCCTGGGATGAGATCTTGGGCTCTCTCCCAAGGGATGAGACAATGGCACGGTGCAATTTGAAGATATCAATATCTAGGGCTGACCCTCCTATGGTGGATTTCATCACAAGATATTTTGCATATGATGCAGGCACGGGCTCTTCTGTGCTCATCCCCAGAGCTGTATTTACCCGACGTGACTGCCTCCCAGTCCCAGTTGAACACTGGAGCAAAGGAGGACATTCACCAGGGGTCTGGTAAAGCTCTAAGGTAGCAATTAGTGAGTTTCCATGGACAGAGCTAGAGGCGGCAACGAAAGTTTGTTTGGTGGCAGCCATATGTATGTACAAAAAACTTCATTCCCCCACCCCTCCACCCACCATGGAGCCCAACAAAGGGAGGTCTTATGCCTGGGACAACACCACTGGCAACCCTAGAGGTAGCAGGAGAGTATATGAGGGTAACCACTGGGGGACCTGGGCGAGGGTGACTCCAGGATGATAGGAGCCACATGATCCCCCAGTGCCCACTTGACCCTAGCCAATATATGACCAGCCAATTTACCTGGTCGGGCCCAAGCAGGCCACCCGTCTAGCCAGAATAAGGGACCAAAGAGGTGTATTGCTAGCTGCAGGTCACATCGTGCAGCATCACTCAACCCTTAGGACTCCCGTCTCCCAGCATTACGGGACACCATGCACGGCAAACACATGGGGAGGCAACAGTCTCGCCCTAGATGGGAGATGGGCAGGGACTAACATCACCAGCAGGCCTCCTCCACCAGTGATGTAGGGGGTGCTTGGTCCACGAGGCCGACAAATGCCGAACCCTGCAAAGGTAGGCATGCCTCCAAAGTAGGTGGCACACTCAACCACGCTTCAAGCCCCACCACCACGTCAAGGTGACCTCCTGCAGCGGGGAGTGCAAGTGAAAGCGAGTGTGGTATCCCCAATGGGCCCAGTTAACCCCAGCCACCAACACGTCAGGTCATATGGACGCAACTTGCCGAGACCTTCAGTTATTCCCATTCATCACCTCCTACTTCCACAAGGTCTCCATTTAGAAATATAGAGATACATCCAATGGAGAGATGAAGGATTGTTGGGTATTCTGATTTTTAATTCAAAGGTCTAGGCACTGCAGTTAATGAGGTATGATTTATTGAAACCACATCTTCCGGAAAAAAAAGCCCTCATACAGGAAGGGCTCAGTGCGCTAGCCCCCTCCACCAGAATGTTGGGTAGGGCGGGTAAATTTCTTGTTAAAATGGTAAAGAGGTAGTTCAACATCATGATCATTATCTTTTAGCAGGACTGCACCAACACCAAGATTACTTAATTTCAAGATTTATTGAAATTTGAGGCTTGGAGCATAAGCTGACCAGAAAGAATCACCTTAACTTTCGAAAATATCTCCTGGCATTCTTCCTTCCTGTCATATTTCACTCGACTCTTTAGCAGATCTGTGAGGGAAGCTACAATATCAGAGAGATTTAAGATAACCCTCTGATACCTATGATACCCAACAATCTCAGCAATTCTCCTTTGTTCTTGGGTTGCCTGAAGTTAATTATGGCCTCACCTTTGGCATTAGGTGGACTTACTATATTCAAACCTACCATGTAGCCTAAGTATTGAAGCCGAACCTTCACAAAGTCGCACTTCAATACGTTGTCAGCTGATGACAATCTCTGCAGCAAGGCATCTAGTTGGGATAAGTGTTCCTCCCAGAGTTGCTGAATATAACCAAACCATCAATGTGCATGATTCATCCCTTGATGTCGCTGACAAGTTTCTTCATTAATTATACTCTGGAACATGGCTGGAGCATTTTTCATACTGTGTGATATTACTTTCCATTTCCATGAGCACCAGCCGTAAAACAGGAAATTTCTTGGGCCCTTTCTGTAAATGAAACTTGCCAATATTTCTTCAGTAAATCTTTTTTGGTAATGAACTCTGCACTGCCTATAATGTCGATGCAATTATCCAATCTTTGAAGTGGGTAGGCATCATTATTATTGAGGAATTTATCTTACAGGGTTTTTGGAACTAAGGTGACTGGGGAGCATCACTCACTCTGGCATGGCTTGATCAATCCCTGCTGCAACATGTGGGTCAGCTTCTGCTGGAGAATGGACTGCTTTTGCAGATTCTCACGATCTGAGGGCTGCCTCACAGGAGAGGCATTTCTGACATCTACATAGCCTTGGAGTGTTCTGGAAAACTTCAAGATACCTCCCTAGAAGCGTAGTTAAATCAGAGTTTATCAGTTAACTCAGTTCATGCCATATGGTTCTCTCTCCAACTTGTAGTCTGGTCCATCATCAAGGGGAAACCTTGTTCAACCACTGTCTTGGCAGCCGACACCACACATGCAGCACTAGAAGGTTCCGTGTCCTCTCACTCTTGGTATTTTTGTTTTATCATGTTGACATTACACGACCTTCACTCCTTCCCAAGGTATGGGGTCTGAATGACATCATCAACATCACCTACTGTTTTACCTATAAGGCCTGAGAGTAAATTGAGAGTGGGTATGAGTTGGGTGAGAGCTAAGGGAGTTGGGTGTGGCAGGGAGGTTTTGAAAGTGAGTTGAACAAAAGAGAAAAATTGATAAAGTATCAAGAGACTCTGAAAGATGAGTGGAACCTAGTGAAAGATCAGGAAAATAGTGGTGTGGAGGAATGGCAGTTGTTTAAGAGTGCTGTGGTGGGGTGTGCGGAAGAGGTGTGTGGTGTGAGACAAGTGCGTCGTGGTGTAAGAAAAGGAAGTGAATGGTGGTGCGAATAAATAAGTATGGCTGTATCTGCGAAAAGACATGCAAATGAAATGGGGCTGCAGAGGAAGGGTGAAGTCATAATTATGAGAGATATAAGGAAAAGAGTACTAGGGCGAGAATAGCTGTGCATGATGCTAAAGTGGCAGCAGATGAGAGGTGGGGTAGGCAGTTGACTGAGAACTTTCAGAATAAGAAAATATTTTAGGAGGAAAATGTTTTAGAAGGAGGGAGAGTCTGGGAAGGAAGAGTGAGTAAAAGCAGAGAATGGAAGGATGTTACCTGAGATGGATGCGGTAAGGAAGAGGCGGGCAGAGTATTTTGAAAGACTGTAAAATGTAAAGGAGAAGAAGGAGGCTGAGACTGTGGCAGATGGAAGGGAGCAAGGAATAAACGTCTTGGAGGAGTTGAACGAATCTTTCATCATACTGGCGGAAGTGCAGGAGGCAGTAAAGGAGATGAAAACAAGGAAAGCTGCAGGCATGGATGGATGTGCTGTGGAATGTTTGAAATGTGGTGGAGCTACTGTCGCTGAGTGCGTAGTAAGATTACTGAAAGTGTGTTTTGTGAGCAGTATGGTGCCAGTTGACAGGATAAGTGCGTGTGTTGTTCCGTGGTGTAAAGATAAGGGTGATAAGTATGAGTATACTAGCCCTCTCAGGCAGAGGTGGTTTGAGTTGTTAGATTGCTTAACAACCTGTAAAGCGCACCATGATACGAATTGGGCAAAAAACAAAATATGACACACATCGGCGGGAAACTTGTGTCCTACTTTGTTTGGTACGATGTGCATCATGGTGCATTGTACAGGATGGTATTTAATGACTCGATTCGAGTACGAGCCTGAAGGGCAAGTTTCAGGGAATAAGTCTATTGAGTGTTGTAGGTAAGATGTATGATAGAGTGTTGATTAAGAGAGGGAGATGTTACAGGGGTACAAATGGAGTGATTGGTGATGAACAGTGGTTTTAAGAGAGGAAGGGGATGCATAGATCAGGTGTTTGCTGTGAGACAGGTGTGTGAAAAGTATCTGACAAAAAATAAGGATGTGTTTTGGGCTTTCATGGATTTAGAGAAAGTGTATGATTGAACTAACAGGGAGACTTTGTGGACTGTTTTGAGATTGTATGGACTAGGTGGTAGGTTGTTAAAAGGAGTGAAAAGTTTTTATGCAAATAGTAGAGCGTATGCAAGAGTGAGAAATACCGTGGGTAACTGGTTTCCGGTGAGATTGGGCCTGCGGCAGGAATGTGTGATGTCTCATTCGTTCGTTTTGTTTTGTTTCGTTTTTGAAGGCCCCAACATGCTTGCATGCATCATCCTTGGTCACCTAATGGCGGCTCTCTATGCTGCTCGATCTCTGGCAGCTTCTCTATTCAGTCCCTTATGCATGAGGTCACACTCAATGACCTCGTCCCAGGTCTTTTTCGGTCTACCTCTCGCAACCCACCTCTAACATTGACACTTCTCACTTTCTGCACCCATTATCATCCCCCATCCTCACCACATGCTCAAACCATCTCAATCTACCTCTAATCATCACAACACCATTACACTCCAGACACATCCTACTCCTCAACCCTTCCATCGTAAACCCAACCCCCCAGGCCTCACACTCAGGGGCATACGGGCATGTCCACCTAATTATTGTCATATCTGTACGTTTGAGCCTGCAAATATCCTCTCCCTTTACTGCCTAGGTCTCACTATCATACAGCATTACACTCCTAACACATACTGCATACAAAATCCCTTAGCATGGAGGAAGAGCTCTCTCAATGTCAGGAGAGGCAACAGCTCCCTGAACTTCTTCCAACCACTTCTCATTCTGGCCACAGAGCTAACTCCAACCCAACATCCAACACATGTCTCCCAAATAACAAAACTCTTCCACATACTCAAGATATTCAACAGCAAGCTCAATCTTTTCGTGCCTGACAATCTCCACCTGCACTCCCTGACACACTGCACACATGATATCAGCATTATCTCGCAGTCTAACTCAAATATCACTGCATCTCTTATGCACCCACTTATCACAGATACTGCACTAGATGGAATTACTTTCCACGCCCTTGTAGCAAATCGCACCCACTCTTCCTCGTCTTTGACAGTACCACCGCCAGCCCTAGATACCATCACTTTTATTTTATCTGCATTTACTCTGAAGTCCTTGTGCCCCATACCATCTCTCCACTTCCTAAATCTTTCCTCCATTTCTCTTTCATTCTCTGCAATTAACACCAAATTATCAGCATACAAAATCTCCCACGGGAGTGCATTTCTGAAGTAATGTGAGAGGGCTTCAAGTACCATAATATGCAACAAGGGGCTCAAAACTGACCCTTGGTGCACACCATCATTCATGGAAAACTCATTACTCAAATCTCCATTCACCCTTACCTAGGTGTGAGCACCCACATACATGGCCATAACCATGGTTGTTTATTAGTTATATGCATGTTGTTGTAAGGAAGGTGAATGTGAGAGTGTTAGGTGGAGGTCTGAGTCTGGTGAATGCTGATGGCAGAGAGTGGAATCTGAGTCAGTTGCTGTTTGTGGATGATACTGCACTGGTGTCTGGTTCGCAGAAGAGACTGAGACAGCTGGTAGAGGAGGTAGGAAGGTGTGCAAAAGGAGTAAATTGAGAGAGAATGAGAATATGAGTAAAGTGATGAAGTGTACAAGGTTGGTAGATGATAGAAGGATGAATGTAGTTTTGAATGGTGAGTTGCTTGAGGAGGTAGAAGATTTTCAGTATTTAGGGTCACAAGTTGGTATGGATGTAAAAATAGATGTACAGGTGAAGTTTAGAATGCATGAAGTAGGAAATGTGCTGGGAGGGATGAAAAAAGTGTTTAGATGTCATTCACTTTGAGTGGATCTGAAAAGAAGGCTGAATGAGGAAGTAGTGGTACCAACTGCATTATATGGGGCTGAAACATGGATTATGGGAGTAGCAGAGAGGAAGAGATTGAATGTAATGGAGATAAGGGATCTGAGGAGTATATGTGGAGTGACACATATGGATAGAGTGAGAAATGATCAAGTGTGAAGGAGAGCTGGAGTTATGCAAGTGATGGCTGATCGAGGTGAGCAGAGAGTGTTGAGGTGGTTTGGGCATATGGAGAGGATGGATGAAGAGTGACTAGTGAAATAGATAACTGGATTTGATGTGAGAGGTGTTAGGCTGAGACGAAGAAAACAGATAGGATGGATGGACAGTGTGAGGAGGGTTTCCGATGTGAGAGGGATGTCTGTAGAACAAGGAAGAGTGGCTGCGTGTGATAAGTATGATTGGAGTGAAACTGTGAATGCGTAGATGGTAATGCGGTCCCGGCGGCACGTTCTTCCGCATCTGGTCTGATCAACTGATCAGGTCAGGTGCGGGGAAGGGGATTGGTCCATTATATTGTGTCAGGGGTAAACCAACTCTGCTGTCTGACCCTGCTGTGTATGTCACTGGACTACACTGCTCAGTTGACCCTCGTGTGGTGTGGTGTGGTGAGGAGCAGTCCCTTCTCCGTTTAGAGACTAAGTTTCAAGTAACTGTGTGTGTGAGTGTGTGTGTGTGTGTGTGTGTGTGTGTGTGTGTGTGTGTGTGTGTGTGTGTGTGTGTGTGTGTGTGTGGATGTGTAATTTGGTGAGTGTGTCGTCCTGTCTCGGCTACCCCATTAGGGGGGAATAAGCTGTCCATGAATAGGGAGCAACATTTGTACCTTGTCTCCTGGGTGGAATTCTCTTCTCCTTGTCTGTCTGCTTTTATCATTGTAATTCATCATCTTCCATGAGAGGACTCCATATTTACCTTAATGCCGTCCAAACTTTGGCTAGTCTTTTCTTGAAGTCTCAGGCATAGGTTTAACATGACCATCATCATTGGCCCAGTGTTCCTTGAGCAGCTTTAATGGACCTTTCACCTCATGGCCAAAAATCAGCTCAAAAGGCGAGACCTTTTTCCAGGTCTTTTTCATGAACAATACAGTAAAGTCTGCTTTATCTTGGGTAATTCAGCCAACCCCTACACCGGTTATGGCAGAACACCAGATATTGCATATGACTCCCACATCCGCTCAACATTCAGCGTTGAGCTGGATAATGTGTCACTCTCCGTCTCGACCCTCAACCCTAAAAACTTTCCAATGAGAATAAAATGAAAATTAAACATAAAACATAATACAGTATTGATGCAGCACAGCAATACAGTACACAGTATACTATGTGCTCAATTAGTTTGGGCATCAATGGAGGGTAGAGTTGTACAACATGGAGTACAGTGCAGTGCACTTAATCCCGTGTGGTCTGCTGGCTGTAATTGTGTGTGCAGTAATTTCAGAATCACAACAGAGTACTAAGATACAAAGCACTTGAGAGGCCACAAGCTTTGCAACAACAACGAGCGAGGCACAGGAGGCCACAGAGTAAGTCACAGCACAAGGGTTTTGCCACCGAATGGTCACAAGAGCAGAGTGCAAAAATATGTCTTCACTGTTCGAGATCCATGGGAGAGAATGAAAGAGTGACAGTGGGCTCAGTGTGCCAGGTGGACCACACTCACAACGCATTCTGATTGGCTGGCGTGTTGCAGACATTCTGACTGACCGGCGCATTGCAAGGTTTTCCCAGGCGCCGGTTGGCTCCCACGCCTGAGATGTATGATACACCTCGCCACTGGATATTGCATAGGACCGCCGGTTTCTTCCTGTTTCAGCACTGGAGATTGCCAAATTTCGCTGGATATTGCTTTAATAGGGACGAGCAAAAAGTGTCAGATAATGCGCTGAGCCAGTTAGTGTGACAGCGGGTAATTCAAAGTTCACCATACAAAATTTCTTAATTATTTGTTTGAGGGCGAGATGATACCTTTATAATGCTCCCTGCTACGAGGCTCATAGACTGAGGAGGTAATCTGGGAGATCCCTAATTCCTTGAGGTTTGGTCTGAATACTTTTAACATAAAACTGCTGCTTTGATCTGAATGTACCTCTTTTGGAAGACCAAATCTAGTGAAAAATTAATCATCTCTTATACCACCGCTTTAGCTGAAATGTTTCTCAGGGTGATAGCTTCAGGATACCTACTGGCTATATCCACCGTAGTGAGAACATACTGGTGGCCTGATGAGGTCTTTGGCAGAGAGCTTACAATATATAAAAGGACTCTAGTGAAAAGGGAATTAAAGTCAGAAAGAGGATCCAACGGTGCTACGAGAATGGGCTTGTTACTCTCTCCGAAGAACAGGCGATTGTGGCATGACCTACAATACCAGGAAATGGTTCGGCCAGTAGAAATGTTGCCAAATGCAAGACAGTTTTCCTTACCCCTAAATGTCCTGCCAAAGTAGAATCCACAGCAACTGCCATAATCAGTTGCCTCCATACCTTCGGAACAACCACTTGATGTACATTCTCCCACACAATATCATGAGCAGCATTGAGGAGTCCCCATTCATACATCAACACACCATACATTCTCACTTAGTATTACTCAGATACCTCAGCCTTACATTATTCATCATTAATTGCAGAGTCAATCAAAGCTGCAATCTCTGCATCTGATCTCTGCATCTAAGCCAGTGCTAGTGTTGAACTGGGCAAAGAAATTACAAGCAAGTGAAATATCATCTGGTATAGTCTAAAAATTAAGTTCTCAGTCTGAATATAGTACGATTTTCAGTCATGGATGATGCTTTAACCGCTTCTTAGGGAGGAGGGAGAAGTCAGGATGTAAGAAAGTCGTGAATCAAGAGGTGATGAGAGTGGTGTAGCGCTGGCGCTCGAGTTCATTTCGTCGGTAATGTGTGTGTGTGTGTGTGTGTGTGTGTGTGTGTGTGTGTGTGTGTGTGTGTGTGTGTGTCATATACAACGCTACAAATGACACGAAGAAAAATAATAGAAATAACGCAGTGGGGTAATTATATTTAAATCTCATGTCATCAGGCTTGTATATCGAATATTCTAATTTAAAAATGATCTTTCAACGTTTCACTTTTTAAACTGCATCATTATGAAATTCTAGCAAGAGATCAAACACTCGATCCATAGCCTAATTAATCTTTGGTCTCTCTCTCTCTCTCTCTCTCTCTCTCTTTACTACATCCCTACCTACTGTTGCGTGAGGTGAACGCAATATTCATCTGCAGTTTGTCCACTTACAGCCAGACGCCTCAATCCCGTGAAGGGTGGCAGCAGACAAACCTCCTCCTTGTCGCCCTGTCCTTTGCCGTTTAGTTGCTTTTCTGCTCACATCACCCTCTCTCATATATCTCTCTCCATACAGTCACCCCGTCTCATTCTCGGTCTCCAGCTACCCCTCTCCCCCACGCTGACATACACTCTTCTAGTATCTTTTTTTTTTTTCATTCTCCATCGTTTCCACATTTCCACATGACCAGACCATCTCAGAGTTTTTATCTTATCACTGTCAGCTATTCAATTCAGTACCTCAGCGCTCCTAGACTTCTTCATTCGTCTAGTTGTTTCTCACTGTAACTCTTCACACTACTGTTAAATAACTCATCTGCCGTGCAGGCGTTTATTCAGCTGTTTCGGATTGACGGTAGCCAGGAACCGACTACAGTGTAAGAGTATTAATTTTTACTTGATAATCAGTCAAGATTAAATGTGCGTTTACCTCGCTCTAATCATACTTCCAGAAAAACATGCCAGTATTTAGACATTATGAAAAATCTTTGACGTTGCAAGGGTTGAGGCAAATCTTAAAAAGGTACTTGTAGTCTGATCTTTTGACGAGTCGCAGCAATAATTTCTAACCTACTCTTGCTTTGAGTTGCAGCGAGTCGGCCTATTATTCTAAGGCCATTCTTATGATTGCTCAAATAATCATGTTCTGTGTAAAAAAATATATTAATTATTTAATATTTACAGTCGTGTTGGGAGATATTATGGTATATTATTTCTTTCTAAAACAATTATGATCATAGTTCCACCACCATAAACTGTTCTAGTTTTTCATTCTTTTACATTAGTGTATCAGGTAGTTCAGCGGCAGATTACGAATATACTGTAGCTTGAACTCCACTCGTACCACTTCTTCCTGTGTTGATCTCCTTTACAAACTCAGCATTCAAAACAGAGAGGTGCCAGTTTTGACTCAGGAAAGTGGACACGTCACCATTAAACAAATGTTTTACACTCACTTTTATAAAGCGAGAGTAGATGTTATATTTTAGCCGTGTGTGTGTGTGTGTGTGTGTGTGTGTGTGTGTGTGTGTGTGTGTGTGTGTGTGTGAAGTTGCATGTCATCTTACGGCGCTTCAAGCGCTTGGCGGCCGGGTGGGTAGGTTGGTGGGTGAATGGGAAGGATGAATTTGCTGAAGGTAGGCAGGGTGGGTAGGCAAGTGGGTTGGGTAAATTGGTTGGGTGGATTGGGTGAATTGAGTCGGGTGGGCAGGCAGGGTGAGGTGAATGGGTGGGGTAGGTTATATGGGTAGGATGGGTAGGGGCAGTGGGTCAGTAGGTAATATGCGGATTGTTGGTGGATGGGTAGGGTGGGGTGAGTAGGTGGACAGGGTGCGTGGATGGGATGGGTGGTGTTGTCGGGTTGATTGGGATCGTGAATGTGATGCAGAGCTTGATGGGTATGTGGGTGAGTTTTTTGAGCGAGTGGGTGAATGTGCGGCCTGCTGTAGAACAAGCAAGGTGATGGACTTACTATACGGGGTGGGTGAGTGGATGGGTAGGTAGGTGAGGGAAAACAGATTCGCTAGGAAATAGATCCATGGTGGAATAGGTCCAAATGGGAAAGTAGGTCCACGGGGGATATGCCCTTGGGGGAATGAGCCCGGCTGCAAACACAGATTAAACTGACAAAAAAATGTTGAAGGAGGAAATTGGTTCATGTGAGAAAATAGGGACATTTGTGTCTTGGTGTGTGGCATGGTGAGATAGTGGGTCCGTAGGGAAAACAGGTCAGTGGGCAGAAAATAGGTCCATTGGGAAATAAGTCATTTGAGGAAAAATACAGTAGGTCCATGGAGGGAAAATAGGTTCATTAGGGAAAATAGGTTCATTAGGGAAAACAGGTTCATTAGGAAAAATAGGTCTATGGTGGAAAAGGATTCATGAGGGAAAATGGCTCAAAGTGGGAGAGTAGGTCCATGGAGGAAAACAGGCCTATATGGTGTAAACAGGTCCATTCGCCAAAAATCCATTTATTGTTCAGTTGTCATGAGATATGCTTTAAAATGAGCGCCAATGTCTTACCATTTTCTGTGTGAGTCATGTGACTGTCCCAGGCTGACACGCAGCCATCCACGCCAAAGAAAACGTCAGTGACTTCCTATGATCGCGGTCACACCCTGCTTAACGCCGGATCTGTTTACCTGCAGTTTTTCGTGAAATTTTCATCATTTTCTGTGTCTTACTGCCTTCTATTCACTGTAAATCTTAACTATGATGGAAAGTGATATAGGAAAGGACAAATCCATCTTGAAAAAGAAGAAATGCGTATAAAGAGACAGTTCTGAGTATACACCAGTAGTATGAAGAAATGAAACTTACACCAACAAAGGTTGGGGCTGTAATGGAGGAATTTTCAGAAAGTGATTTCGAAGACCTTGACAGTACAGAAGGTGATAGTGGTGTTGCCAGTGAAATGGCAGACAGTGACACAGAAAGTAAAACAAGTTATAATGGCGGTGGTGGTGGTGTGAGAGAAAGCGCTGGTGAGGGCACTAGAGCTGGCGGATCACCACCGCCTGATGCCGACCCATGTGGTCCCTCAATCTCCAGCCAGACTCATTGATGCCAGTGCCCCACGTGCCCGTTTCCAACGTGCAGCTCCTCGTACCATTCGAGCAGATGATTCAGCCTGATCAACAGACAACACTGCACCGTTTGTAGAGATTTTTACTGGGACACCAGGCTTGACTGTCCCAGCACCAGCCACTGCTCTTCATTATGAGAAATCTGCTGAAATATTTGGTAAATGAAAGTAAGCTGTATGCAGCACAATCCTTGCACGATGCTTCCAACCCAAGGAAGACTGAGTGGGATGAAGTGTATGTGAAAGAGATGGCAAACTTTTGGGGTATAACTATGTTGATGGGAGTTGTGAAAGCCCCAAAGATGCCAACGTATTGGCAAACAGGAAAAAAGTGGCATGTGCCTGCTGTCAGTGCTTGAATGACTTCGAAGCGATATCTTGTAAGTGCTAAGTATTTCACGCGTTTAACAGTAGAGCAGTTACTGCAGACACTACTGACAGACTCATAAAAATTAGAACAGTAATGGAATAACAGACCAACAAATTCAAGACTTTTTATAATCCCAAGAAGCTCTCTCGATGAAGGCACAATAACATGGAGGGACCGTTTAGGTTTCAAGGCTTATAATCCAAATTAACCTGATGAATATGGAGTAACGCTGTATATGCTGGCTAAGTCAAAGACGGGTTATGTCTTTGATTATGATGTGTATGCAGGGATTGGGAATATAACTATTGAAAAGTAATGGGTTTGATTGCACCACTGAGGAATAAAGGTTATCCTTTATACATGGATAACTACTACAATTCAGTGAAACTTTGAACAGTTCCTAGAACAAGGTGTGTACACCTGTGGTACTCTCAGATTGCAGCGTGGTGCACCCAAAGATCTCCTGCTAGAAGCAGAGAAGAAACTGCGAGGTGATACCACTATATTCCAACAGAAGGACAGTGTTTTCATAATTCTCTGGAAAGACGAACGAGTTGTTTCAGTTATAACAACTTGCCATAATGCTGATACGAGTTGTTTCAGTAATAACAACTCGCCATAATGCTGATACGGAAAAGAGATGGAACAACTTCACTGCAACGGGTCACTGTGAAAAAACCCACAGCAATCTGTGACTACAATGATCATATGAAAGGAGCTGATCACTTTGACCAAATGAGACATTATCACTTCACATAGAAATGCCAAAAGTGAACAAAGAAAAATAATTTTCCACTTTTTGCAAAAGGCTGTTCATAATGCTTACGTATTGTATAAGTTCTTTTCAACTGATGCAAGGAAACTGACATTCCTTGAGTTCTACGGATGGCCTGTCAGAAATGAAGCAATCCCACATGTTACTGTCATAGGTGAGCATGGCAGCAACGCTAGTGGTAAGTTGCGGCATCACCAGGGCCAGCACCTGGGCCATTAAGTGTGAGGCGGTCACTCTTCTCTCTTGCACCACCAGACGAAGATTCATTATCTGACTCAGAGGAGGATATTGAGACAACACCTACTGGTTCTCCTAGGAAAAGACCTCGTATTGGTGATAAACCAGAATGCCTAAACAAGAATATGAACCATACCCTACTCAGCGTGAAGAAGTATGTGAGGTGTCTTGTCTGCTGCAAGTCTGGGTAAAGGAAAGGCACCAAGTAGAAGTGCAAGTCGTGTGACGAGGCTTTGTGCGCTGCACCTTGCCACGGCTTGTACCATCGCAAGAAGAAATACTGGGTGGTGAAGCACTAATGCTTCCCCACCATCCCTCCACCCACCATCTGCTGAGCATCTCCAAGAAGTGTATTTTACTGGAGTGGGTGAAAGGGTTATACTGATGCTCAGCTCGCGTTCTATAAACATCACTGGTCGGTAAGTATAAATATAATTTTTGTATATAGATTTATTTTATTGTGTATGCATATGCAATATATTTATCTTTTTGCTCATGCACTATGTTAGTAACAGTGATGTTCATATTCTGACATTCCTGGATGCATATAATACTGTAGAAAAAACTCGTACGAACAGTTAGAGACTAAAATGAATAAAGTAGCACATAAAATATCGTCAGAAATAAAATAATAATCGAGTTGACATTGCGATGATGGAGTGCGCCTGGCATTCCTCATCCTTTTTTTTAAGGTGTTAAGAATAGTGATGTTGATTGTTTGATCAGTATTTTATACATACATTATTGTAGAACAAACGTCTGCGTAGAAATGAAGAGTAAAAAAAAATACATAAAATAGAAGGACTTTATGCATTTATGTTAGCTGCCTGTTTTTTAAATGTGTCCTTGTACTTTCTCTATACTGTAATCGTAATGCTTCTGTTCTCTTCAACCTGATATGCATATATCCTTATAGAAAAATTTACTGCGAACAATTTAAGACCAAATTGAATAATATATAGTGTGAAATTAAGGTCAGAAATAAGAAAAGAGTATTAACATGTGCGAGTAACTACATGTGGCATGACAATGCCCGGACAATTCTGAGGTGGCGCAGGCTGAGCGCACCAGGCGGGCCGGTGTTAAACCACGCTTATCATACATATCCTTAAATTTATGAATTGTTTTGGCATACACTACTTTATTAGGTAGTGCATTCCACTGATCAATTGTCCTATTTGGAAAACTGAGTTTCATTACGTCTTTATCACCTCTTCTTTTATGTAGTTTTTTGTAGTGTCCTCTTTCAGATGCATCCTTATAGGTTATATACTAATTTATTCTATTATAACTTTCCCTGAGATGCATTTATATAATATAATCAGTCTCCTCTTTTCCATCTCTCCCGCGGTGTTGGTAGATTCAATTTTTCTGCTCTTTCTTTGTAGCTTGGATCCCTTAAATTCGGCACCCATCTTGTAGCGGCAGTATGTATTTTCAATCTTATCTATGTTTTTTTTTTTTTTTTTTTTTTTGAGATGAGGATTCCAGACTACCGATGGATACTCCAGATTTGGTCTGATGAATGATGGTGCGATCTTTCTCAGCATGTCTTCATTTATGTATGTGAATACTATGTACACGTTCCGTACCCTCTCACTGATATGGTCAGCTAGATAGTCTGTTATTGATAATTAATCCTAGGCCCTTCTCCCTTTATGATATGTGTAGGGCTGAACTTCCAAACTTATAATCCGAGTCTGGTCTTTTTCCACTTTTACCAAACGTATTTACATGACACATTGACTTCCAAATGCCCTTTATTGCTCTGTTCTATCTATCTATCTATCTATTGCCAGACGCCATAATCCCGTATGGGGTGGCCATTTGACTCTGAGTTATTTGTTTTACAGGGAGGGGCACTAACCCTCCACCAACCCACTTGACACGTATGGTTTGGTTGTATGGTTACCACCCAGCGTTGTAAATGGTTTCTTGACTTACAGGAAACCATTTGGCTTGTCACTCAATGTAAAGCCACCTGTAACGGAAAGAAAAGCAATAAGTAGTGACAGAAAAAGATGGGTGAAATAGGAAGAAAGGAGGGCAGGCACAGAAAAAGAATGATAAAGGCTAAGGAAGAAGTAGGCAGCACTACATCAAGTGAGTGGATGATGGTCGCCACCACCTACCACTACAGCTTAAATAATTCTTCTTGTAGCTCTCTGCAAGAGTCTGTGTTAGTAATTCTCCTTTGTATTTTTGCATCATCAACAAACATATTCAGATAGCTTCCATTTCCAGTGTTACTGTCTATGTCATTTATATACACTAAAAGCATAATTCGTGCCAGCACTAAGCCCTGTGGAACTCCGCTACTCATGTCCCTCCATGTGAGTAATTACTCCTTTGAACTGTTCTCATTTCCTTTTTTCTGAGAAAATCTTGCATCCAACAGTACAGGGTGCCTTGGATACCTGCTTGATCGTACAGTTTCCATAACAGTCTTTGGTGTGGTACTCTGTCAAATGCTTTCTTGAAATCTAAATAGATACTGTCCATCCATCCTTCTCTATTCTGTAATGTTTCTGCAACTCCATCATAGTAGCTTAATAGATTGGCAACACCTGAATATTCCTTTTCTAAAACTTCCTGTTATCAAATTGTGTTCTTCTAGGTGGTTTACCCAAACTTTTCTTATCAGCTTTTCTAGTATCTTAGATTACTGGTCAGTGATACTGGTCGGTAGTTGAGTGGATTCTGTCTGTTTCCTTTCCTGAATAAGGGAACAATGTTTGCTTTCTTCCAAATATCAGGTAGTTTACCTTGACCTATGGATTCCTTGATCATTGTATATATTGGTCTACTTAACTCTTTTGCACATTCATGTAGCACCCAACCTGAAATTTCGTCAGGACAATTTGCTTTTTCTTTGTCTAATTTACTTAACTCTTCCTGTACTTCTTTTTCTGTTATTTGGATATCTGGTAATATATGTGAGCATTCATGTTCCATATCATCACTCTCAAAATTATTTTCTTCCGTAAAAACTAAGAATTTTTATTTAGTACTTTTAAAAAATATCATTTGCTTGTGTACAGAAGATCCTCTCGTCTATAATGGACTGTATTTTATCTTTAGTTTTGCTTTGGATGCAGCTGTAAAATAGCTTTGGTTGATCACTACTTTGATTTATAATGTCTTCCTCAAACTTTCTTGGATCTTCTCTCATTATCCTTGTATAATCGTTTCTTGCCTGTTTATAGTTTTTATATGCCCTCTCACTATTGTGTCTTCTTTATCTATTCCACAGCAAGTCTCTTTTCTTTTTATTTTTTACATTCTCTATTAAACAATTTCTTTGTTTTCATATCTGTTTCTTTATACTACGGGACGTCATTTTGGACTCCTATATTCACAGAATTTTCAAAATGTAACATTTAAACCTTGTACTCTAAGCTTCTTTTCCCAATCTATTTCTAAGAAGTACTGTACTTATTTAGGTCTCGGTAGTTGCCCTTTTTGTAGTATAGGCTCTTTTTGAAACTCATTACTGTTAACTATGTCATTTGCAATCCTGAAGTCGCAACTTATACTGAATGGTCGCATTTGCCGAATGGAGGGTGCTACATTGTCAATATCAAGTCCTCTTTTTGTGGTGTTTTCCTTTACATGTTGTGTTCAGGAAAAACTCCTGCACAAGATCCAGGGGATTTTGATCCTAACAGTTTTCATGGCTTCATACATCCAGAGTGTTCCAATTTATATTTTTATTGAAATCTCCAGTTAATTAATTCAGATTTCTCTTCCATTCTGTGTAGTTATGCTGTTTAACTCTGAATTGTACTCTCTCCCAGGTTTTCATATTCGCCTTTTACCCAAGTGTCTGATTTGGGAGGCATGTATAAATCAGCCACAAGTACTTCCCTTCAGGTGTGTTAATCTCTAATGCAGTCAGTTCTACTTGTGAGGGTATATCAAGTTCTGTTTCATTTACTTGTAAATTTTTCTTTGTTAATATTATAATTCCTCCTCCTTTATTTAAAATCGTATCTCTTCTCCATATATTGTTATTCCTCAAGGTTTAGGGTGTCGTTTGATATCCTTGGGATCAATTTTGTTTCAGTTAGGCAAATAGTATGTGGTTCCTTTTCTTTGGTATATTCATTAATCCCTAATAATTTAGATACCATTTCATCTACATTTGAGTACATCAACTTAATAATCTTGTTTACATACTTGCCATACCTTGAGTCTACTACTTTATTCCCTGATGGTTATGTGCCACTTTCGTACCTGCATTCCAATTAATTAAAAAAAAAAAAAATCTTCTCTTCATCTAAGCTTTCCTCGTTCTTTGTTTTTGTTTCCTTGCCGCCGGAGTTAATTGATTGGCAATTGGAATATACATCATCTACTTTTACTCTTATTTTCCTGTCACTGAAATATGAGGAAATCAAAGGAACAAAAGACGTTAGTCCATAGGAAGGGAATTTGGACAGCAGAGAATGGTGCCATACTCTGTCGAAAGCTTTAGAAATATCAAGGGCTACTGCATGAGTTTCTCCAAAAAGATCAATTGATTGATGGATGGTATGAGTTAAGAGATTGAGTATGTCAATGGTGGATCTTTCGTGGCGAAAACCATATTGTCTATCACTAATTAAGTTGTTGGATTCAAGATGTTTAACAATGTGCTTATTAATTAAAGTTTCAAATACCTTACCAAGAGAAGATGTAACAGCTATTGGTCTGTAATCAGAGGGGTCAGAGGAACTTCCTTTCTTCGGAATTGGGTGGATATTGTTTTCCTTCCATGAATTTGGGAATGAAGAAGTACGTATGCATAGTCCGAATCATTTAGCTTGAACAGAGGCAAGTTTAGGGGAACACTTTTTCAAAACATTTGGTGGAATTCCATCTGGGCCTGGAGCTTTGTTGGCAGGTAAATTGTCAAGGATGGATTTTACGTATCTTGTCTGTATTTTTAGTGGATCAATCTCGGGAGAGTCAAGTTCTAGTACTGGGACGTTCTGGCTGGCATCCTCTATGGTAGAATTTCTGGTAGTCTGTCTGTGTGCATATTTATGTCTGCAAGTATGTATGACTGTGCATGTGTGTTCTTACCTTACCTAATTGTATCTTTACAGGAATGAGTCAAGCTCGTACTGTCCCATGTCTTAACCCATAGTAATCGTACATATCCTTAAATTTGTGAATTGTTTTGGCACACACTATTTCATTCGGTAGTGCATTCCACTGATCAATTGCTCTGTTTGGGAAACTGAATTTCCATACGTCTTTATCACCTCTCTTCTTATGCAGTTTTTTGCTGTGTCCTCTTGCTGATGCTTCCCCATAGGTTTAGTAATCATTTATGTCTATTTTCTCCTTCCCTGATATGCATTTATATAGCATTATCATGTCACCTCTTTTCCTTCTCTCCTGTAGTGTTGGTAGATTCAGTTTATTTAGTCTTTCTTCGTAGCTTAGATCCCTTAAGCTTTGGTACCCATCTTGTAGCGGCCCTTTGAACTTTTTCAATCTTATCTATGTGTTTTTTGAGATGACGACTCCAGACTACTGATGCATACTCCAGGGTTAGTCTGATGAATGATGTTATTATCCTCCTTAGCATGTCTTCATTTATGTATGTGAAAGCTATTCTCATATTTGCAAACAGTGTATACATGTTCCGTATTATCGCTGGCACTTATAGCTGGTACAGTCAGCGTTGTGAATCCTTTTTCCTTGGTGTGAATCCCGTGCAGCTCGACTCAGTTTCTCCGAACCATTTACTGGTGAGAGGGAGAAATGCTGGGAGATGTCTGGCGTAAGTGTAAGGGGTGGGAGGGGTGGGTGGGGGGGAACGTGACTGAGAGGATGCCACACCAGTGTAATACAGATGTGGCACCAGCGGATTTGTAAAAAAAAAAAAAAAAAAAAAGTAGGTTTACGATGTGAATGAGCTAAAACAACCTCTTTTTAGTGGTAACGACACTGAGTTACGGACTCCACTTATATCTCAGAATGATTCTACAATCTGTGTGTTGAGGTTAACCTATACAGGAAAAGTCATTTAAACGACAGTGCCAGAAGTCTAATAAATGTTCACAGCTGGAAGTGGTGGTATGTTACATAGGTTTTACAGGGTAATAATCGGGGAAACTAATTACAGTTTTAACAAACAAGCGGCAGAAGGTATTGTAGTAACATCTGATCTTATAACAGATAACCCATAAAAAACAACTACAGTAAGTTTTGCATAAAATGACCATACCCACAATAATATGAGTTTCTTCAAGTGTGGTCGATATAAGTTAAATTACACAATGCATAGAACATATTGCAGATATCGATTCCTTCATGGTTCCATTAATTTAAGGTTAGATTATTATAATGTTAATGGGGTTATCATGTTACGAGCACAAATCATACGATATCTGTTCCTTTATCTTACCTGTATTCATGTAATCTTCGCTATGCAAGTCTCTCTCACTGATTGTGGGAGTGACAAATGGTACTCTATAACACTGCATCAACAAAGTAAATGCATACAATAATACGAAAACGACAACACACATTTGTAATTTATATTCATTCATTGTAAATGTTCAGCCATCCTCCATTCTATAACCTATCGGAGAATATGGGACTTGCTGGAATCTTTCGTAGTCATACAAAACAACTGGTTTAGGCCGGGATAGAACCATCAGCTCCTTCAAGCACTCCCTAGGCCTTGTGCCGACTGCCAATATGTCTGTCTGCAGGGGCCAACCTCCAAACCATCCATCTGGTGATTGCCAACCTCAAACTTGGCTCCAATATGTCTCGTCTCTCAGTGAGTCTGGGTGTATACCGAGGTGTTGTCCATACACCACAAAGCATTCCTACACCACTGACAGTTCAGGAGTCACAGTGAACAGACATGAAAAGCAAGTAGCCCTGCAAGGGGAGATCATCAGTCTGCGGAAAGGAGGCTCCAGTGTTCGGACCATCGCCAATCAGTTAGGCATATCCCCAACAACTGCGGCAAAACGAATCAGTAGGTGGGAAGAGACAGGAAATCTTACTAACCGAGGTAAAAGCGCCTAACTATGAAAGATTTGGTCGGTAATTACTTTTTTTTGCCATTCGTGTATGTCAAACATCTATGATGTGATTGTTTCATAATGTTTTTGCTTACATTTTTATACTGTCTATAGTTATGTATTTGACATTAACACGTAGTACAGCGTCAACGATGTATAACATACTTTTTACCTATAAAAATGCAAACCAGCATCAACGACGTTATGTTACACTAATCCTGTTCAATAAGTAACAGGACGCCAATTAGTATGACGTATCATCTCCCTTGCAATCCTCCCTCACACCACAGTCCACCAACATTCTCCTCTCCCTCCCCGCCCACCCCAACCCTCCCATCCCCCTAAACCATGCCCCCTCCCCCTGGTCCCCCACTCCTCCCTCTACCACCGCTCCTACGAGCATGTAAAATAGTTGTTTCCAATGACTTATTCACTTTATAATATTTCCTCACAGCCATGCCACCACGCTCCCGTGTAACAACACCTCCAAAGGATGAGTGCATTGTACAAGCGTCTAAGGAAACCCCCATAACGAACGCTGTGGCACTTCGGAACAGACTCCAGCTGGATGTGTCTCGCTACAGTCCGGAGGCGGCTTCGTAAGACGGGAATACATCACCAGGTTCCAGCCAAAAAGGAGTTGCTCACTGAAGCGCACCGTGCTGCCAGGCTTAACTTTGCATGTCAGTAAGTCGACAAAGACCTAGACTTCTGGTCCAGGGTGGTGTTCTCAGATGAGAAAACCTTCCGATCTTCCGATCACGGAAACATACACGCGTGGAGGAAGAACAATATCCGGTAATGTTTAATAACTGAACTGTTGCAGAACGCTAAAACAATAATGTTAAAATAACTGAACCTGATAATTCACACACACACACACACACACACACACACACACACACACACACACACACACACACACATCTCAAGATAAGGTTCACTTTTTAAACATAATGTGGCATATAAGTTCGTTTAATCATAATTAATAACAAAGATAAATGAGAAATACCACGGTTCACTTTCAAATCATAATGTCGTATATAAATTCGTTAAATCACTGATTACTAACAAAGATAAATGTAAAGGTCCTGGTGTTGGTTGGTGGGTGTTCTGAATTATTAAAATATTCTTCTTTATTACTTATAGACTCCTAAACGTCTCCGGCACAACATCCTACAATGTCAGTAATATTCATGAGCAAGCAAATATAGCATACTGTGCAATAAGGATCAGTCCTAATCTCATGATAAACGTTATAATTATCTAGGTCAAAAGTTAAGAGATCAAGTATTCATTAATTGCAGCCTTGCTTCAGCAATGTCGAACACGCCTGAAAAAAAAAATAAATAAAAATAAAACTTATATTACTGTGGGTATGGTCATTTTATGCAAAACTTACTGTAGTTGTTTTTTATGGGTTATCTGTTATAAGATCAGATGTTACTACAATACCTTCTGCCGCTTGTTTGTTAAAACTGTAATTAGTTTCCCCGATTATTACCCTGTAAAACCTATGTAACATACCACCACTTCCAGCTGTGAACATTTATTAGACTTCTGGCACTGTCGTTTAAATGACTTTTCCTGTATAGGTTAACCTCAACACACAGATTGTAGAATCATTCTGAGATATAAGTGGAGTCCGTAACTCAGTGTCGTTACCACTAAAAAGAGGTTGTTTTAGCTCATTCACATCGTAAACCTACTTTTTTTTTTTTTTTTTTTTTTTACAAATCCGCTGGTGCCACATCTGTATTACACTGGTGTGGCATCCTCTCAGTCACGTTCCCCCCCACCCACCCCTCCCACCCCTTACACTTACGCCAGACATCTCCCAGCATTTCTCCCTCTCACCAGTAAATGGTTCGGAGAAACTGAGTCGAGCTGCAAGGGATTCACACCAAGGAAAAAGGATTGACAACGCTGACTGTACCAGCTATAAGTGCCGGCGATAGTACCTTCTCATTGATGTGGTCAGGCGGAGATAGTCTATTATTGGTAATCACACCTAGGTCCTTTTCTCTTTCTGATGTGTGTAGGGTTTTATTTCCTAACGTATAATTCCAATCAGGTCTTTTTCCACTTTTACCAAACTTGATTACATGACACTTATCCACATTGAATTCCATTTGCCATGTATTTCTCCATTCATGAAGTTTATTTAATTCTTCTTGTAGCTCTTTACAAGAGTCTGTGTTAGTAATTCTCCTTTGTATTTTTGCATCATCTGCAAACATATTTAGATAGCTTTCATTTCCAGTGTTACTGTCTATATCATTTATATACACTAAAAACATGATTGGTGCCAGCTCTGAGCCCTGTGGTACTCCACTAGTCACTTCTTTCCATGATGAGTAATTTCCCCTTAGTACTGTTCTCATTTCTCTTTTTATGAGAAAATCTTGCATCCAACAAAACAGTTTGCCTCGAATTCCTCCTTGATGGTACAGCTTCCATAAAAGTCTTTGGTGTGGTACTGTGTTAAATGCTTTCTTGAAATTTAAATAGATACTGTCCACCCATCCTTCTCTTTCCTGTATTGTGTCTGTTACTCTGTCATAGTAGCTCAACAGATTAGTAACACATGATTTTCCTTTTCTGAAACCAAACTATCTTTCTGTTATCATATTGTGTTCTAGATGATTTACCCAAGCTTTTCTTATAAGCTTTTCTAATACCTTGCTTACAACACTGGTCAGTGATACTGGTCGGTAGTTGAGTGGATTTTGTCTATTCTCTTTCTTGAATAAGGGGACAGTGTTTGCTTTTTTCCAAATATCAGGTAGTTTACCTTGACTCAAGGATTTCTTGAAAATTAAAAATAATGGTTTACTTAACTCCTTTGCACATTCTCGTAGCACCCAACATGAAATTTCATCAGGACCATTTGCTTTTCCTCTGTCTAAGTTACTTAACTCCTCCTGTATTACTTTTTCTGATATTTGTATATCTGGTAGTATGTGTGGGCATGCATGTTCCACATAGTCCCTCTCAAAATTTTTTTCTTCTGTAAAAACTGATTGGAAATTCTTATTTAGTGCTTCACAAATATCCTTCTCTTGTGTAAAGGTGATTCACTCATCAGTAATGGATTGTATTTTATCTTTTACTTTGGTTTTGCTTCTGATGTAGCTGTAAAACAGCTTTGGTTGATCACTACTTTTATTTATGATATCCTCCACAAACTGTTTTTGGGCTTCCTTCCTTTTTCTTGTATAATCGTTTCTTGCCTGTTTGTAATTATTATATGCCCTTTCACTGTTGTGTCTTCTGTATCTATTCCACAAAAAATCTCTTTTTTCTTTTGATTTTTTACACTCTGTATTGAACCATTTCTTTTTCTTTTCTGCTTCTTTGTGCTGTGGGATGTACTTCTGGACTCCTATTTCATAAAATTCACAGATTTTTTTTTTTTTATACAGCATTTAAATCTTGTCCTCTAAGCTCGTTTTCCCAATCAACTTTAAGAAATACTTCTTTAGGTCTTGATAATTTCCTTTTTTATAGTTTAGGCTCTTTTTGTAACTTTCATTGCTGTTAACTATGTCATATGCTATCCTGAAGTTGCAATTTAGTACTGCATGGTCGCTTTTGCCGATTGGGGGGTGATATATTAAACAGTCAATATCATTTTCTTGCCTAGTAAATATGAGATCTAGCATTGAGGGTACATCGAGTCTTCTTTTCCTGGTGGTTTCCCTCACATGTTGCGTTAGGAAAAACTCTTGCACGAGATCCAGGAGCTTTTGATCCCAACAGCTTTCTTGGCTTATTATATCTAGAGTATTCCAATTTATATTTGTTTTTAAATCTCCAGTTAGTATAATTCTTTTCGATTTCTCTTCCATTTTATGTAGTAATGCTCTTAAACTCTGAATTGTACAGTACTCTCTGCCAGGTCCTCATATTCGTCTCTTTCCCATGTGTTTGATCTAGGTGGCTTGTACAAATTGGCTACAATTACTTTCCCTTCAGATGTATTGATTTGTACTGCAATCAGTTCTACTTGTGAGGGTATATCTAGTTCTGTTTCTTTGACTTTTAGATTTTTCTTAGTTAATATTATAATTCCTCCTACTTTTTTTAAGTTCCTATCTCTTCTCCATATATTATATTCCTCTAAGTTTAGTATGTCATTTGATATCCTTGGTGTTAATTTTGTTTCAGTTAGGCATATTATATGTGATTCATTTTCTCTGACATAATCATTCATCTCTAATAATTTAGTTACCATTCCATCCACATTTGAGTACATCAACTTAATCATCTTGTTTATATACTTGTCATGACATGGTTCTACTACCTTTCTCCTTTTTATTCCCTCCTGTTTATGTACCACTTTCGTACCTGCAATCCTATTACTTTGTAAAAAAATGTATTCTCTTCTTCTGATCTTCCCTCATTTTTTGTTTTTGCTTCCTCCCTCTTCTCTTTCAGTAATTCCATTTCCTCTTTGTTAGGCATCTTTTTATCCATACATTTTTAAACTCCTCTTTTTCCATAAGATTCATTGCATTTTTTAGTATCTCCTCCACGGTGTTTACACGGTGTGTGTGTGTGTGTGTGTGTGTGTGTGTTTACAGGAATGTTGTGGCCATTCTTGAGAGAGAGAGAGAGAGAGAGAGAGAGAGAGAGAGAGAGAGAGAGAGAGAGAGAGAGAGAGAGGGGAAGGGAGGGAGGGAGGGGGGTATGAGTTACATCTATTACTAATTATTCATTGACTTCCCAAGCAAATGTGTAACTACAATGTAACCTTATTAGTCTCCGGAAAGAGCATATTTGGTGCTGGTCGTAGTCTAGGTGAGACAAGACTCATTTAAAGAGATTTCACTCGCTTTGTCCATTCTGACAATATGAATCATGTATGTCCAACAGAGAAAAGCAAGGCATATTGTTGCAGTGAGACAGGTGTGGTGCAGTGCTACAGCAGTGGATTGTGATATCTAAGAATCGCTAGTTAAATATCACATTACGGATGTCTGATTATCTGATGTTCACATACATAAGGGTTCATTATAGGCTATTACGTACAGTCATAAGAAAATCTATCATTACCCCCAATTACGTTCGATGCAAAACGAACGTTACCTGGGGTATGTGGGCGGATCCTTGCTGTTCGCCCCTCCCGTTTCTAGTTGTGGGAAATGTTTTCCCCCAGAGCAGTTGCGCTCTCTGTTTTTATCATAGTTATCCCTGGTTAAGGGCAGAGGAAAAATCGAGACCGTTGTTAATTGATCAAGCGGTTTTAATAACCTAGAAATTACGTTCTCTTTAATAATTCTTGTTATTGATAAATTAAATGCTACTGCATTTAACCCCCGTGGACAACTATACATTGTAAAAGCATGTAATTATGTGGTATTTTCCACTGACCTAAACTGCGTCTGCGCGTTAGGTGACGTGGCAAGCAGGGAAAGATTCTCCTGTTAAGGCAGATGTGGAATTAAGATATTTACACAGTTAAAGGGAATATTTGGTCTAACTTTAGTTTAAGTAAAACTAAGATTAATTTGTTAGATTTGCCCTGTACATATCATAATGTAATTTAACTGTATTTAGTACTGTAAATAATTAATAGTTGGCAACCTACCATTCTATGAGGGAGGTGGGTCCTGCCGTACACCGCACTCTGCTCCTAGATCTAGGAGTTAACACTCTGTTCCTAGTCACTCTTAAGCTAGCACGGTTGTATATACACACCATAAGGACGCTTGCTTGCTCAAGCAATTACACTAAGCAGCCTCATCGTCATCGGTTATCGATCACTCCCTCTTCACTAGCTAAGTAACCTTTACGAATTGGCCAATTCAAGGGGGAATTAGCTATGAAATAGAAGAGAAATAGTTATTGTAGGTGAGTTAAGGTTAAGTTACGTTTCACCTAATTCTATGAGACTTGTTTGATTTACTTAAGGACAACTTTATAGACGAGTAACGACCTACGAGTTGTTTATTAGTAAATACCAGAAATTTCTTGCATAGCGGTGCCCCGGCAGGGATACCGACTTGTATACATTAAATATTTTTCACATTTTGGTGCCCAGAAAGAGGGCCCCGATTTGTTTACTAGAACTATTAAACATTTTTCACATTTTTGGTGCCCCGACCGAGTGAGGAAAACCGATGTGTGCTGAAGCGCTAAATGTGTTTAAAGTTGCTTTTGTGGGACACAGTTTACTACCACGTTCGGTTGAAGTGGAAGACGTAGACGTACGTGTCTATAGAGCTCCGGGAGGAAAGGCAAGCTCTTTCTCTGAAGATGAAAGGCTGAATGCCGTACTAGACTGAGAGCATGACCGTACGGTCCTGTTCCTTGGAGGAAATGATATCCATGAGGACGTAGAGGTCAATGAAGTAGTGGAGAATATTTTAGCAGTGGTAGGAGCCATAGAGGGCTCTTGTAAATCCTCAGTAGCCATAACCCTCCTCGAGCCAAGGAACCTGCCATATGGCTCTCCAGTTTGTTATGGAACATATAAATTAATTAGCAGAGCTGTAAACCGAACGTTGCAACGGATCAGGAAGGGAGGGGATTTCATACATTTTAATGCCAAGCCCTTCCAAGCAATGTTGAAAGCTGATGGTATTCATTGGAACCGTCATGGTAGGGAAGCGGTTCTGCAGAAATTTATAAATTATTTAGAACATAAGAGAGGAGAGTTCTATGCTGTACAAGCTATAGGTGGGCCTATGGAGTATTGAGGTAATTAATTCTGAGCTCGGGGAATATGGGTGTTTTGGCAATTGAGTGTGGGGATGAAATAAAACCCAAGAGGTTTGATAACCCTGGGGGATAGGTTGAAATTATAGACCTAATCCCT
Source organism: Coenobita brevimanus (assembly GCF_032717465.1). NCBI lineage: Eukaryota > Metazoa > Arthropoda > Malacostraca > Decapoda > Coenobitidae > Coenobita > Coenobita brevimanus. The sequence continues at coordinate 30,108,503 of NC_137019.1, forward strand.
ACACTCCTCAAAATTAAATAAGTAGCTGAGCTGTAATGAATATTACGAAATTGGGAGAGGGGATAACTTGCACAATGAGGACTTAATCCCTTCCCTCTACAAAATTTAAAATAATCAGATCATTACTAAGTTGAGGTAAATTTGTGGTTGGCATTCATAATTAAATTATTAAATTAGAAATCCATCAACATGTCTGTTTCTTTATTGCAAAGATCTTCTAGTAGTAAGGCAGGATAGGTAACTAGAGCCATAAATGATTGTAACCAGTCGTTGGACCAAATACCTCTGTCTAAGGAGAGAATAAATAGTCTCCTAAATATCCTGAAAGATCGATGGAGTAAGTACGAAGAGAGTTACTTAACTTTAGAAGTGGCTATAGTAAAGGCTGAGAATAAGGAACTCTTAGTCAGAAACTACGAAGTTTGAAAACAAATTAGAAGAATACTTAACTGTAGTAAAGACACTAGAGTCAGAATTAGCTGACACTGCCGCGGAAACACAAGTTGTGGCACAGCAGAGTAGAGCTGTGTTACCACAAATAACGCTTCCGGAATTTGATGGGGAGCAGAACTGGAAATCCTTTTGGGATCAGTTCAAATATATGGTACACGATAGAACAGATCTCTCTAAAGTCACCAAACTTACATATTTGTTAGGACAGGTCAAAGGAACACCATATCAACTGATAAAAGAATTACCAGTAGAAGAAAATAACTATGAGGTGGCTTTGACCATCCTTAGACAAAATTACGAAGACAGGGAGCAAGTTATAAATCAATTATTGAGGGCTCTAATAGAATTACCCACGCCTAGGCACGATTTTGATTCCTTGCAAAAATTTAGAATTGCACCAAGTTGTAATCTAAAGGCCTTAGGTACTTACGAAGATATTAAGACATCAGATTGGGTACTTTCAAGAATTGTGTCCTTAAAGCTACCACCGGAAACTAAGGATGCTTTGTATGGTAGGTACCAGAAGGATAATTTCTCCTGTGAAGAAATTGAGGAAGGCTTGATGCAACTCTGTAAACATTTGCAAGGAACATTAAACACTACTGAGGTCAAACAAAAGACTGAAGTAAAGAAAAAACCCACTAACCAACTGATTGGGAAAGTTAAGTCAGAGAAGACTAAGTATGTGCCTAAAGAAGAGATAGGTACTTTCCTTAGCTCCACAAAGACCGAGGATAAAGTATTAAAGATAAGGAATAGATATGCTGAGGATATTAAGGAAATAAAACCTTCCATGGTAAAAGACAGGAAAGTTTGTGTCTTTTGTGGTGAGCAACATTCCAGTGTATCTTGTCAACCGTACCCTGATTATGCTTCTAGAGTAGGGAAGCTTCAGGAACTGGGGTGTTGTATAATCTGTATGAACTCCGAACATACTGCCACGGACTGTAAGACTAAATTAAATCTTTGCTTTAAATGCAAAAAAGATCATCATCATAGTGCTTTATGCCCTAGGATGAAAATTGAGGTTCCTAAACCTGCAAGCGTCAATATGACAATTGCAAAAGGGAATGCTCCATTAGTAATGCCAGCTGCCCAATAGCAGATGTGAAAGTATTGTTTGAGAATAGAAACCAATTAGTATGTACCCTGTTTGATACGGGTGCTCAGAAAACTTTCATTTCTGCAGACATTGTGGAGAAATTAAAGTTACCAGTTATCGGCAAGGTAAATCTAGCCATTACAGGATTCTTAACAACTAAGAAAGCTCAGTCTTTTGATTTAGTTAGACCTGTAATACAATTAGGCAGATATAAATGCCGTATAACAGCAGCTGTGCTTGATACTATGGAGACAAGTATATACATAAAGGGATTGAAGGAAACCTCTGATCATCTACAAAGCTCAGGGATAAAGTTGGCTAAACGGAATGTGGAATCAGATACTGTGGGTCCCATAAAAATGATAATTGGTTCTAATTATTGTGGAAGATTCCTACATAGGACTTTCAAAAGGAATAAGGTGTCACAATAAAGGACTTTGTAGTTACTTGTAGAGAAGTTATACATTAGACTTGTGGATGAGCGGTTGTTATACTTGAGTTGTTTGTAAGTAGATAATCTTGGTTCCCATTTGTCATGCAATGACAGGAGAGGTAAAAAATAGTATGGGACTATTTTTATTTGTCTTGGAAATATTAACAAAAGTCTCTCACACACGAGTGAGGTATAAGTAGAGTCCCGCTAGCTACCTCCCTGTCTCGCTCTCTCTCTCTCTCTCTCTCTCTTCCAAGTTGCTAAGCCTTTCTCCCTACTACCTGCCGATTCTATGGCCTCTCTCCTCCTGAGCTCTTTTTCCCAAATTCTGGTGAAACAGGGGTCGTGTCACGTGTGTTACACTGTGGTTGGAAAGTTCCAGAAACCTGTGTGTGTGTATGTGTGTATGTCAATAGGCTTTGTTCCCCCGCTATTTCGCTGACAAACTACCTGCATCATCTCCTGACATTGGTACTTCCTAATCTGTCGTCAGCTTTTCCTCAGATAACTTGCAAGATCATTTCCCATTCCCAGGCTCGCATAGAGCTGTCTATCTATCTATTTATCTATCTATCTATTATGATTTGTAAATATAATATGGACTCATAACAAAGGTACAGTTGTTCAAGAGCCCAGGAGGTACCCTTATTATGGGTCAGTTGCCTTTTCCAAAACAAGTTAAGGGAGAGGCCAAACTAGTAGACTCAGTCTTTGTTACCCCCCCACAGTCATTGATGGTAGCTAGAATAGGTGCAGAATTAGCACCTACTCAGTTAAATGACTTGTTGGATGAAAATATTGAACCTGTACACAAACTGTGGGACCTAGACAGTGTGGGAATACACTCTGAGGAAGCAACCCCTGAAGATAAAATAACATTGGACTTGTATAATCAGTCTGTGGAATTTAAGGATGGACAGTATTGGGTAGGATTACAATGGAAACTAAACCACTCAGAGTTGCCGAGAAATTACCAAGCAGCTAAAGCTCAGTTAAATTCTTTTCTAAGAAAGTTGAGAGATAAACCAGAACATCTGACTCTATATGATAATATTATAAAGGATCAATTGAAGAATAAATTTATAGAAGAGGTAGAATACCCTGTTAACCACAAAGAAGGACACTACTTACCACATCATGCTGTAAGCAAGGATTCAGTAACTACTCCCATAAGGATAGTATTCAACTGTAGTAGTAAAGCGTCCAAGGGATCAGCTAGCTTGAACGATTGCCTATACTCTGGACCTACACTAACAGAGAAGTTAGGGAATGTGTTACTAAGATTTAGAGAGAAACCTTACGCTTACACAGCAGACATTAGTAAGGCTTTTCTCAGAATAGGAGTGAGAGATGAGGATAGGAAATTTACAAAATTCCTCTGGCCTCATGATCCTCAAAATTAGGATAGTCCATTGAAAACTTACTGTTTCCGATCGGTGTTCTTTGGCTCTTGTGCTGGTCCTTTCCTACTTTGCAACACTTTAAAGCATCATTTTGAAAATGCCAAATGTCCAGAAATAAGGCAAGCTTTTTATATGGATAATTTGCAAGGTGTTGCTGATACAGAGTCGGAAGTTTTGAAGGCTTATGAAGTAGCCAATTCCGAATGTGGGAAGGCAAATTTGCCGTTACAGAGCTCTAATACAAATTCACCGCTTTTGAGGAATAAAATACAAGAGGACTATCCAGATTCTGACATTCCCAAAATTCAAATTGTGTTACGTCTTAACTGAGATACAACAGCTGATGTAATAAGTTTGAAACCAATTAAGTTCTCTGATGTCATTCTTACCAAGAGGTCCTTGTTAAGTCAGGTTTCCAAGCTATTTGACCCATTGGGATTTGTCAGTCCTATAGTTATTAGGGGCAAATGTTTAGTACAGGAGGCTTGGCGACAAAAGTTAGACTGGGACACTGAATTAGGTGAGACATATGTGGAACAATGGGAACAAATTAGAAAGGAGTTTGAAACTACATCAAGCATATGTATTCCCAGGAAAATAAACAGTAATGAGAAGTCGCACATACACATATTTTGTGATGCTTCTCAAAGGGCCTATGGAGCAATAGCTTATTGCGCAACAGGAGAGGATAGTAAGATTATTATGTCCAAGGCCAGAGTTGCGCCAATTAAAGGAAGAACCCTACCTCAAATGGAATTGGCTTCCATAGAAGTAGGAACTAAATTGGCCAGGTATATAACCACTACTCTTGATACTCAGTTTGAGGATATTTACATATGGACTGACAGTGAGATTTGTCTTTACTGGATAGGAAAGGAAGACAGTAAAATTCCTTTCGTCCGTAACAGAGTGAAGACTATTAAAGAGCTGTCTTCCAAATTTAATTTCATGCATGTGTCCTCCAAACAAAATCCAGCTGATCTGCTCTCGAGAGGTTCGACCGTAAGGAGACTGATCAAAGATAACTTGTGGTTTAAAGGTCCTAAATGGTTACTCACTAAGGATTGGCCTGAACAGAAACAGTACAGTATTGCCGAGGTTAGTGTAGTGAACTTGGATCCTGTAGTACCTGAGCCAGAAGTAATTGACATCAGCCGATTCTCGTCAATAAGACAACTTCTAAATACTACTAAATTGGTTGTTGAATTTTTGAATAAGAAGGTGGGGTTTCAGAAATTAGATCCCCTAGAATACTGGCTGAAAGGAGTACAAAGAAATTCTTACGGGGAAATATATAAACTTTTAGGCCAAGGCACTGGAAAAGGGAATAAGCTGATGAAGAATTTAGGCTTGTTCTTAGACGGAAAAGGTCTGATAAGATGTCGAGGCCGATTGGTAAAGGCTGACTTGCCCATTCAAACCAAACATCCCATTTTATTACCTAAGGGTGGATGCTTTGTACAACTTATTATAAAAGAAGCCCATGATTCCACTCTCCATGGAGGTGTACCGCAGACCTTAGCCCAAATTCGGGAAAGGTACTGGATTCCTAAGGGTAGACAGGTTATTAAAAAATATCTCAAAAACTGCATCATTTGTAGGAGGTATGAGCAGCGACCTTATATCTACCCAGGACCACCAGCCCTACCGAAGGATAGGGTGAACATAAGTTGGCCCTTCCATATAACAGGAGTGGACTACACAGGGGCTATAACTGTTACGGGTGAGGAAACTCCCCATAAAGTTTACATTTGTTTATTTACTTGTGCCTATACAAGGGCAGTCCATCTAGAATTAGCGGAAGACCTAAGCTCAGAGACATTCCTCAATGTCTTTCGCAGATTTGCTGCTAGAAGGTCTTGTCCTGGCAAGTTAATAAGCGACAACGGAACTAATTTCGTTGGAGCAGCACCTTTACTGTTGAACATAATGAACGACCCAAAGGTTAAGATGGCGCTGGGAATCCGAAATTGTATTTGGCAGTTCACAGCTCCAAGAGCTCCATGGCAAAATGGATTTACCGAAAGAATGATTGGTATTGTCAAGAACTGCCTGAGGAAAACATTACATGGAACTAAGATCACGAGAGAAGATTTAAGAACAGTAATAACTGAAATCGAAACCAGGATTAATAATAGACCCTTGACTTATCAAGATGACACTAGCGACTCGCTAGAGGCCTTAACACCGGCTCACATGTTATATGGCAGGAAGCTCCATCTGATGCCTTGTGTAGACATCCAGGAAGAAGTTGATGATCCTGACATAGAAAATAATGATTTAGGACAACATCTTCGGGAGGGATATCAACGTCTGAAAAGGGTGCTAGATACTTGGAATAGACATTGGAGTGAAGAGTATCTTTTGAGCCTACGCGAGAGGTTTTATGGAGCTCAAGCTGCCAGCAACAAATCAGTTATTAACATAGGAGATGTGGTCTTAGTGAAGACTGAACAGGCAAGATCCCAGTGGCCATTAGCTAAAGTGATCTCCACACACCCAGATTCTGAAGGGGTGCTGAGACTCGTAAAAATAAAATGCAGGGGACATACCAGTATAAAAACTATTGATAAACTGGTACCCCTTGAGTTAGCAGCCACTCTGGATCCAGAGGATGGTGAAGATCAAACGGGTCAAGAGGCGCGACCTAGAAGGGCCGCAGCACAGGGTTCTCGAGAACTATAGAGGGAACTCTTGGCTAAGGGTCATATTACATGATGCAATGTATCATTTTCCGCCGGCCCCAAAACTGTGGGAAATATTTTCCCCCAGAGCAGTTGCGCTCTCTATTTTTATCATAGTTATCCCTGGTTAAAGGCAGAGGGAAATCGAGACCGTTGTTAATTGATCAAGCGGATTTAATAACCCAGAAATTATGTTCTCTTTAATAATTCTTGTTATTGATATTAAATGCTACTGCATTTAACCCCCGTGGACAACTATACATTGTAAATACATGTAATTATGTGGTATTTTCCACTGACCTAAACTGCGCCTGCGCGTTAGGTGACGTGGCAAGCGGGGAAAGATTCTCCAGGCAGACGTGGAATTAAGATATTTACGCAGTTAAAGGGAATATTTGGTCTAACTTTAGTTTAAGTAAAACTAAGATTAATTTGTTAGATTTGCCCTGTACATATCATAATGTAATTTAACTGTATTTAGTACTGTAAATAATTAATAGTTGGCAACCTACCATTCTATGAGGGAGGTGGGTCCTGCCGTACACCGCACTCTGCTCCTAGATCTAGGAGTTAACGCTCTGTTCCTAGTCACTCTCAAGCTAGCACGGTTGTATATACACACCATAAGGACGCTTGCTTGCTCAAGCTATTACACTAAGCAGCCTCATCGTCATCGGTTATCGATCACTCCCTCTTCACTAGCTAAGTAACCTTTACGAATTGGTCAATTCAAGGGGGGATTAGCTATGAGATAGAAGAGAAATAGTTATTGTAGGTGAGTTAAGGTTAAGTTACGTTTCACCTAACTCTATGAGACTTGTTTGATTTACTTAAGAACAACTTATAGACAAGTAACGACCTACGAGTTGTTTATTAGTAAATACTAGAAATTTCTTGCATAGCGGTGCCCCGGCAGGGATACCGACTTGTATACATTAAATATTTTTCACATTTTGGTTCCCAGAAAGAGGGCCCCGATTTGTTTACTAGAACTATTAAACATTTTTCACACTAGTGTTGCCACATGACAATCCCATTACAAGAGTTGGAATAATGAGCAAGAATGTGCCATATGGCGGGGAAATATATAGGACGTGTTTGCGTTACCCAGAGCGCCCCGCCGGGGATTAATAATGAAACTCGGCACGTTTATTATTTTCCTACTATTCAACACTTATTATTTATAGAATACAACAAATAAAATATTTTGAAGTGTATTAAATCTATAGGCATCGACTTTTTTTTATTTTATAATAGTGTAGCAAGGGTGCACGAGTTCATTTGTTTGCTTTAGATTGGTGGTTAAATGCTTCAGATGGATGCTTCAGTTAGTGTCATCCATGCGTCGACGTTTAGAGGCTGTTTTGGAAGCAGGGGGTGAGTATACAAAATATTAAAGCAATAAGACTGAACACGTATTATTATTTTCCATCTACTCAACATTTATTATATGTAGAAAACAATACATATCATTATTACCCTGAAATTTACTACCTTGGCTTCAATCGGCCGAATTACAATCATACGTCTGGCATGGGTGCACATACTCATTGCCCGTCTGCATGTGTGTTGCCAACTCTACACCATTAATAAATTTTTATTTAATGAATTCGGTGCTGGATAATAAAAGGTATTGTCTATGCACAGAGGCCAAACGATCTAATTAGCTCTTATTACCTCTAGCACAAATTCTAATATCTGTGTCTCACATAACCGACATTGACGGGTTTGCGGTACAAACTTTACTGTCCCATCCTTTCACAACACTTCGTCGTTGTGTTATAGTGCATAGCTCTGAAGGGTAACGATAGTTTTTCTTATGACTGTACACTCGACAGAGTTCCAACTGGACCTCCTAGTCGCTGGATGTGGTTAACGTGGCACAGCGCGCGTGTGTGAGTTCGTGTGCACTGTACATGCCCGAGAATTTTTCGAATCGCCAAGCTTTATCCTCTTCCTCTGTGCCGTATTACATTATTATGTGGTAATTATATTATGCTGTGATATGGGCTAATAAATACTGTGTGATTGTTTGGGATGATGAGCTGTGCACGATGCTATATGTAAAGTCTGATTAATATAAAATAATTTTTCTCTTCTAGCGTGAACCACGATACAGCTTGAATTGTGGTTGAGAAACAGTGAGCAAGTTCACCCACGAATGGCGCTATGTAGGGGAAAAGGGAAAGTATGGGAGTGATATATGTTTAAATATATATATATATATATATATATATATATATATATATATATATATATATATATATATATATATTGTTACGGAACAGAGAAAGATAATGTACACTTTAAGTGAGAATACTAAAAATCACTACTGTCCCGTAAAGTTCCAGGTTCAAAACAAAGAGTTAGGTAAAATTACAAGTCAAAGTTTAATGCTCAAACTAACAATAAAACATTCAGGACTCAGAAGGATAATGTAATGGCAAAAACAGGTTAAATATATGGTTAACTGCAATAGCCTCTATTAACACGAAATTAGCAAGAGTAAATTTATCTAAGTCAGCCCTGATAAAATGAGATACCAGATAATACTCAGTGAATGCCAGATAAATTATTACAGATACAAACTATTATAAAAAATGACTGACATAAAACCCAACATTAATCACAAAGACCTCACTAGGCCTAAGAACTAACCCTATGCTACACAGCACAAGAAAAAATGCAATAACAGTAATACTCAAATTACACACAGCTGCTAGATGTTTGGAGATTTCTTGAGCACTCACAATAATAATATCTGTACAGGGGAGGACAGAGATGTGAACAAAATGAGGAGCAGATCTAAGTGGCAATGATGCAGAGACTGAGCTCATTATATAGGGGCCAGGAGAGCTTGATACAACTTGTAATAAGGACGCGCAAATGAAGCCATGGGGACATAGAGTTGACAATCCCGCTCTGGACAACAGAGAGAATGACTTACTCTACTATAACGGTAGAAGGGGGGGACTGAGGTAGAACACGCTCGTGATCAAACATGCAGCAACCGTGCGTTAAAATTAGACAAAGGATGATGAAATCATAGGCTATGTAACACCTCCCCACAAAGAAAAAAGAAATTTACAAAGGAAATTTCTTATTACTCTAAAACAATCTGTACATGGCATTACAGAACATGCAAATGTCTTTCCTAATGTTACAAAACATGAGATCTTCCTAGCACGTTCAGTCATAGGTACTTGCCAGTATCCCTTTAACAAATCAAACTTACTTATGTACCTAGCCTTTCCGATCTTGTCTATGCAATCTTCCACACGAGGGAGAGGGTAAGTGTCTGTTTTAGTTATCTGATTAACACGTCTGTAGTCGATGCAAAGCCTCTGTGACCCACCTGGCTTAGGGACTAGAGTCACAGGAGAACTCCACTTGCTCTGACAGGGCTCAATCATCTTGTGGTCCAACAGGTAGCCAAGCTCCTTCTGGATGAGAGGAACTTTCACTGGGTTCACACGGTAAGGAGGCAATTTAATTGGCTTTGCGTCTCCAACATCGACATCATGCATCAACACAGTGGTTCTTCCTGGAGTAGCACGGAACACTTGCGGGTACTCCTGCAGTAATGCCGAAAACTCCTGCCTTTCCTTGGGAGGTAGATGAGAAAGCTTAGTCTGGAGATCATTCATGATATCAGGATTCTTCCCAAACTATCACTCAGGCTCATACTGCATGGGAGAGCTTCACTTGCAGACTCGGGTGGAACAGCTACAGTGCAGACTGGATTATTTTCGTCCCGCCTGTGATATAATTTTAGCATGTTGATGTGACATAGTTGCTTGCTCTTTCTACGATCTGGTGTGGCGATGACATAGCTGACATCACTGAGTTTCTTCTCCACGAAATAAGGGCCACTAAACTTGGCTTGAAGAGGTTGCCCATGAACTGGTAGCAGAATCAAAACCTGATCTCCTGGCTGAAAGTGGCGTAACCTGGACTTCTTGTCATACCAAGTCTTCATCTTCTCCTGAGCAGCTCCTAAATTCTCTCGCCAGCTGTAAAGCAGTGGACAGCCGTTCTTTGAACTTCATCACATACTCCAGCAGGTTGACGTCATCTTCCTCCGACAGCCAACATTCCTTGAGTAACTTAAGGGGTCCTCTTACTTCATGGCCAAACAGTAGTTCAAAAGGTGAGAAGCCCAGTGATTCATTTGGAGATTCTCTTGCAGCAAACACAACGAATGGAAGACCTTTATCCCAGTCTTTCTGATGTTCCAAACAGTATTTCTTGAGCATCGATTTGAGTGTTTGATGATATCTCTCCAACGCTCCTTGGGTCTGGGGATGGTAAGCTGAAGACGTGATCTGGGTGATGCCCAACTCTTTCAGAGACTGCTTGAAAACGTTTGACATGAAATTACTTCCCCGGTCTGACTGTACCTCCTTAGGCAGACCAAACTTTGTGAAGAACCCCAGCATTTCCTTAACCACGTTCTTTGCTGAGATGTTTCTAAGTGGAATGGCTTCAGGATAACAAGTAGCCATGTCAATCATGGTCAACACATAAGAAAATCCTGAAGAAGTCTTAGGAAGAGGGCCCACAATATCCACCAACACACGGGTGAAAGGCGCCTCAAAAGGAGGAATGGGAACTAGAGGTGCAACCTTTTCGGTCTGATTACACTTCCCCACAACTTGACAGGTGTGACAAGACTTACAATACCAGGAAACATCCCTGAAGATACCTGGCCAGTAGAAGTGTTTCAAAATGCGTGCCACAGTCTTCCTCACTCCAAGGTGTCCTGCCAAACTGGAATCATGAGCCACTCTAATGATATCCTGCCTACAAACACGAGGGATGACAACTTGATGTACAACCTCCCATTCACAGTCGGCTGATGCTGTTGGGGGTCTCCACTTCCTCATAAGTACTCCTGACTTTACATAATAACAAGTAGAAGCACCAGCTGACTCTTCCTCACTGCAAGCAGAGTTAGCTAGACCTTTCAACTCAGGGTCAGCAACCTGCAACTCAACCAACTCTTGACGAGACAAATTATCAACACTACGGGGTACTGCCTCATCTGGTGGGTGGTCCAAATTAGCAAGAAAAGTGTCAGCTAGGATAACATCATCATCATCATTATCCTCTAAATCACCAGTAACTTTAGACTTAGCCCTAGTGACAGCACATGCAGGGAACACATCAGGGACACCACAATCCTGGGACGCAGCCACTGGCTCACTAGACAACTGAGGAGCTGGACACACTTGACTTCCACCAATATCATTTCCAAGTAAGAAAGTTACACCTGACATTGGGAGTGTCTCAACCAACCCAACCATAACGGACCCATTAACAAAACCAGACTCTAAATTCACTCTGCACAGATGGACAGAGAAGTAATTATTCCCTACACCTTGTAAGATTACAGTTTCATCAGAGGAATTAACATTAGAGCCTAGAACACTGGTCAGCATAAGGGATTGGCAAGCACCTGTATCACGATATATTTTAACTGATTTCCTGTCATTACTGTCCAGAGGACTGACAAAACCATCAGACAGGAAATTAGCACATGAACTCTTGAGAGTGTCACCCACGTTACTGCTCAAAAGAGGAGCTCCATCATGAGAATTTAAGTTACCCCTCAAAGCAGGTTCAGTTAACTCAGTTAAAGAATTCCGGGAACTCTCAAGAGTGGACACTAGACCAATTGACTGAATATTTAAAGACTCCTTTTTGTTCACATCACGCTGTCTCCTGAAACATCTCTCCGTAGTATGACCAAGCTTACTGCAATAAGTACATTTACTTTTCTGAAATCTAGAGGTGAAGCTGGTATTTACTTCCTGAGAAACATCATCTTTATTCTCTTTCCTGTTACCTGTACTCTGAGTAGAGGCAACGTACTTACTCAGCTTTCCCTTTTTCTCTAGAATATCTCTTGTGAGTGAGAACATACTCATCAGCTAAAACTGCAGCATCAGACAAATTATCTATTCTTTTCTCATCAAGATATAGGCTTACATCTTTATAAATACACCTTTTGAAGTCCTCCAGCAAAATCATCTGCTTAAATTTACCAAAATCAGAATCCACATTCTTAGAATTTAACCACTGCTCTAACAAATCTTCTTTGATTCTTGCATACTCAACATGGGATTGCTTATCTTGCTTGTAAGTTGTCCTAAATTTTACTCTATAAGCTTCAGGAACAAGCTCATAGGCCTTAAGAATCAAGCTCTTTACTACATCATAATTATCAGACTGATCCTGAGGCAAAGATGCATAAGTTACTTGAGCTTTACCGGTGAGAACAGTTTGAAGGAGTACTGGCCAATACTCCTTAGGCCAATTAAAACCTGTAGCTACCCTCTCAAACAACTGAAAATACTTTGTTAAATCAGATTCATTAAAAGGAGGGACAAGTTTAATATTTTTAGCCACATCAAAATCATCAGAGCTAGATGATCCAGTTCCACATTGTTTCATGCGATACTCATGGTCTGCCTGAATCCTAGCAAGTTCAACTTGTGCGTGAAACTCAGCCTCCTTAGCACGGGCCTCCTGCAGGGCTAGCTGTAACTTAGCTAATTCAATCTGCGTTTGCTCATTTGGAGGAGTTACATTAAACAAGCTTTCATTAATCATGTCAACAATTTGATCTTTAGAATGATGAGAGCGAACAACAATTCCCAATTGTTGAGCAACAAGCTTAAGTTCATTCTTTGTTCTGTTTTCTATATCACACACTGTTTGCACATTTGACAAAAAATCTTTGGCTTCATCGAGTGTAGAAATAGTAGCCATCATGAATATATCACAGTCACAAAATATCAAACAATATCCTTATGATAATATCCTGAATATCCTGATATGAGGTCGCCAAATTTATGTTACGGAACAGAGAAAGATAATGTACACTTTAAGTGAGAATACTAAAAATCACTACTGTCCCGTAAAGTTCCAGGTTCAAAACAAAGAGTTAGGTAAAATTACAAGTCAAAGTTTAATGCTCAAACTAACAATAAAACATTCAGGACTCATAAGGATAATGTAATGGCAAAAACAGGTTAAATATATGGTTAACTGCAATAGCCTCTATTAACACGAAATTAGCAAGAGTAAATTTATCTAAGTCAGCCCTGATAAAATGAGATACCAGATAATACTCAGTGAATGCCAGATAAATTATTACAGATACAAACTATTATCAAAAATGACTGACATAAAACCCAACATTAATCACAAAGACCTCACTAGGCCTAAGAACTAACCCTATGCTACACAGCACAAGAAAAAATGCAATAACAGTAATACTCAAATTACACACAGCTGCTAGATGTTTGGAGATTTCTTGAGCACTCACAATAATAATATCTGTACAGGGGAGGACAGAGATGTGAACAAAATGAGGAGCAGATCTAAGTGGCAATGATGCAGAGACTGAGCTCATTATATAGGGGCCAGGAGAGCTTGATACAACTTGTAATAAGGACGCGCAAATGAAGCCATGGGGACATAGAGTTGACAATCCCGCTCTGGACAACAGAGAGAACGACTTACTCTACTATAACGGTAGAAGGGGGGGGACTGAGGCAGAACACGCTCGTGATCAAACATGCAGCAACTGTGCGTTAAAATTAGACAAAGGATGATGAAATCATAGGCTATGTAACAATATATATATATATATATATATATATATATATATATATATATATATATATATATATATATGACCTTAATAAGCAGGGGCTTCGGCCCCAATGGTTGATAGGCCGGAAAAAAAAAATATGGGAGTGAGAGGGAGCTTGGCAGGTGAAGGGAAGGGGGATGAAATGAAGTAACGTCGTTTACTCCAACGGTTATACATTCTTTGCCATTACAGTATATATTTTAAGGCGTCAATGATATCCTGTACCCTAAATAATAAAATACCAATTTGTTTGATATTGTTTATTATTATAGACATGATTACACACTTTAAATTACACCAAACATAGGATACTCCGTCTCTCGTTAACGGACAACATGCAGCCTGCTCCACCACCTCGACTCTGTTTGTTTGTCTGTCTGTCTGTCAACTCGTCAGCTGCCTCTCAGCAGATACACACACATAAGATTGTGCTAATGAGCAATGACGTTGCATATAATGTTACCTACATTTTAATACTGCATCAAAATACAAGTGCAATACATATCAGCCCACCTTACAGATTATGTTAGCCAATAAACAATACTCATGTGCATAGCCTACATTTCAGTAATAGTCATTGGATAGCCATACTCACAATGATGTTTTCGTAAATGTTTTAGGTAATCATGTGTTCAGTGGCAGATACCAATTAGAGGGGAGATGGCCACTGAAATCTCCAATACAGATATCTACTCTGGTGCGTTATAGTGTCATTGTACAGTAGAGGTTCCTATTCCTCAAGTTATGTTAATTGTTAAATTTAACATACTGATTGACAGCCATTTCTTTCGAAAAATACAAACCTCCTATTATAAACTCTCAAAATATATTATGGCGCATACTGTAGGAACGTTGCAGCTCTCACACACCAGTCCTAGTCCAGGTCCTTTTGTTTCAGTATTGCCAACCTGATTGGATTTACAAATTTTATTGTGTACAATTTACATAGTAAAAAAAATTTACCCAAATGGCGCACCCCCTAGTAACACATACGTTGGGTGGATTGCCTTGATGGAGTGAAACAATGCATTATACATTTGATAAGGTTTTAGTGGCCTACCCCCTGGTAATACACACGAAGGGTGGTATGAATGGACTGCATTATGATTAATTCTGTTGGTTAAATATACACATACATATACACATACATACACATACATAAACACACATACGTAATATACAGTATCATAGCTGGGGAGGGTCAGATTGTATTAACAGAGAGAGGCAAAAAAAGTTGAGAGAGAGAGAGAGAGAGAGAGAGAGAGAGAGAGAGAGAGAGAGAGAGAGAGAGAGAGAGATGTATTATGTATATACTCTCACATTAATACATAGTAATTGCATAGCTGCACAGGTACAGTGATATCAAATTGGCGGAGACATTTGAGTCAAAATAAGTATCAGTGTAATAATAAAATTAATTGAAAATATACTATTAACAAGGATGTGATCTTTCTTGAGGTAGTGCATAATATGGCATCATATGGGTATAAATTAGGTGTACATGTCTGTGCACATATTACATTTTACAGCAGTAATTACAACACAATACAAGGAAAAAATAGGCATATACAGAGATTTAGAAGTAGCTGACTTGCATTAGCATATGACACAGGTTATATAACATATATATAGCAATGGCAGATTGTTGCAGGTATCAGTATGGGGGGGATGAAACTTTGATAACATAAGTTATGATGACATGGGTAGGACTGTGGTAGCCATCTGTAGGCACATTTTTAGCTGGAAACAATAAATATTCCAATACTAGTCAACTTATTCACACAAACATATCTTATACCAGCCTGACAGTGTGGTGTTAATGAACATGCTATTAATGTTACAGCTCTTTATGCATATTTTCATATGGAACAGCAGAATTCATAAAAGGATTCCATTCAGTGCATAGAATGTCAAATATAGTGTGTGTGTGTGTGTGTGTGTGTGTGTGTGTGTGTGTGTGTGTGTGTGTGTGTGTATGACAACACGTGTGGTGGGGGTGTGGAGAGTGTAGTAAGTATGTGATGTGGGTGTGTCATTATGGTAATGTGGCTGTATTCATACGTGGCTAAGGACGTCCACGATAGCTATACGTAATCTGTGACTTTCACACTTGATGACACACACCTCAGTAGTCATTAGGTTCTGTTTATAAGTTTGTAGCATATTACATGATTAAATTACATATGTTTATGTTTTCGGGGTGGAACCTGAAACATCGTATAAAGACAAACACTGAATTATTAGAAAAATGCATAATGAGTGACATAATACATGAATAACAATATTTCTGGAAGAAATATTGCCGTAATTTCACATCCATTTAACAAATAATGTTATAGGTGCAGTGTTTCTTAAGCTTAGCTTATCGGAGTTCCTTTGATCAGTATATTACGTTTTACTATAGCTTTGAGTTCAGTAATACATATGTTATATATTGTATAATAAGTGATGTCACGGTGGCTCACCCAGTGGATGTTCACTTAAAGCCATATCGAACAGACAGCAAGTGCAGTTGTTAGTAGTTTACCAGTAGGCCTATTTGTTATTGATCACACACTTACCAACTTATTCCTCAGCAGTTTTATGAAATCTTTATCACGATTGGGAAACAGCACCTTAGGCATGTCAGAAGATGGCAAGATGTCTAGCGAACTGGCGAGATGTCTAGAGCTGTCATTTTGCCAGTCAAGGAAGCATCATATTTTAACAGACAAAAAGTGTCATTGTAACTGGAAAGTTGTGTTACGAAATGCACATGAACGTGCCTAATTCCTATATAAGTGCCCCCAAATACAAATAATGTCAGTGAGCAAAATATATAATATGGTCTCAGGTAAGTTATAATAAGCTATTAAAGTCACTGTTTGGTTGGTATATTGTATGAAGTAAAATTCATTATAATCAGAGGATAATAAAAACGCACATAAGATTAGTATGGAACCCATTAATTAGTAGGAAGTCAACCCTCCTTCCTTCTCGATCATCTCCCGCGGTCGTTTGGCATAGAGGCGGCCTGGGTTCGGTATGAGCTGCTGCTGGTTTGTGATGTGAGCGTGGATGTGGGCCAGTAATTCCTCTGATGTTCGTTCACTCTCAGGCTCCCAACAGTTAACCATAATTCCCTTCATTTTTGATGGCGTTCATATCTGCTCCCTTACTTGGCCAGTCGAGGAGCTGCAGGTCCTGTCGACCTCTAAACCATTCCGAGCCTCTTCTCGCCGTGTGGATGGGGCAGCAGTCCTAAACAAAAATTTAGGGCCGAGAGGAAACGAATAGTTCCGCTCCTGAACTGAGGGGAGGAAAAAAAAATCCTGCAAAATTTCAATGAATTTTTCAGCAGTGAACCTCCCCTCTATCCTGGTGACGTCACCCATGCTGTGGATGCACACCCATCCTCGGACATAGATGGTGACGTGTCCACTTCTATCCTCCTTGTAGAGTAGATGTTCTTATGGTCATATCTGCACGTGAATAGAATATTAACACATTGTTCAAATAGTTTCGTTTCTAATATCTTTGACGTTTCGGGAAAAGCCGCCGTTTTCCATGTTATGGTTCATTATGCACTATTTTTTCGTATATTTTATGAGGATTGTAAGGCTCAATAAGCAGTGGTGAAAGTGTTCGTAATATGCGTTCATCTAGACTTATTATTACTATGAATATCAATTGATCTACATCATCATCATCATCATCATCATCCGGACCTCCTTTCCCACCGCAGGGCAGGGTGAGGAGTAGCAAACTCCAGACAGCTCAAATTTGCCCAGTCTAATGGGCCACGCTACCATTCACTCATCATTCAAGCCCCCGGAATCCTGGCTCTATCGGATACTCCAAGAACATTCATCACGTTTCGTAGCTTCACATAAGGGTATCCGATAGTCAATCCGGATGCTGTCACGTTAAAAAGGGATGCCAAAATCCCTGATCATGCACTTCTCCTCACAATATTTATCCAGCCAGTTCAATGTCTTGTCAAGTCCCTAGCCTCACCGACTTCCAAGCCTCTCTTCCTCACACACTCATCCACCATATCTCTCCACCTTCTCCTTGGCCTACCTCACCTTCTCCCTCCTTCGAATTCTCTTAGATATACCTTTTTCACCACTCTATTGTTATCCATTCTCTCTACATGACCATACCATCACAGCACACTCTCTTCGCTTCTGGTGTCCACCGAGTACCTCACTCCACATCTTTCACGCATCACATTATTTCGTATCCTGTCCACCCTCTATACTCCACATATATCCGTCAGCACTCCCATCTCCACTGTTCTTACTCTTGACTTTTCATTTTCATGCCACACCACAGTCTCTCATCCATATGTTAAAGTTGGCACTAACACTCATTCATGTAAGCCTCGTGCAGCTGCAGCACTCAAGCCTCTGTTTCTTATCAAGGCCTTCATTGCTCCAGCTACTTTTTATCCTTGTGTCACTCTACTTTCCACTTCTTATGCACATTGTCTTCTCTTTTCTATCACTGTACCCAGGTATTTGAACTCTCTCATCAAATCCAGTCTCTCTCCCTGCACTGTAACATCGCACTGGGAGTCACCTTCTCTCTCATTAACCATCGCTTTACTCGTTTCTACATTTACTCTCAAGGCACGACGCTCACAGACATCAGCACGAGCCTACCAAGTTCTTGTCCGGTATTTGCAAGCAATACTGCAATATTAGCATACAACAAATTTGAGATATTCCATCCATCACCATTCATTCCCAAAGCCATCCCTCTCTCCATTACTCGTGTTTTTCTTCTCTCATCACCCTGTCCATATACTGCATCACTAAACAATTTTATACCACACATCTGCAGATCAATATGTATGGATATATATGTTGATCTGCAAATGTTTAATATTAAAATTGTTTAGTGATACAGTATAAAAGTATGTTTATGTTTTACACATCATCAGTTAATTTTTACATATGCATTTGAATACTGTCGCCTCAAGAAATCTTTTCTCTGTCATTAAATTTTATGAATACAAAATTCCTGGTAACAGTCATAAAGAGAAGTGTCATGCATACTATTAACGCAGCTCTGTTCTCTGGCCTTTATCTAGCTACTGTTCTTCCACACTCTCCAATCAGTTCTCTCTCTCTCTCTCTCTCTCTCTCTCTCTCTCTCTCTCTCTCTCTCTCTCTCTCTCTCTCTCTCTCTCTCTCTCACACACACACACACACACACACACACACACACACACACACACACACACACACAGAACTGATTGGAGACTGTGGAAGAACAGTAGCTAGATAAAGGCCAGAGAACAGAGCTCCGTTGATAGTATGCAAGAGACTTCTCTTTATGACTGTTACAAGGTATTTTGTGGTCATAAAATTTAATGGTAGAGAAAAGATTTCTGGAGGCGTCAATACTCAAATGCATACGTAATAATTTACTGATGATGTGTATAACATGATCATCCTTTTATACCGTATCACTAAACTATTACAATATTAAACATTTGCAGATCAGTTGATATTCATAGTAATCGTCTAGATGGGCGCATATTACCAACACTTGCACCACTGTCTATTAAGCCTTACAATACCCATAAAATATACCATAGAAATAGTGTATAACGAACCATATCTTGAAAAACGGCGGCTTTTCCCGAAACGTCAAAGAAATTAGAAACGAGACTATCTGAACGATGTGATAATATTCTATTCACGTGGAGATATGACCATAGGAACATCTACTCTACAAGGAGGATAGAAGTGGACACGTCACCATCAATGTCCGAGGATGGGTGTGCATCCACAGCATGGGTGACGTCACCAGGATAGAGGGGAGGTTCACTACTGAAAAATTCATTGAAATTTTGCGGGATTTTTTTTCCTCCCCTCAGTTCAGGAGCGGAACTATTCGTTTCCTCTCGGCCCTAAATTTTTGTTTAGGACTGCTGCCCCATCCACACGGCGAGAAGAGGCTCGGAATGGTTTAAGAGGTCGACAGGACCTGCAGCTCCTCGACTGGCCCAGTAAGGGAGCAGACATGAACCCCATCAAAAATGAAGGGAATTATGGTTAACTGTTTGGAGCCTGAGAGTGAACGAACATCAAAGGAATTACTGGCCCACATCCATGCTCACATCACAAACCAGCAGCAGCTCATACCGAACCCAGGCCGCCTCTATGCCAAACAGACTGCGGGAGATGATCGAGAAGAAAGGTGGATTGACTTCCTACTAATAAATGGGTTCCATACAAATCTTACATGTGTTTTGATTATCCTCTGATTATAATGTATTTTACTCCATACAGTATAAGAACCTAACAGTGGCTTTAACAACTTCATATAACTTAGAATATAACTGATACAACACTATATTATATATTTTGCGCACTGATATGATTTGTATTTTGGGGCACTTATGTAGGAATTAGGCACGTTCGTGTGCATTTCGTAACACAACTTTCCAGTTACAATGGCACGCTTTTTTTCCCATTAAAATATGATGTTTCCTTGACTGGCAAGATGACAACTCTTGACATCTCGCCAGCTCGCTACACATCTTGCCATCCTCTGACATGCCTAAGGTGCTGTTTCCCAATCGTTATAAAGATTTCATAAAACTGCTGAGGAATAAGTTGGTAAGTGTGTGATCAATAACAAATAGGCCTACTGGTAAACTACTAACAATTGCACTTGCTGTCTGTTCGATATGGCTTTAAGTGAACATCCACTGGGTGAGCCACCGTGACATCACTTATTATACAATATATAACATGTATTACTGAACTCAGGGCTATAGTATAACGTAATATACTGATCAAAGGAACTCCAATAAGCTAAGCTTTAGAAATGCTGCACCTACAACGTTATATGTTAAATGGATGTTAAAATACAGTAATGTTTCTTCCAGAAATATTGTTATTCATGTATTATGCCACTCATAATGGATTTTTCTAATATTTCAGTGTTTGTCTTTATACGATATTTCAGGTTCCATAATCATAGGTAATTAAATTATGCAATATGCTACAAACTTAAAAATAGAACCTGATGACTACTGAGGTGAGTGTCATCAAGTGTGAAAGTCACAGATTACGTATATCAGTCGTGGACGTCCTTAGCCACGTATGAATACAGCCACATTTTTTTTTTATAAATAACAGAACGGAGGAAGGAAAAACAAATGAGTAAAAAAAAAATAATCCATACACCAGATTACTGGTGTCCTCTGTTCATAAAATATCTGTAACATTTAGACTTGAACAGTTGTGGGTTGAAATTTGGAGGGAAATAACTCTGGGGAAGCAAGTTCCAGAGAGATGCAGTTCGGGGAATGAAAGGATTCTGATAGGCAGAAGTTCTGCAATATGGCTGAGTGACATTCCAGTCATGAACGCTACCAGATGCCCGTGTAGCACGAGGGAAGGCATGGAGAGGTGGCACCATGGACGCAACTTCGTCTGAGCATTTGCCAAAAAAATATCTGTAAAATAATACAAGGGAGGCAACATTCCTTCTTACTTGTAGGGGAGGTAATTTATGTAATGGCAGGGTTGTTAATGATTCTAACAGCTTTGTTCTGAATTTTGTCTAGTTGTCTTAATCCAACCTCTCCACAATCATTCCACAAGGGTGAGCAATATTCAAGCTGAGAGCGCACATGACTCTTATAAATTATAGCTAACTACTCATCGGCGAAGAAATTACGGACTCTGCACAATAATCCAAGTTTCTTTCAGGCGGATTATCAAGTGATCTGACATGAGAGGTCCAGCTGAGGGCACTGTTAAGTGAGACGCCAAGAATTTCAATACTTTTGGAGATGGGAATATTAGTAGCACTGAAGGTAATGTACGAATCTGGTAATATCTGTCTATTAGTAAACTGTATATATTTAGTTTTACTAGCATTAAAAGAGACAACGTTGTTTTGTCCCCATTCACTGATTGTAGATAGATCTTGATTTATGGAGATGGCTGTATTGAGTTGAGAGGTGGCGATGTTAGACTTTGCAAATGGATGTCTGAGTGTGAATGAACTATGTAGTGTTGAGTCATCTGCATATGAGTGAATGGGATTGTGGGTGACAGATAAGAGATCATTAATATGAACCAGAAATAGGGTTGGAGCCAGAACTGATCCCTGCGGCACGCCGGAGTTTATTGAGTGGAAATTGGAATATACATCATCTACTTTTACTCTTATTTTCCTGTCACTAAGATATGAAGAAATAAAAGGAACAAAAGACATTAGTCCATAGCAAGGGAGTTTGGAGAGCAGGGAACGGTGCCATACTCTGTCGAAAGCTTTAGAGATATCAAGAGCTACTGCATGAGTTTCTCCAAAAAGATCAATTGATTGATGAATGGTATGAGTTAAGAAATTGAGTATGTCAATGGTGGATCTTTCGTGGCGAAAACCATATTGTCTATCACTAATTAAGTTGTTGGATTCAAGATGTTTAACACTGTGCTTATTAATTAAAGTTTCAAATACCTTACCAAGAGAAGCTATTGGTCTGTAATTGGAGGGGTCAAACGAACTACCTTTTTTCGGAACTGGGTGGATATTGGTTTCTTTCCATGAATTTGGGAATAAAGAAGTACGTATGCATAGTCTGAATAATTTAGCTAGGACAGAGGCAAGTTCAGGGGAACACTTTTTCAAAACAATTGGCGGAATTCCATCTGGGCCTGGAGCTTTGTTGATAGGTGAATTGTCTAGGATGGATCTTATGTATCTTGTCTGTATTTTAAGTGGGGCAATTTCGGGAGAATCAAGTTCCAGTACTGGGACATTCTGGCTGGTATCGTCTATGGTAGAGTTTCTGGCAAAGGTACTGGCAAAGATATCTGCTTTTCCACGTGGGTCATTTGTAATGTCGCCATCTGAAGATTACAGTGGGGGAATGGAAGATGACTTGTTAAAGTTATTATTGAAAGAATTAAGAGTTGCCCAGAATATTCTCTTGTCATTAGGGTTGTTAAGTAGTTTTGATACTTGTTTTTGAAGAAAGTTTGATTTAGATAGATTTAATACAGCTTTTGCACGATTTCTAGCAATTTTAAATTGGGAGAGTGATTCAGTTGTTTTTTTATTTTAAGTAAGTGTTATATGCTAATGACTTTTGGGCTGTTGCTCTGGCACAGTTGCCATCAAACCATTTTGGAGAGTTCGATCTTTTAGTGAACTGTTGACTTGGTATGAATAAATCCATACCAGCTAGTATTAAGTCGCAAATGTGGGACTGGGTAGAATTAAGATCACTAGAGAAGAAAGACTGCCATGGAACATCAGCAAGATAATTTCTAAATACATCCCAGTCTGCCTTTTCAAAGTGCCATCGGGTCACCCTGACAGGTTCAGAATGGGGAGGTGTGGGAGGGTAAACTAATGAGGCTTTGATGAGATTGTGGTCAGAGGATCCAAGTGGTGACAGTGCCTCTATCCTGTATTGATCTGGATTATTTGTCAAGAACAAATCCAAGAGATGGGCATTATGGTCAGGATTATCAGGTATTCTGGTTGGTTGCTTTACCAGCTGGGTGAGATTAAACGATTCCACAAACAGCTCGCACTCTAGACCAGCGTCGTCAGTCCAGGCAGAATGCAATAACCATTCAACATTGCATATATTAAAATCACCAAAAATGGTAATTTCGGTGCCAAGGGCAAGGGCAAGGTTATTCAACTGAGTGGATATGGAATCAAATTCACTGGGTTCCGAAGAAGCAATGGGTGAACGATAAACTACAAAAATGTATTTGGTAATGTTCTGACAATTTAATTTATATAATGAGTAATCAAAACTGGATGAAGTGAAGTTTAAAATAGTGTCAACTGCATATTGGGATTTGATATAACAACAGGTGCCGCCCTTGTTACGGAAGTTTGTAAGGAGATGGTAACCAGGAAAACAAAATGGGGATATATCGGTAGAGGGTGAGATTTGTGGTTCTGTGAGGAACAGGGCCACACGGGGTATGGACTGAAGGAAAAAATGAACTGAGTTTAAATTTGTGGTAAGGCCGCGGATGTTGGTAAAGAATAAGGCCGCACTGTCACTTCTTCGCCGACGAGCATTCCCAGAAATAGCAACAGTCGCTGCCGGCACAGTCGCTTGATGGCGACCGGGAGGACTCTGTGCCGCCAGCCCTACCCTGCAGGTTGTGGCAATCCGAGGTACCACCTCATTTGATAGTAAGATTGCAGCGGCCATTACTAAAGACGTGAATATAAGGTGTGATATGGTGTGGACAGCTGAAGGTAGAGGTATTATGAGAGCATGCTGGCCTACTCTCTGTGTATATGAATGCACTGAAAATGTTCAGCAAAGGGAGATGGTCAGGATCTAGTCCTGAGGGCTGGTGAAACGGGAGCTCCAGCTCTCCCTATCACCAGCTTGCCATCAACCTCGGGAGTACTGCCCTGTTCGACTGGTGCTACAGTCTACTCCATTATGACACACCCACATCACATACTTAC
This sequence comes from Coenobita brevimanus, assembly GCF_032717465.1. Taxonomy (NCBI): domain Eukaryota; kingdom Metazoa; phylum Arthropoda; class Malacostraca; order Decapoda; family Coenobitidae; genus Coenobita; species Coenobita brevimanus. The sequence goes on from NC_137019.1 coordinate 30,132,702, forward strand.
AACACTCCTCCCACCCCCACCACACGTAATGTTACCCCCCACACACACTTACTGTATTTGACATTCTATGTACTGAATGGAATCCTTCTATGAATTCTGTTATTCCAAATGAAAATAATCCTAATGAGTTGTAACATTAATATCATGTTCATTAACACCACACTGTCAGGCTGGCAATACTGAAACAAGCGGACCAGGACTAGGAAAGTTGCGTGAGAGCTGCAACGCTCCCACAATATGCTTCATAATATATTTTGAGAGTTCATAATAGGCTGTTTGTATTTTTCAAAAGAAATGGTCGTTCATCACTATGTTAATTTTAACAAGTGACATAACTGGAGGAACAGGAACCTCTACAGTGACACTATATCGCGCCGAAGTAGCTATCGTGATTGGAGGTTTCAGTGGCCACCTCCCCTCGAACTGGTATCCGCCACTGAACACATAATTACCTACAACATTTACGAAAACATCATTGTGAGTATGGCTATCCAATGACTATTGCTGAACTGTAGGCTATGCACATGAGTATTATTTATTGGCTAACATAATCTGTAAGGTGGGCTGATATGTATTGCATTTGTATTTTGATGCAGTATTACATTGTAGGTAAACATATTATATGCAACGTCATTGCTCATCAGCACAAACTGATAATATGTGTGTGTCTACTGATCGGCAGCTGACGAGTTCAGAGAGAGAGAGAGAGAGAGAGAGAGAGAGAGAGAGAGAGAGAATCGAGGTGGTGGAGCAGACTGCACATTGCCCGTTAACGAGAGACGAGGTATCCTGTGTTTGGTGTAATTTAAAGTGTGTAATCAGTTGTCTATAATAAATAATATCAAACAAATAGGTATATTATTATTTAGGATACAGGATATCACTGATGCCTTAATATACATATACTATAAGGCAAAGAATGTATAACCGTTGGAGTAAACGACGTTACCCCACTTCATTCCCCTTCCCTTCACCTGCCAGGCTCCCTCTCACTCCCATACTTTCCTCTTCCCCCTACATCGCGCCATTCGTGGGTGAACTTGCTCACTGTTTCTGAACTACAACTGAGCCTGTATCGTGGTTCACGCTACAGGATAAGAGAAGAATTATTTTATATTAAGCAGACTTTACAAATAGCATCGTGCGCAGCTCATCATCCCAAACAATCACACAGTACTTATTAGCCAATATCACAGCATAATACAATGACCACATAATGATGTAATACAGCACAGAGGATGAAGCTTGGCGATTCGAGAAATTCTCGGGCATGTACACACGAACACACACACGCACGCTGTTGCCACGTTAACCATATCCCGCGACTAGGTGGTCCAGGTGGAACTCTTGCTGATTGTACGTCCAATAAAATGTTTTGCAAATATTATCGCAAATGCCATATAGCAACGGTATATAACAAATCCAGTCTTGCAATATCCCTGATTTAGTAGATGTTGGCACACTAAGGATAAAGTGCACATCCTAACAGTGAAGCATAAGTGATCCTTGGCTTGACCTGCCCATTGTCCCCTCCGTCTGCATCTTGAGACATACTGAAGAAATGGACTATTAGGATTTCTTAAATGATGTTTTGAACGTCTTCATATTACAGACCACCTGACATATAAATGTTATCTCTGTTTAATATTCAAAGTTTCATCATACTGCTCTCGGCTGGTGGAAAGGGGAACGCCTCACAGATATAAAGAGTACCATAATAGACGGCGCGGACCATGGGATATATAGGGCTCCATCGAATATACTGAATAAAATGGGACAAAAATTACATTTCACCAGAAAGTATGTGGAAGGGAGGTGAGATCATTTGCCACAATCCCCCGAACCAAACATGAATTCTACTGTTAATGATTTCCCGGGCAATCCTGTTGGATCATCAACTACTAAAGGTCCATCTGCTCTGTCTCTTGTGCTTACGGGCAGTGTGCCACCAAAAGTGAGTAGGCACTGTCTCGGCAAATCAGAGACTGGGACATTCAACCTAAAAGCCAAGAAGATGTACACATACAATGTAGGAAGCCTCACAGAAGACTACGAACTTGATACCTTAATGACTGAATTAGGAAAAATTATTTCTGCTCCTGGACAGCAATTACCCGCTCTACTGCAGAGGAAGGCAAAATGAAGAAATTAGTAGTGAAGGATTTCAAATTAACATACATTAGCCTAAATTCAGTAGTAAGTAGCAAGGACTGTACTTAGTCTAGGCAAAAGGCACACCCTGAAAGTAGGCTATTACAAGTATTTGTACTGACTTGTAAAAGCTAAGATGAAAAAACAGAAACATTCTATTATGATATCTCCCAGATTAGGCTATAGATGAAGAAAGTACCGTATATAATACAATAAAGGGAGATTTCAGTGTAAAGGCTGGCAAATCAAAAAATGGAGAATCATATATGTGAAAATTTGGAGTGGAAGAAAGGAATGACAGAGGTGAAATGGTGGTAACTTTTTCTGAAATGTAGAACATGAGAATAATGAACAATTCTTTCACCAGTGAACAGGGAGAAAATGTACCTGCAGAAGTCAAAATGGAGAAACAAAAATTGAAATCGACTTCATTATAGCAGAGAGGAATAACACAATCGTAAATGTCACAGTTATCAAGAAAGTAAATATAGAAAGCAACCATAAAATGGTGGGTAGCACAACCAGATTCAGCTTCATAAGTGAATGAAATATTATTTAAAAAATGGAAACATATGCCCAATAAAAGTAGGCAAAAACAATGCAGCCATTCATTTAAAAGTAATGAACAGATTTCAGACTACGCTATACTGAGTGTGACACTGATAAGTTGAATGATAGACTAACAAACGTGCTAAGAGAATCAGCGAAGGTAGAAGGGAAAGCTAATTCAACCAAAGCCAACATGTATTAGAAAATTACCCTCAACCTTATGAAAAGAAGAAAAGAGATGAAAGTAAAAACAACGATGGAATAGAAAGAGTGGAATTAATAACTGCAACAACTTTGCTCTGAATTTTGTCTGGTTGTTTCAGTTCAACCTCTCCACATCCATTCCACAAGGTTGAGCAATACTGTAGCTGAGAGTGCACATAACACTTATAAATTACAGCTAACTACTCGTCAGCGAAGAGGTTACAGACTCTGTACAATAATCCAAGATTCTTTGAGGCTCGTTTAGAACTGACATGAGAGGTCCAGCTGAGGGCATTGTTAGTGAAACACGAAGAATTTCAACACTTTTGGAGATGGGAATATTAGTAGCATTGTAGGTAGTATACTAATCTGGCAATATCTGTCTATTTTAATTGTATATATTTGGTTTTACTAGTATTAAATGAGACTACGTTATTTTGTTCCCTTTCGGTGCTCTTAGATAAGTCTTGATTTATGGAGATGGCTGCACTGACTTGAGAGTTAGAGATATTAAACTTTGTGAATGGGTGTTTCAGTGTGCATGAACTGTGAAGTATTGAGTCATCTGCATATGTATGGATGGGACTGTTTATGACAGACAGGAGATCATTAATATGAACTAGGAATACAGTTGGCGCCAGAAATGATCGTTGTGCACGCCGGCATTGAGTGGAAATTGGAATATACATCATCTACTTTTACTCTTATTTTTTTGTCGTTGATATATGAGGAAAGCAGGGGAACAAAAGACGTTAGTCCATAGCAAAGGAGTTTGGATAACAGGGAACGGTGCCACGCTCTGTTAAAAGCTTTAGAAATATCAAGGGTTACTGCATGAGTTTCTCCATGTTGGTGAATTGATTGATAAGTGGTATCAGTCAGGAGATTGAGTATATCAATAGTAGATCTTTCGTGGCGAAAACCATATCGTCTATCACTAATTAAGTTGTTGGATTCAAGGTGATTAACTATGAGCTTACTAATTACAATTTCAAATACTGTACTAAGAGAAGACGTGATAGTTATTGGTCTGTAATCACAGAGGTCATAGGAACTTCCTTTCTCTGGAATTGGGTGGATATCGGTTTCTTTCCATAAATTAGGGAATGAAAAGGTACAGACGTCGGAATAAGTTCGTTTCCTTTTCCGTGGACTAAGGTGTTTGTAACACTGCTCGATGGAGAGCTATCCCCTCCTCCTCTCTTCCTCATAGTCCCACACTCCCTCCCAACCCCCCCCCCCCACTTTTCTCTCCGACCCGATAACCCCACCCGATACCCTCCGTACTCTCGCTCACAGCCAGCTAGGGGTTTGTGTACCTCTCTAATTACGTGTAGTCCGAACAACTAATAAAGGAATAGTACAGTATATATCATAAACCAAGTTAGGAAAAGGTTTACTACACTCTGTGTGTGTGTGTGTGTGTGTGTGTGTGTGTGTGTGTGTGTGTGTGAGAGAGAGAGAGAGAGAGAGAGAGAGAGAGAGAGAGAGTTAAAAGACTGGGAGCGACTTGCGGAGAGGGAGAGCAAGTGGAAAAATGAGAAATGAGAGGACAGTTACGGAGAAAAAAGGAGAGAGGCAAGGAGAGAACAACGAGAGCTAAGAAAAGAGACAGAGAGTGAGAAGAGACAGTGAGAGGTGAAATGAGATACAAGCAGTGTGAAAGGGAGAGAGAAAAGGGAGATGTGAGTAGAAAGACTTAGTCAGGGAAGTAGAGACAAAAGGGGAGACAGCTGAGAGAAAAGGGAAATGGAGCAAAAATAGTAATAGGGATAACAAAAGGAGAAAGTTGGAAAGAGAGCTACGGAACGGAATACTGAGAACAATGAGAAAAATTAGAAAAGGAGGCAAGGTAACAGGGAGGATGAAGAAAGTGTGTTATTCTGGCAAGGACGCAGGGAAAGAACTAAGCAGGATAAGATGAAAGCATTGAGGCTGAGTAGAACGAATGACATTCAAGTAAAACGGGAGGGAGAGAAACAGAGAAATTTGCAGAGAGAAAGTAGAGATTAAGGGTGGGAAGAAAATAGGTTAATTTGGGGGGCAAGAAAGAGAAGGGGGATGTTATGAACGGAAGACAAGGGGAGGAAGAGTGGGGGAGGGAGGGAAAGACAGTGGGAAGAGCGGATTGAAAGAAGAGATTTCGGGTGACAGGGAAAGAAGAAGAGAGGAGAGAGAAAAAGAGCATGCAGTTATTGCTGGGGGAAGAAAGCAGTGGAGGAAATGGATTTAATACATGTAAAGAAACACGGAAAGAGTAGTGGAGAAACAAAAGGTAAGATATGTGACAGATGGAAAGAGTATGACAAAGTTGTGACACAGGGAGGGAGAAAGAAAAGATGTGTGAGGTAAGGAGGGAGTGACAGAGGGGGAGAGAGACGAAGGAAAGAAAAGAGAGAGGGAGGAAGGTAAGAACTGAGCAGATAGCTATAAAGAAAGGGGAAGGAGAGGAAAGGAAACTTGGGATGAGACAAAGGATCCAGAGAGAGGGAGGAGGGGGGGGAAGTACACAGACAGGCACAAACAGATAGGTCGACAAATATTCAGAAAGTGTGCGTTTGTGTGTGTGTGTGTGTGTGTGTGTGTGTGTGTGTGTGTGGGAGTGTGTGCTTCCGTCCCTGTGTCACTCCTATAACACTGTTCCATTTTTTCACCTGCGTGTTTTCTTCCTCACTGCTTCAGTTTTTTCTCTCACTTTTTTTTTTTTTTATCAGTATATCTCCTGATTGTTCTTACCATTCCAAGTCTCTCTCTCTCTCTCTCTCTCTCTTGCAGTATTCACTTCTTCCCCTCCTTTCATACTCACTCTTCTTTCCACCTCTCTTTCTCTTGCTCATCTTACATCATTTTACTTTCTCTCTCTCTCTCTCTCTCTCTCTCTCTCTCTCTCTCTAGGAAAAAAGATTGTTCTCGTAGTCTATATCTCCTTAATACGGCCACTTCCTGAGTTGCTGTGGAATTTTGGTCGCTTGAAAAAGACATACGTCGACATAAAAAGAGTTCAGGAGACTAAGGTATCAGGTTCGCCTGAGGGCTGTGGGACTTTTTTAGTAGAAACTCGTACACTACGAGGTCAGCTCATTAAAGTGTTTAAAATCTGAATGGGTTTCACAATCATTATATACAAAGTTGCCTACTCTTAACATGGACTGGGCACACACCCATGGTTGGAAGCTGTAAATGACAAAATTTACCAGCAGAATTTCGTGAAAACTTTTTCACGTGCAAGATCTGCTCCACATGGACCTGACTCAGCATGGGCGTTGTTAACACTACAGTACAGAAGTTTAAGGGATTCATCGGGAGGATCTTACACTAATGTGAATTGGATATGTATTCCCAGGCAAACAAGAAGTATCTCCACGGTATGGGCTGTATAGTCATAAAGATCCTAACTTTTCCCTGTAACTCCTCTGTGTGTGTGTGTGTGTGTGTGTGTGTGTGTGTGTGTGTGTGTGTGTGTTTGTGTGTGTGTGTGTATAAAAGAGGTGTCTACTGCAGCAACATTTAATCACAGCAGATTTACTCTCTCTCTCTCTCTCTCTCTCTCTTTCACACACACACACACACACACACACAGTGTAGTAAACCTTTTCCTAACTTGGTTTATGATATATACTGTGCTATTCCTTTATTAGTTGTTCGGACTACACGTAATTAGAGAGGTACACAAACCCCTAGCTGGCTGTGAGCGAGAGTACGGAGGGTATCGGGTGGGGTTATGGGGTCGGAGAGAAAAGTGGGGGGGTTCGGCGGGAGTGTGGGACTATGAGGAAGGGAGGAGGAGGGGATGGCTCTCCATCGAGTAGTGTTACAAACACGGGAAAGGAAACGAACTTTTTCCGACGTCTGTACATATGCATAGTCTGAATAATTTAGTCAGAACAGAGGCAATATCTGGGAACACTTTTTCAAAACAATTGGAGGATTGCCATCTAGGCCTGGAGCTTTGTTGGTTGGTACATCATTTAGGATGGATTTTACGTAGCTAGTCTGTAGTTTAGGTGGAACAATTTTGGGAGGGTCAAATTCTAGTACAGGGACGTTCTGCCTGACATCCTCTAAGGTTGAATTTCTGGCAAATGTACTGGAAAAGCACTTTCGATTTACCACCCGGGTCATTTGTAATGATACCGTCTGAAGATTTTTGTGGGGAAATGGATGATGTCTTATTAAAGATATGATTGAAAGATTTGGGAGTTGACCAGAATATTCTATTGTCATTAGGATTGTTAAGTAGTTTTGCTCCATGGTTTTGAAGAAAGTTTGATTTAGCGAGATTTATTACTGCCTTTGCATTGTTTCTAGCTATTAATTGACACAGTGATGCAGATGTTTTTATTTTAGGTAAGAGTTATATGCTAATGTCTTTTAGGCAGTTGCTCTGGCACAGTTGCTATCAAATCATTTGGAGAGTTCGATCTTCTTAGTGAACTGTTGACTTAGTATAAATAAATCCATACAGCTAGTATGAAGCCATTAACGTATAACTGGGTAGAATATTATTGATATCACTAGAGATGAGAGATTGCCATGGAATGTCAGCAGGATAGTTTCTAAAACCATCCCAGTTTGCACTATCAAAAAGCCATCGGGTCACCTTGACATCTTCAGAATGGGGAGGTTTGTTGGAGCTGACTAATGAGGCTTTGATAAGATTGTGGTCAGAAGATTCAGTTGGTGACAGCAGTTCTATCCTGTATTGATCTGGTTTATTTTGTCAGGAATAGAGCCAAGAGATGGGTGTTATGGCCAGGATTATCTAGTATTCTGGTTGGTTGCTTCACCAACTGCGTGAGATTAAACGATTCTGCAAACAGCTCGCACTCTAGACCAGTATCGTCAGTCCTGGCAGAGTGCAATACCCATTCTGCATTATGTACATCAAAATCACCCAAAATCGTAATTTCGGTTCTAAGGACAAGGTTAAGGTTACTCAACTGTATGGATATAGAGTCAAATACACTGGGTTCCGAAGAAGCACTGGGGGAGCGATTGACTACACAGATATATTTGGTAATATTTAGAAATTTATTTTATACAGTGATTAATCAATATTGGTTAATGTTTAAACCAGTGTCAACTGGACATTCATATTTAATATGACAACAGATGCCACCCTTGTTACAGAAGTTTGTGAGGAAATGGTAACCAGGAAAATAAGATGTGGATATTTCGGTAGAGAGAGAGAGAGATTTGGGGTTCTGTGAGGAACAAGGTTAGACAGGACATGGATTGTAGGAAATAATGTACTGAAGTCAAACTGGTACTGATACCACGGACACTGGTGAAGAAAAAACCTGCACCGGCACTTCTTTGCTGATGAGCATGAAGGAAATTTACAACAATCACTGCCGGCACAGTCACTTGAAAGTAACCGGGAGGACCCTGTGCCGCCAGCCCTACGCTGCTGGTGGTGGCAATCTGAGATATCACCTCGTTTGCTGATAATGCAGCAACTTCTTGCTTGAAGTGTGCTCCCATTCAGCATGTATCAAAGAAGGGTGACAATTTCCAACCCTCTAACCATCGCCCAATTGCTTTAACATCCTAAATTTCAAAAGTTTTCGAGTCTGTTCTTAACAGAAAAATTATAAAACATCTTTTCTATCGCAACCTTCTTTCTGATCACCAGTAAGGGTTCTACCAGGGACATTTCACTGGCAGTCTTCTCACCTACCTTTGAGAATCTTGATTCTTCCCCTTTCGGGACTTTGGCATAAGCTTTACTATTGCACTTTACATCTCAAAGGCTTTCGATTGAGTCTGGCAATAATCTTTAATTTCCAACCTCCCCTTCTACAGCTTCTATCCTTCTATCTGGCCTTTCAAGTCGTTCTGTAGCTGCTGTTGTAGAAGGCCACCATTCTTCTCGTAGAGCTATCAATAGTTGTGTTCCTCAGGGCTCTGTCCTATCACCAACTCTCTTCCTTTTATTCATCAGTGACCTTCTAAGCTGTACCTCTAACCTTATCCACTCATATGCTGATGACTCCACCTTTCACCTTTCCATTCGATCATTTCCCCGCAGCGTCTGTCTCAGAGGTCACTTAAAAAAACAAGAGATAAGGCTATAGCTCACCTAATGTCTGATTTAGCTTATATCTCTGAGTGGAGTAAAGGTAATATTGTTTTTAATGCATCATAACCTCACTTCTTACATTTATGAATCTGACAACATCTTCCATAGGATTACCCTCTTACTTTTAATAAAACTTAATCCTGCATCATCTTTAACCTGTACCATGCTGGGCAAAAAAAAAAAAAAAAACTGATACCGCTCTATGCCGCCCGATATTAGATTTTTTTTTTCTGGCTAAATGGGCCTAATACATCAATATAAGAACTCTGGCACTAATAAAGGTAATCACTAAAGCCAGATAGTTAGCTGAATCAAGTCAGGTTGGTGCCACTCTACCTCTGAAAGCTACAAGGTTACTGAGAGAGCAATGCGGCTGTGAGCTTGTGAACATATTTTGGATTTTTTTTTTCTGGCTAAATTGGCTAAATACATCAATATAGGATCCCTGGCACTAATAAAAGTAATCACCAAATCTTAGAGGTTACTGAGAGACCAGAGCATCTGTAAGCTTGTGAACCGATTTTGGATTATTTCTGTGGGTAAATGGTCTTAATACATTAATATAAGACCCATGCCTCTAATGAAAGTAATCACCAAAGCCAGAAACTGGGTTGAAATCGAGTCAGGTTGAAGCTACTCGATCTCTGAAATCTTCAAGGTTACTGACAGAGCAGAACGGCTGTGAGCCTGTGAAGACTCACTTGCCTCCTGCACTCCTAAATCAGTGTTATAAGCGTAGCAGAGAAATGTCTGAAGTTAACGAGATACGTTACTTGGGTTGCTTGCAATGACTTTTCAGTGCTGCAGGACGTAGATCTACGTCACAGGCGTTTTTGAAGGGGATATAGATCTACGTTGCTAGAACAGTGTGGGTTAAATATACTTGGGGTTTGATTCTATTTAGATTTATTTTGGAAAGAACTTATTACGTCTCTTGCAAAATCTGCTTCTTGAAATTAGGTGTGCTAAGCCGACTCCGTGCCTTCCTTACCCCTGCACAGTTGTTGACTTTATACATGGGTTTTATTCGCCCCTGTGTAGAGTACAACTCTCATGTGTAGGGAGGCTTCCCACATACAGCTCTTCTCAACATGGTGGTGGAGTCAAAGGATTTTCGTCTCATTATCTCTCCTTCTGTTACTGGCTCCCATCAACCTCTGTCTCTTCACCGCACTGTTGCATCTTTATCTCTTTTCTGTCGCTACTTCAGTGGTCACTGCTTCTCTGAACTGTCTGCTTGCAGCCCCCCACCAGTACGATGGGTGCATAACACTTGTCCAGCAACAAACCCTCATCCCTTTTCTCTCCAGCTTTCTAATGAAAGAGTTAACTGTTACCCCCAGTACTTCCTGTATGCAACAGGTCATCTCTGGAACTGTCTTCCTCTGTCTGTGTTTCCTACTGCCTATGAGCTCCAGTCTTTCAAACGCAGTTTGTCTAGGCATCTCAAAATATACAGATCTTCAATTAGCCTCTCTGGTATCTTTTTTTTTTTTTTCTTGGGGGAACAAATTGCGGGATCCTGACCTTTGGTTCCTTCCTCCTTGCATAAAAAAATATCATCTCTCTCAAATCTATTTTCTTCTGTAAAAATGGATTGGAATTTTTTGTTTAATACTTCACAAATATCATCTTTGATTTAGATTTTCCCCTTATCCATGATGGACTGTATTTTATCTTTGACTTTAGTTTTGCTCCGTATGTTGCAGTAAAGCAGCTTCGGTTGATCAGTACTTTTATTTATAACGTCTTCCTAAAACTGCCTTTGAGATTCTCTCCTAATACTTGTATAGTAATTTCTTGCCTGTTTATTGTTGTTATATGCCCCCTCACTATAATGTTGTCTGTATCTAATCCACAGCAAATTTCTTTTCTCTTTTGCTTTTTTACATTCGGTAGCAAACTATTTCTTTATCATTATTTCTGTTTCTTTGTGCATTGAAATATAATTTTGGTCTGTTTTATAAAATTCACTGATTATATATATATATATATATATATATATATATATCTTGTCCTCTAAGCTCCTTTTCCCAATATATTTCTATAAAGTATTTCTTTATGTGATGGAGCGTTGTGGTGTGGATGTGGATGTGATAGGAAGCGTTAGGAGAAACATACTGAGGTGGTTTGGTCATGTGGAGACGATGAAGAATGAGAGACTGACGAGGAGAGTGTATGTGAGTGAGGTGGAGGGGGGGGAGAGGGAGGGACAGGCCAAGGATGAGATGGAGGGTTGGGGTGGAGTGGTATTTGAGAGAGGGGTGTGTGAGCTGGGAGCAGGGCAGCTAAATGGCGGGGGACAGGGCGACAAGGAGGCGATTTGTTTGTGGATACCCCATGCGTGATTAGGGCGTCTGTCAGTAGATAGACAGACAAACAGTCGACTTCTTTAGGTCATAATATTTGCCCTTTATGTAGTTTCCTGAAATTACAGTGTAATACTGCATGGTCACTTTTGCCAAAAGATGGGTGATAATTTTTGTTGTCAATTTCATTTCCTTGCACAATAAATATGAGACCTAGTAATGATGGTTCTTCTGGTCCTCTTTTAATGGTGTTTTCCTTTACATGTTATGTTAGGAAAAACTCCTGTTTAAGATCCAGGAGTTTTTCATCTCAACAGCTTTCATAACTTCTTACATTGAAAGTATTCCAATTCATAATTGAGTTGAAATCTCCAGTCTGTGTAATTCTTTCAGACTTTTCTTCCATTATATGTAGTAGAGTTCTTAAACTATATATTGTACTTTATGCCAGGTCTTCATATTCACCTCTACCTGATGTTATGTCTTGAGTGACATATATAAACTTGCCACAATTATTTTCCCTTCAAAAGTGTTCATCTCTACTGCATTTAATTCTGTTTGTGACAGCATATCTTGTTCCATCTCTATGACTAGGAGTTATCTCTTTGTTAATATCATAACTCCTCTTCCTTTGTTCAAATTTCTGTCTCTTCTCATCATTCATTCATTCATTGCCAGACGCCACGTATCCCAGACGGGGTGGCCAATGGCTCAGAGTTAATTGTTTTACAGGGAGGGGCACTAATCCTCCACCAACCCCACTTGACTGTCTCTTCTCAATATATTATATTCATTAAAATTTAACCTCCACACACTGGGCAATATTTAGCGAAGTCGTCAACTCTGTCTATCTATCTGTTTATTGACAGACGCCTTAATACCGTAAGGGGTGCCGGTGGCCACAAACAAATCGCCTCCATGTCGCCCTGTCCCCCGCCATTTCACTACCCTACTCCCAACAACTCACACACACCCTCTCTCATATACTTCTTCACTCCATCCTTCCATCTCACCCTTGGCCTCCACCTCAGTCTCCCCCCTTCCAACTCATATACACTGTCATCAGTCTCTCACTCTCCATCCCGTCCACATGGCCAAACCACCTCATTATGTTTCTCCTAATGCTTCCTTTCACACCCACATCCACACCACAACGCTCCTTCACTTCCTCATTTGACAATCTGTCTCTCCATGTGACTCCACATGCTCCTCTCAAATAACTCATTTCCACTGCTCTCACTCTTGACTTGTGTCCCTCCAACAAGGTCCAAGCTTCGCTCCCATGTGTTAGTGTTGATAAGCTCAGTGGAGAATAAGTGAAGATCACGTTTTGGCTCATGACAATTTATTAATATCCAAACACAGAGCACTTCATGACAGCATGGCTGCCATTTGTCTCGACAGCATGACTGCCACTGTCCAACTAACCCTAAACAACCTTAAGTTGCTCATAATGTCAATACAAAGGAAACTTTACGAACCAGTGATACGAACCAGAAGAGAGAAATCAACATACAAGTGAAACAAGGGTAGTTAGATGATTCATATATGAAGACATATGAAAAATGATAACCGAATGATCCAAATAATAAAGCAATTGTATATAATATGTATGTATTGAATTTGTACATAGGTTACAGATTCATATGTTTTTGTTTTATATTATTTTATTTTTCATTACATACAATTCACTCCCAAATATTTATAGAGTAGCAGTTCTTAGTAGGTCAATGAGTTTCATACAACATACACCTCTCTTATTTAGACAATTAGATAACTGATGACTTGCATCAACCTATCTAATAGCAGATATCTCTTTCCGTTCCAGCATTTGTTTTATGCCTGCTAAATCTATTCTTAACCTCTTCTCAGATACATTTTTTGTGAAATGTAGGTTATCCCATAATGAATGATTATCTACGTAACATTCAATAGGAATGTTTGGCTTTAGGGTACTACCACCATTTAATATGTCAGACAAAAGGTACTGCACAAAACAACCCATATCGATTGCCTCAACAAGGGCGAGAGTTTCTGCTGCTAGTGTGCTCTTTATTACTCTTCTAATTATCTTTGATTCCCAGGCTAAAGGACAATACTTTCCATTTTCTCCGAGCAAGAATATAATGTACCCTCCAGCACTTGAAAAACCATCAGAAGATTCGCATGGGAAGCATCACTAAATAAAACAAGCTTAGAGTTGTAATACATCACCTAGATTGGGATAGAAAATCTTTGTGCCATTATTCTGCTGTTTCCTTACAACTTTATTTGTTTTACAAACGTGCTCTACTCTTGGATCTTTCATCGAATTACTTAGTTCCAATACATCCTAGATAATGTCAGGTCTTCCTAGCTAATGTCAGGTCTTGTCTGATAACTCAGCCAGTTGAGTTGTCCTACTGTATGAGGCGTCTAAGGGCATCTAATTCATCTTTATTTAAAGTTTCGTCTTTCGTGCTCTTACACGAGTGATGGGTATGGGTGACACATTATCAATGTAAGTCTTCTGGTGCAGTGTTACTCCTGAGTCACAAGACCAAGATACTAATAGCCACCACTTGCCTCCTTACCAATTTTAAATTCAGTTTTAACGACATCAACTACATGAGCCCTGAATAGTTCAGACCCTCCCCACATGAAATCATCCACATGTATTAGGAACAATCCAGCAAACTTCCCTTTATGATACCAACAAAACAATGCTGGATCTGTTTTGGTCTGTACATATTCTAATTTTAGTAACACGGTTCTCACAGACATATACCATATCCGAGAAGCATCACTCAAACCATATGCATACTTATCCAGTTTCAAACACAATTTTCTGCAATTGTTGCTTCTATTGGTGGTTTGATAAAAACTTCTTTTTGAAATGCAGCTCGTTGTAAAAATGTAGACTTTATATCAATGGACCTACATTTCCAAGACATGGTAGCCAACAATGCTAAGAGGATAAGAAGTGTAGCGTCACCTGCTGTTGGGGAATCTACTCTAGTGTCAGTGTCCTTCAGATTCTCCTCAAATCCTCTAACCACCAATCTAGCTTTTACAGTGGGAGTACTAGACTTCTGTGGTTTCTCCATACACACGTAACAACAAGACAATGTTTTTTGTCCAGCATCAGGTACTTCACCATAAACCCCAAATCCCTCCAGTTTTGTAATTCCTGCAACTTAGCATCCCTTACACATTTCTTCTGATGTCTACAATTAGCTACAAATATTTCTTTAGAATCATCATTGTCCTCTTCAGTTCTGTTCCATTCATCAACCTCATGTACAAAGTCTATAGAAGAATCCTCATCATCCTCATCCCTTATATTCATTCGATATTTATGTTTTCCAGTCACTTTTCCAGCTCTGTTTTAAACATTTGCATCTTTCCATACATCGAATCCTTTTCGAAGATATCTACACCTTTTGGAATGGTCCCTTTGACTTTAGAACATTCAATTTTAGCTGCCTTCTCTTCCTCACTCACTTTATCTAACCTCTGTACCTCATTTGCAGTATCATCATCATCATCATCATCATCATCATCATCATCATCATCATCACTTTCAGCATTGTCACAATTCTGAACAATCACCTCAGTCATTGGTCTTCTACTTTCATCATTCCTCTCAGTATCATCCAGTTCTTTGTATTTTCTTTAAGTATCATTCGGTTTTTTACCCATGACATAACTGCTGCCTATTACTTTGCATGAATGAATTCTTACACACTGACTTCATTGCTTTATTATCATTACCTTACAGTCTTTACCTATTATTTTGCTGCCAGGACCTTTCCATTCATTCTGTCCGTCTCTCTTATTATACACTATATCACCGACAATGAACTGCTTACCACATGGTCGTATACTGTGCCGAAGAGCCTTTTTAATTTTTCCTGATGCTTCAGCTTGAATAAATGCTTATCTTCCAACTGATGTTGTTGTACATTTACCTCCCGTAGGAGGACCGGGCCTGTGAGCCCGCCAGAGGTAAAGCTGGCGTGAACAGAGGGACTAGCACAAGCTAGTTGGCTTGAAGTTCTTGAAGATGAAGATCCAGAGGAAGGTGGCAAGGGCAGCAGAAGGCAGGATGGTGAAGAGTAAGGCCGGCAAGCAGGTGGTCGATGGTAGACGAGGACAGAGCGGGACGGGAAGCAGGGTGGTAGCCACGGCGCCGATGGAGAGGCACTGCCGACGAGCTGCAGGTGGAATCGCCCCGACTCTGTCCTCAGCCCTGTTGCCCTGGACGGAAAGGGCTGTGGAGGCTCGCCCAGTTCTCCAGCAGCAGGTGGAAGCCAGGGAGGGAAGGCCCTGTCACGGTCGTCGTAGAGGGCACAACCCCGATCCACGTGGGCGGAGGGAGGGTCATAGCGGAGGAGCCTCGACCTCCTGGTGGGCAGACCAGGGCACTCAACCCCATACTTATCTTGGCAAGATCATATTGCATCTCTTGTAAAAGTCTGCTTCCAAGAGACTAGGTGTGCTAAGCTGACTCCATTGCTTCTTTACTCCTGCACAATTATAGACTCTCTATACATGTTTTATCTGCCCTTGTGTAGAATACAACTCTCGTGTGTGGGGAGGCTTCCCACCTACAGATCTTCTCAATAGGCTGGAGTCAAAAGCTTTTTGTCTCATTAACTCTCCTCCACTTACTGGCTTCCTTCAACCTCTGTCTCTTCACTGCACTGTTGCATCTTTATCTCTTTTCTATCGCTACTTCAATGGTCACTGCTCCTCTGAACTGTCTGCTTGCATCCCTCCACCTCTACAACGGGCGCGTAGCACCCGTCAAGCAACAAACTCTCATCCCTTTTCTGTCCAACTCTCTAATGCAAGAGTTAACCGTTACTCCCAGTCCTTCATTTATGCAACAGGTCAACTCTGGAACTGTCTCCCTCTGTCTGTATTTCCTGCTAGCTATGATCTCCAGTCTTTCAAACGCAGTTTGTCCAGGCATCTCAAAATGATCGGATCTTGAATTTGGCTCTCTCATGTATTTTGTTTGTCTTTTGGAAGGAATAGTTATTGCGGGCTCATGGCCTTTGGTTCTTTCCTCTTAGCATTTAAAAAATACACAAGATACCGTGCAACAAAAACAACAACTTAACACTCAAATAAACAATAAAATATCAGAACAGCAAACACTAAACTGGAATAATTATCTCCAAACAGTTGACCACAAACCAAACACCAGCAAACTCTACAAAACACTAAACAGCATCACACCCTCCAACAGCAACCTACACAATCACATGCTGCCATCACAACAGACAACTTACCTTCACACAATTAACATGCAAACTCTCTCATCAATCACTTTTCACATATCAGCCATCTAAACCCCCATCATGACGACCGACATATTATCCGACGTAAGAGACTGTTTCCCACAGACCCAGACTATGCACCTTTCACTTACAACCAGACGAAGCACATCATCATCAACCTTAACCACTCATCTGCCTGTGGACCAGACAAAATAAGCAACATTCATCTTGAACACCTTGGACCACAAGGCATACAAGCACTCACCAACATATCAAACTACAGCTACTCACACAATACCCAACATCTGGAAGCATGGCATTATCATCACTATCCCTAAACCCAAGAATGATCTCACGTTACCTTCCTCACGTTACCACCCCATCACACTCCTCTGCACCCCCTTTAAAGTCACTGAACGACTGGTATGTACTACAACTAGTTACACCTTACATCCCCCTAGCCCAATCACAACATGGCCTTAGGCCACTATACTCCACAAACACTCTTCTTACAGACCTTACACAGAGAGTTTTTGATGGCATGAATTCAACTAGGCCACCACACAGAACACTCCTAGTCACGCTAGACATTAGCAAAGCTTTTGATGCCACAGCCTCACAAACAAAATATTCAACACAAACATGCACAATAACACAAAACGATGGCTGGCAAACTACTTAGCAGGCAGATGTGCAACTGTAACATTTGCCAGTCATTCTTCGAACATCAGAAACTTCACAAATGTTGTTCTCTAAGGATCTGTTTTGTCCCTTACACTTTTTAACCTATACATGCACGACATACCACACCCCACACACCACAGATACACATAGCTTCCAATGCAGATGACATAACACTTACATGTACATACCAAAATGCAAACACAGCTGTACACATCCTCCAACCTTACCTCAACACACTACACGAATGGTTCACCACAAACAGGCTCAAAATTGCCCCAGCCAAATCTACAGTGACCCTTCTCACAAACTGGACAGCAGAACACAGTCACATTCCGCACCTCATCATAAACAACACTCCCCTACCACACACACACACACACACACACACACACACACACACACACACACACACACACACACACACACACAAAATCCGTGGTGTAACATACAATACATCAGTGTCATTTAAACAACACATCACAAACATTAAAAATAAAATAACACCAAGACTCAAAGCCTTGATGTCACTTGCCCATACAACATTTGGATACAGCAACCACCACCACAGTACAGAAACAATATACTGTATATATGTTCAGTGATGAATCATGCAAGTCCTGCTTTGACTTCTATCTATCTATCTATCTATTGCCAGAAGCCTCAATCCCGTTTGGGGTGACCGCAAACAAATCGCCTCCAAGTCGCCCTGTCCCCCGCCATTTCACTGCCCTGCTCACAACTCACACCCCCCTCTCTCATATACCTCTCCACCCCATCCCTCCATCTCATCCTCGTCCTCCCTCTCCATCTTCCCCCCTTTGGCTCTTAACCTCACTAAAACACACTACAACACTCTACAGACCATAGAGAACAAGGCTGTAAAAATAAACACAGGCTGCACAGCAACTACACCCACAGACCACCTACATCAAGAAACCAAAGTCCTCAAAGTCAAGGATTGCCTAGACATGAGAGGCACCCAAATTCTCGCTGCAGCTTCCACAAACCCACAACATCCACTACACTACATGGCAGCACATCCACACACACCAAGGAACATCAAAACAACACCCAGCACGATGTCATACGCAAATACTGTCATCTCTCCCCCCTCGCCCACCTCAGACCAGCTCCCAGAAGCATATCCATACTCAAATCACTCGCCGCTCCATTCAGTCACTTAACCCGCCACATGCCAACTATTTTTAGCCCTATGGGTCACCTCCATGCCGGCCATTTTTTGACCTTTTTATTGGCTAAAATGATAGATTTTGATGTGAAAACAACGAATTTCATCATTAAAATGATCGACGATGCTTGGAAATGGGTTTTATTGAGTCCTGCACACTCGTTTACAGGTATATCCGCTCTCTCACGCTCACTAGGTAGCTGAGAGAAAGCAGTTTTCTATGTAAGGTATACTCAGGTATTTATGCTGGGAAGGTATAGCAATGTTCAGTACACTTTTTTGATTGCTTTTTACTTCAACATCTATCACAATTTGCATGTCTTTCTCACTGTGAATGCATTATCTTACACTTACTTGAAGAAAGGTACAACCTAAATTCATGATGTACAGTCCTGGCACTTACAAGAAGGTATTTACAACTTGACTTCATTATGTAGTCCTTACACTTACAAGAAATTATTTACAACTTAAATTTACATGAAAATATTTACAAAATGCCTTCACTATGTACAACACTGGGTGGGGCACACAGGCAGAGTAAGGCAGAGCGAGCATGAGGAGGGGAACGAGTGAGTGTATGGCCTTGACAGCCTGGCGGATGGTAGAGGAAGAGTTACCATAAATGCCTGCCAATTTTTACCCATGAATCTTGAAAAATGCTGTCTTAGTGAACTTTTTTATTTTAAATCATTTTAAAACGGCACTGGCACTGGCCGCAGAATTATGTTAGACTGTTTTAAAATGGCACTGGCACGCAGCAGGTTAAGGACAACACACAGCTGCATGAACGGCCTCCTGATATCCACCCTTATGAATCTTATCTCTCTCGTGAGGACAGGGTCCACCTGGCCAGACTGAGATGTGGGCATCATCCAGCCCTCTTAAGGTACCAGATGAGGCTGGCTTTGTCGCTGATGCCTGTCCAGAATGCAACACAGCGCCCCATACTATTAAGCACATTATGGAAGACTGCACCTCACACAATCGCCTGTGCCAACAACACAACATACACTCCTTGAGAGCTCTGTGGGAAATCCTGGTCTCGGCCATGGCCTTCTTTAGGGACTCAGGGCTGTTTGGACAAACTGCCAAGGGAACAACTACTATCACTACCTCCAGGTGGAAGGGACAGGCCCAACCCCATCGGCTGGAACGGCTGCCGCGGAGAGATGGTCCCACTGGGAACAGTGGTGGAGGTGTTACCATAGTAAGAGATGGACTGCGAGTCTCCAGAGTCTTCTAGCATGCAAAGCATTCAGATGTTTTGCAAACAAGAAGCTTACAGTAATACCTTCCAGAGTAGGGGGTTCATCACATATTACTCACGGGAAGTTTGGGTTCCCACCAAACATCAGTTGATATGGACAATAGCCATGAACCATTTGCAATGCATTCTTAGCATGAACTGCCCATGCAAGGGCTGCAGATAAAGGACATGTTGGTCTATCAACCAAAATTTTATGAACTATACTGTCAATGACCGCATTTTTTTTTTTTTTCACATAGTCCATTGCTAAAAGGACTCCTGGCAGCAGTACACATTAATGTTATGTTCAGGTTCTCGCACATATCTCTGTAATCTTCATTTGCAAATACACCTCCACTGTCACTTAAAAATTTCCCAGGTGAGCCTAAGCCAGTGCCTATTTACTTTTCCATTATTTGATCAATAATTGTTTGTCGATCTTTCTTATACAACACAAATGAAATATTAAATCTGGTGGCAGTATAAATTGCAAAAAATATATACATTTCTTCTTGTCCCACTCCTTGAGGTCCATAGCAACATCTTCATTGAAATCCCTTGCTGTAGGAAGGCATACTACAGGTTTAAATGGAGTCCTTCTTTACTTTTTGCATATTTTGCAACTTGCACTAATCTCGTCTATTAACCCAACCCATCCCGACCACTTTTCCACCACTGACTCCCCCCAATCCCGACCATTTTTGGATTTTTTTTTTTTTTTGGCTCAAACCTCCGCTTTTGGTGAGAAACATCGAAAATTCATAGAGAAATTGCTCACCTGAGGTTTAAAATACTCGATACAGGTAGGAGTACCTCCTTACCTTACTGGGTTTTCTAACAGGCTGGCACCAAAGAAAACGAGTTCTATGGGAGGATAACTATTTCACACCACTCATAAACGGTATTTATTTATTTACTTGGTACGAATTTATATGTAGTACGAGAGTATATTGGTTTTCAAGCAGTAATATAGGCATTATAAGCATTGTTTCACTCACTAACTCATCACCATACCTGACCTTTTTTTGCCACATTACCTGATCATCATTTCTGACTGTTTCTTCCTCTAATGCTATGTAAAGTTTGTTCTCAACATTGTCATTGACTGGGGAATCACTCTGGCCCTGAATTTCGTACCGTGGCATGACATGGCTTTATTGGCCAGATCACTGATAAATAATATGGTTGTTTTTAATGCATCTAAGACTCAGTTCTTACACCTATCAACCTGACAAAATCTTCCACAGGTGTACCCATTAATGTTTAATAATATTCAGCTTAATCCTGAATCATCCTTGAACATGCTTGGGGTTTCATTTACTCGGGACTTATCTTGGAAAGATCATATTACATCTCTTGTAAAATATGCTTCCAAGAGATTGGGTGTGCTAAGCCGACTCCGCTCTTTCTTTACCCCTGCACAATTGTTGACTCTATACAGGGGTTTTATCCACCCCTGTGTGGAGTACAACTCTCATGTGTGGGGGGGCTCCCCACATACAGCCCTTCTCAATAAGGTGGAGGCAAAGGCTTTTCGTCTCATTAACTCTCCTCCTCTTACTGACTCCCTTCAACCTCTGTCTCTTCGCCGCACTGTTGCATCTTTATCTCTTTTCTATTGCTACTTTAATGGTCACTGCTTCTCTGAACTGTCTGCTTGCATTCCTCCACCTCTACTACGGGCGCGTAGCACCCGTCTGGCAGCAAACTCTCATCCCTTTTCTGTCCAACTCTCTAATGCAAGAGTTAACCGTTACTCCCAGTCTTTCATTTATGCAACAGGTCAGCTCTGGAACTGTCTCCCTCTGTCTGTATTTCCTGCTGCCTATGATCTCCAGTCTTTCAAACGCAGTGTGTCCAGGCATCTCAAAATGATCGGATATTGAATTTGGCTCTCTATTGTATTTTGTTTTTCTCTTTGAGGGAACTGTTACTGCGGGTTCATGGCCTTTGGTTCCTTCTTCCTCGCATAAAAAAAAAAAAGGTGAATTGCTGAGACAATGGCATGCAGGGGGGGGAGGAGGTCATGCTGGGTAAGGCATTGTCCCTGCCTGGCATCTTGTAGAGGAATGTGTCACGTGAATACGTACCAAAAATCACTAGCGAAAATTGAAAATTGTGCAAATTAAGGACCTTGCAATTGATTCGCATTTATGTACGTCAACGGGATTGGCAGTGACAAAACGTGTGGACGTTAAAGAACGTCGACGGGACACCGCGAGTTAATTTCATGTATCTTGAATCTGCATCATTATTTAATAACTTCAATCGATGACCTGAAGGGTGGGCAAATTTCCTCTGTAGTTTCAATACAATTTTCTGTATATCCATATTCTCTCCTCTTGTCATCAAAACTTCTTTAACATTAGCAGATGATAGACCATGTTTCATTATGGATATAGAGTAATGACCTGAAGATGTGTATTGAACAGAAACATTTGTACCAATAATGTTAATCTTTTCCTATCTCCAGTATGACTTTAACTCTTTTCATAGATGTCTTACTTAAAAGTAGTTGAGTCACTTTCTACTACATCAGCTTTAAGCATACAGTCAATTCCAGTAATGAAACAAAGAATAACAACTTCTTTTACCAATCTGACTTACACCAACACTAACGTGAGGTTGAGTGAACCCCATTTTCGAAAAATGAAAAAAAAAAAGTCATAATTAGAATTCGTTCAATTCCTTGGCATACATTGAAAATATGGCCTTTGTACTTCAATCTGAGTGAAAAACCAATGACTTGAACCTGAATCTTAACACTAAGGTGGATAACCAAAAAAAAGTGTAAAAATACTAAGATTAACTAATGACTATGCTGAAGATTATGCTACACGGAGACGACTGCAGCTGCGGGCTTGGCTGTGGGCACACAAACACCCTGGTCGTGGGAGCTTTTGCTAACATACCCACAGCCTTGGGATAGCAATGGAACTCTGTGGGAGAGGGACGAAAAAGGTTGTTTATTTTTAGAGTAAAAGAACAACTAGTGTGCAATGGATTTTTTTTTAACCTGTATTTACCCCTGTAAATGAGCAACAATTACTTATTATTGATCACCAAGGTTATAGCCATTGATTACAAAAGAATTCTTATGGATTATTATATTTTTTTCTTTGAAAAACGAAAAATCTTCCATATGCAAAATGAAGACTATAATCTTATGTTACACCGTATATCCTGTATTTGAACTAATAAGTACTAGGGTACATAGTACTGTACAATGTATGTAGTGGTGTACAGATGTCTATCTATCTATATACCAAGGCTACTTCCCCCATGGAAAGGGAGGTAGCCGAGACAGGACGACACACTCCCCATTTACTCATTCATTCAAACACAGTCATTCGCATCTTAACTCCAAAGGGGAGAACGGACAGATCATCACC
Organism: Coenobita brevimanus; assembly: GCF_032717465.1. Classification (NCBI taxonomy): domain Eukaryota; kingdom Metazoa; phylum Arthropoda; class Malacostraca; order Decapoda; family Coenobitidae; genus Coenobita; species Coenobita brevimanus. The sequence continues at coordinate 30,155,775 of NC_137019.1, forward strand.
GCACCACACCACACATGGGTCAACTGCGCAGTGCAATCAGTGACATCCGCAGCAGGACCCGACAGCAGAGCTGGTTTACCCCTGCCACATCATAATAGACCCATCTCCTTACTCGCACCTGACCTGACTAGCTAATCAGACCAAATGCAGGAGAATATCCCCTCAGGGCTGCGTCATCATTTATTCATTCACAATTTCTCTCCATTTATTTCTGTCATGCACAGCCACTCTTCCCTGCTCAACAGACATCCCTCTCGCATCCAGCGCTCTCTTCTCACTGTCCATCCATCCTATTCGTGGTCTCCCTCTCAGCCTTACACCTATCACATCAGATCTAGTTATCTTTTTCACAAATCGCACATTATCCATTCTCTCCATATGCCCAAACCATCGCAACACCCTCTGCTCAACTCTACCATCTCCCGAACAACTCCAGTTCTCCTTCGCACTTCATCATTTCACACTCGATCCATACGCATCACTCCACACATACTCCTCAGACACCTCATCTCCATTACATTCAAACTTTTCCTCTCTGCTACACCCATATTCCATGTTTCAGCCCCATATAACGCAGTCGGTACCACAACACCCTCATGCAGCCTTCTCTTTACATCCATTCTAAGTGAACGACATCTAAACACTTTTTTCCATTCCTCCTAGCACCTTTCCTACTTCATTTATTCTGAACTTCACTTCTGCATCTCTTCTTCCATCCATAGCAACATGCGACCCTAAATATTTAAAACACTCCACCTCCTCAAGCAACTCACCATTCAAAACTATATTCATCCCCCTACCATCTACCAACCTCATACACTTCATCACTTTACTCTTATTCTCATTTACTTTCAATTTCCTCCTTTCACACACCCTTCCAAACTCCTCTACCAACTGTCTCAATCTCTCCTCTGATGTACTAATCTCAAAATAATTATATTCCTGTCAATTATTTCCCCCCAAAAACTAACACCTATAAACACTAACGTGGGGTTGGGCCAACCCCAAGCATACTTTTCAGCACACAAAATACAAGCGAGCTGCACCACATTACCTCCTTTCATGAGCGGTTGTAGTGGCATGAAGGTACTGGGAGACCCAGCACCCTGGGCCTCTTATCTCCCTATGATCGCGTTATCAACTCCTTGGGGGGGGTCACCTCAACCCTACGTTAGTGTTCTAGGGTTAATTCTCTACCAATACCAAACTTGAACCAGGTCTTGCCTTTCAATTTTTGTACTTTTCTTAACATTGTTTCAAATGTGTCCAGGTAACATTTCATCCAGTCCCCACCACAAACGGTGGAGGTACAGGCACAGTCCAATATTGCACAGTTTATGGATTCACCAACTGTACCCTTAACATCCACACTCATTACCTGGCAGTGATCAGCTCCCGTGTACAGTCCTTTTGGGTCGCTTTCCTCAGGGATTATTTTTGCTTCACACACCTGCCGCGGACATCTCGCAGGGCATTTCCTTGTGTAGCGGTATGTAGAGTCACATATCCTGCATCTCGTAGGATTACCATGACCACCCAATGGGTTTTTTCTCCAGTTGTTGCCTGTAGTTGATGGTTTGTACTCTGTACATCCTCTTCCTCGTCCCCTACCTCGTTGCGACCATCTTCCAACCCTGTCAGCTTGCTTACCATTGTCGTGCCACTTGGAATATGTACAACCAGTTAGTAGAACATATGTTGCCCTGGGTTCGGCCTTTACAATACTCCCTGGTGCACCTACATCTCTCGATAGGACAGTCTGCGTTCCAAAGAATTTAATAAGTGAGGTAGACACTTGTTCTAGCAGAGTATCTTTCTTCTTGACGTCATCTCCAGTTACCACCTGCTGTCTGTCCTCCTATGATAAGCAAGCACAATCCAACAACCTGAATGCCAATATTGAGACTGATATATCTGTGCCATACTTCACTTTGGCATTAAACTTCTTGAACTCCAGTATATAATCTTCCATGGATATTGAATCATTCTTCCTGTGTTTATCAAACTCCGACCATGCATCATAGGCATTAACTAATTCATCTTTAGAGTATACTTTTTCCAAAAACGAAAGAAGTTTTGTGATTCCATCCTCTGCATCCAGAGTCACTATATCGAGTTCACTAAACACCTTGTCCCTCACTGAGCTGCCTTCAGGAAAAGACAAGACAACTGCTAAGCCTTGCTGCTGCTTTGTCAGTTTCGTAATATTCGTCCAGGCTTGCACCTCTATTTTCCAATGATCATATGGCTTTGAAGAACTGAAGGCAGGTGGATTTTTGTATCCCAGCGGGAGGTAAAGTCGTCCACCATGACTTCATTGTGTAGGGCTTAGAAATTCCTAAAGGGACAGGGTGGCAGATAGATGCTGCAGTTCCTGGGATGCCACTTAAAGATGACAGCTACCCTTCCACTTCTGTAACTCTCACTGAACTACGCTCTGCTACCATGGAGAGAATGGAGAACAAGTGAAGATCACGTTCTGGCTCATGACGATTTATTAATATCCAAACACAGTCAGAGTACTTCTTGACAGCATGGCTGCCCCTGTCCAACTAACTCTAAACAACCTTAAGTTGCTCATAATATCAGTACAAAGTGAATCTTACAAACCAGTGATACTAACCATAATAGAGAAATCAACATACAAATGAAACAAGGGTAGTTAGATGATTCATATATAAAGGCATATGAAAAATGATAACCGAATGAACCAAATATTAACCCTAGGTGTCCCGATAACGTATGGATACATTGCAATGTTTTGTCACGGTGAATCCTGATAACATATCCAAATGTTTTTCAATTGCGAGGTCCATCACCTCCACAATTTTCAAATTTCGGGCGTGATTTTTGGTACATAGACGCCGGACACCCTCCTCTACCTACCGCCAGGGGGGACACTGGCGTACCTCGCGTGACCTCCCCCCCCCCCGACGCCATTGTTTCGGCAACTCACCTGTTAACAGTGATCTGGCCAGTAAAGACATGTCACGTCACGGTACGAAATTCAAGGTGAGAGTGATTCCCCAATCGATGGCAATGTGAAGGACAAAGATTATGTGGCACCAGTGCAAGAAAGGAGCAGTGATGAGGAGGTAATGTCACCAAGGAAGGTGTGGTAGTTGATGTGTTCAGTGAATGAAACAGCATTTATATCGCCTATATTATTGTGTGAAAACCATTATATTCTTGTACTTCATTTAAATTCACACCAAATGAACAAATATCTACCTATTCTGAGTGGTTTGCAATAGTTATTGCTACATAGAAAACGCAACACTCGCAGCGCGGCTCGAGAATGCGGCACCAGGTATTTAAAGGGTCACCTGTTTAGACCACTTCTAAGCTCAGGTGAGCACTTTGGGAGGGATTTTTCAGTGTTTCTCATAAGCAAAGGATTTAGCCAAAAAAATTTTTTTCCAAAATCTGCCGGGATGGGGAGGGGGCAGTGGTGAAAAATCAGCCGGGACGCGGCAGGTTAAAGCAATTGTACGTAATACATATGTATTGAATTTGTACATAGTTAACAAGAGTTGGTATCAAAATACTGGCAGGCCGAATATTTTTTCACTTCCATGCTCACTTCCCTGTTTCTTATCACTGCTTTCAGGGAACCAGCAACCTTTCTTCCATGTACCTTCAACCACTTCACCCTCTAAACTTCCATCCTTACTCATCACACTACCCAAGTACTTAAACGCACTCACATTTTCCATTTCCTCCTTATCCAACCTCACTGTACATTCACTGACTTAATTTCTTACTTACAGTCCTTACATTCATCTTTAGATTCTGTTTCTTACACACTCTTTCAAACTCATCCATGAAGGTTGCAGCTCCCCTTCATCTCCAATTATCAATACCGTTTCACCTGCAAACAACAGGACAGGGAGTTTCCAAACACTGCCCTTTCTCATTAGGGCTGCTTCAACATCCACTGCCCTATCTTGTATCTCTCTTATAACCCATCCTTATACAGATTGAACATAACCATGAAGACATAACACATCCCTGTTTCAATCCAACCTTCAAATAGAAAAAAATCACTCAGTTCACTATCCACACATACTGAGCCTTGGCACTCTCATACATACTCTTCGTGGTAATCGAAAACTTCCCATTTACTCTATATATTCTTAATACTTTCCACAATCCTTGTCTACTCACTATGGGCAATTTCTCAGAAGCCACAGAAAATTGCTTGTTTTCAAACCTTTACATATCGGAAACTACTGCGCTCAAGGAAACGGGTTGATGACCATTTTGCTCCACACAGCTTCCTCTTGCGAATGAAAGTATCACCAGGTCTCTAGGTCTTTGTGTTGATGAGTAATGACGTGAGGAAAGGAACTAATTTTCGCCACTAAAGCAGCGAGAAAGTAGGATGTGTTTGTGCATCTGACTGCAGTGCCGACTATGTCTTTGCTCTCAGTGTGATAACTTACTCCACGACTAGATAAACTAGACATTGTTGCATTCAAGCCATACCTTATGGCATTATCACTGAGCCCTATTCTTGTATCCCCGAAAAGAGGCTTGGCAGGGGTGGGTGATGCAATTGGCTATTGGCAGCGTGGACTGAATCAGACAAAGAGGAACCTGAAGAAAGCGTTGTACACCTGGCAAAGGCAAGGAACAGATTGCCTCTCACCTATGTGGTGTAGAGAGACTCCCTCCCTACCCTTTGGTGGTGAGGTGACATGGCGGCCAGTTCAAATGGTGGCGCTACCCAGCGGTCCCGTAGCAGCCCCATTGTGACGACGTGTACACATTACCCTGTGGATGCGGGTTAAGGAGTCCTTGGATAACCATGCGGTTAATTTTGTTTCTGTTTGGCAAATAGTGTGAGGTTAGTTTTCCTTGGTATAGTTTTTTATCTCTAATAATTTGGATACCATTCCATCTAGATTTAGAGAAAATCAGCTTATTCATATTGTTTTCATATTTTACATTGGTTGTGTAATATCCTCCTATTTTTAAGTCCCTTCTGTCCGTGTCATTTTTTTTTACTTATAACCCTATGCCTTTGTAAAAAAAAAAAAAAAAATTCTCTCTTTGTCTGATCTTTTATCATTCATAATTTTTTCTTCTTCCCTCTTTTCCTATAGTAATCCCCATCTCTCATGAGTTAAGCATCTTTTTATCCATACGTTTCTGAATTCCTCCGATTCCTTGAATTTATTAGCATTTTTTAATACCTCTTCTACTGTGTTCACACTTTGGAAGGTTACTTTGAGGGGCCTTGACCTATTTCACTCATATATCCCTAGTCTTTTAAATTCGTCTACATCTTTCTTGCAGATCTCCTCTGATACTTCTTTCAGTTTGTTCATTATGTTTACCATATCCTTTTTGTCTGTACAGTAGAGATTCTATTTCTTATTTCTTCCTCATCTCTACCAGTGACTATAGATGTGTTGAGCTCTGCTGATTCCTTTATCAGCTTTGGGCTGTTTCTTATGATTTATTTCACTTTCCTTCTTACGCTTTTTTGCCTCAGCCTTGTTTTCTAAGCCTTGCTTCACTTTTATGACCTCTGCATAATTATGTACATTTTACTTCATCTGTGCAATTTCTCATAATTTCATTTGCCTGAGTTATCTTTTCTTCAATATCACTGCCTTGTTCTACAGACTACCTGCATGCCTAATTCCTTCTGTATCATTTTTGAACTCCTCCAAAACTCTTTCATTGCTGACAGCTGTACTCCCCATTTCACTCATTTTCCTTTTCAGAGACTTTACTTCAGCAGACAACTCATCTATTGTTGTGTCTTCTGTTTATTTCTTTATTAATTCCCCAATTTTTTCCTTCTGTAGATGTAGTTCCTTTCTGATTGCCACTGTTTCCAAATGAAAAGTTTCTTCCAGTTTGTTCACTTTCTCCAATAATTTGTTAAGTGTCTCCATTTCAACCAGTTCTCCGTATTCATCATTATGTTTTTTACTTTTATCTCTTCTCTCCCTTCTCTTACCTAGAGTCACTTCTGGAAAGGACGCCATCATACGGAACGATATAATTTCTGCTTACAATCTGGCATCTCCTTGCTACCAGTCTGAGGTATGACAACACCCTGGTGCTTGCTTTCTGCCGTCAACGAATTCCATGGAGCTCTGATTTTCGATATATACTTTCTTTGGACTTCAATTATTTGCTTATACTTGCTCTACAATATTAAATCATCTTTTAATTTATCATAGTACCGAGCTTGGCTCATTACAGGTACACTTACTGTAGATATGACGAGTAGCAGAGCGCAGCAAGTGTGTGTTTGTGTGTGTGTGTGTGTGTGTAAGAGAGAGAGAGAGAGAGTCAGAATAACATCAGCCAAACTTGATTATAATAATTCTGCCATATATATATATATATATATATATATATATATATATATATATATATATATATATATATATATATATATATATATATCCCAGTCTCTCTGTTTTTTCAGGATTAGCTTGGACTCATGACTCAGGATTGTATTCTAAGTGGTTTCACAAAATTCGCACATCTCTTCATTATCGATCTACTCTGCATGTTACACCTCTTTATTCTACTGAACAGTGTATTACTGATGCAAGTTATGCCGATAGAAACACGATATAAATTACACACAGTAGAATACTGATACATAATATGATTATCAAGCCGGTAGGCGATGAGGGTCAACTTGAGGAAGACCAAGCTTTGTCAGCGACCGAAAGTGAGTTTCGACACTGAAAGTCAATTCTTTATAGAGATACTACAGTGCAACATTCCTTCCAAGACTCATGTCCCTGGGTCCATCACCTTTGGAGCCTTAACATTTCGCACGAGCAAGGTCGTAAATTTAGTTTTTTTTTCATTGTTTCTGCACATGATGGCTTTTGACCCCTAACCTGGCAGACACAGGTTATGCATGTAGGACGCATTCATGTAGTACTCAATAACGTTTATTAGCATGCAAAGTTTCATTCGATTCCATCCACCCATTGTGGAGTTAGGGAACCTGAAACTTGCGAAATGGCCCACCAGAGGTACAGTCGCGGTCATAAATAATCACCTATCCTCCGGTACCCCTTGCCTCAGGCTGGCTTTTTAATGCGTGGCAAGTCACAGTGGAGTCAGAGGGGCTGAGAGGGAGGGGCCAGAGAGAGAAGGGAAGGTGAGTGGGGGGACGAGTGATGGTGCGGGGGTGGAGAAAGGGAGGGGAGGTAGAAGAGGGAGAGTTACAGGCGAAGTTGTAGTCACATTATTTGTCAATTTTCTTTCATTCCGGGCGTAATATACAGGAGTTAATACTGTATTTGGTTGATAATGCTGCATTACACCTTGTATAGCAGCGCCAGGAAACAAGCTTTAGATAGGTGGTGATATCAAGGGCTGGCTCGTGGGAGGAATATACTGACGTGACAGATCGAACATTAGTGCGGAGCCAGACATTTCTGTTTATCAGCATATTTTGACTTCTGACGCAGAATGGAACCTTGATGGCTTTGACTTCCGTAATGTTTATATAAGAAACGTCCTCTACCATTACACGTAAATAAATTTTGGAACTAAATATCATACGCAATCTTTGACACGGCTGTGTCCACAGTATATATCATCATCCTCTTTCTATACAGTATACTCCTTCTATACAGTCACCATTGTCAACTGTGTTATAGCATCTCTATATGAAAAAGCTACTTAAAGTAACTGCACCTAAAAGGTAAATTTGATATCTGTGCACATGGGTGGATATAATAACGATATCTCTCATAATCTGTTAGAAAGAAAATGAAACAAAATCCTACCCAAACTCCCCAAATATATCTGTCAATGTTTACCTACACTGGTCAAGCCAAAGCAACCAGGAAAGCCTTAGTAAATAGCCCAACTTCCTTTAGCCTTAATAACCTAATGCAGTCTTCGCGGCACCGAGGAAACAATGTTGTTGATGGTTTCCTGGTTTCGTCTGAACAGCCCCCATTCGTCCTTGGTGTGCTGGAGGAGGCGGGCCCGTGTCCTCTCGATCTTCGGCTCCCACGCGTTGACAGTCTGGACCCACACAGGCTTGATGGCTCTGGACTAATGTTTGATCGGTCACGTCAGTATATTTCTCTCACGAGCCAGCCATTGACTATCTAAAACTTATTATCTGACGCCGCTATACAAGATGTAATGCAGCTTTAGCTACCGAATATTAACTCCTTTACATCATGCCCTGAATGAAAGAAAAAGAGACATATAATGTGACCACCACCTAGTATATCATTCTCCCTTCTCTACCTATCCTCCTTCCCATCCCTCACCCTACCCCCGAACCATCACTCATCCCCCAACCCACCTTCCCTACTCTCTCTGGCCCCTCCTTCTCAGCCCCTATTACTCCAGTGTGACTTGCCGCGCATAATGGATCCTGCCTGAGTCTCGGAGTACCAGAGGATAGGTGATTATTTATGACCACGACTTAAGTACTAGGTGGTGCTGCCACTGACTGGAAGTGAGTTTTGACACTGAATGTCATTTCTGTATGGAGGTACTCCAGTGCAACATTGCACCCAAGAATCATGGCCCTGGCTTAATGATCTTCGGAGCTTTAGTATTTTGCGCGAGGATAATCGTGTTTTTAGTTATTTTCACCTTTTTCACATTTGAAGACCATTGGCCCCTGATCTGGCCAATGTAGCACATAGATGTACAGTAGACAGCTGTAGCACTAGTCAATGTCTTTAAGCATGCAAAGTTTCATTCAGTTTCATCAAACCACTGGGGAACTGGGGGGGGGGGGATTTTTGAAAACTGGCATTGGTTGCTAGGGATGCTGAGGCCAGTCTTTGCAAGGCTGCCAGTAAAAACCTAGAGGAAAGAGACGAATAAAGGTGGCATACTTCTGACAAGGAATGACCTCAACACTTTGCCTAAAGAAGTCAGAGCTTTCATGACCAATGGTAATGCTTCTGCAGCTCAAAACGTGAAAAGTACGAAAAAAAAAAAAAAGTTTTTTTTTTTTTTTTTTTTTTTTTTTTGTCGTTGCTAGACAACAAGTAGTTGCCTAGCAACCAAAACTTGCAGAAACAAGTAGGTCATAGGCTGGCCATTGTTTCAAAGTTTGGTTGGAATTGGTTAATTCTGAAGGGCAGAAGTGCCTGCCGCAATTAAACAAGAAACCAAGCATGAAAGTGTGACTTCCAATAAAGACAGCATGAACTGGCCAATAGATCACTAAAGATGAGGAGCAACGAAGCATGCTATGCCACTGAGTCATGTATTTAAAGAGTAGATAAATGTAAGACCATGTTTTTCTTTGGGAGGGGGAGGGAGGTGGCTGTATTTGTCACTGAGAGTCTGTATAGGTCATTCAGTGAGCCTAGACAGGGTGCTAACATGTGAGGACACATGGAAGGACATACTACTGCACTCTCTTAAATGTTCGCATCTGTGTGAGATCAAGCTCAGCATATAACGACTGGAAGATGCACGCGTTAGTGGCTTGAGCACTGGAGACCTCATCAGTCTAAAAAAAAAAAAAAAAAATACTGTGCACGTGGCAAAAAGGGGGTTGATTAAGCTATATGTTTAATATTTTAACTCTGCCTAAAACTGTGGTTATTTATTCTTAAATACTTACTTGTAACAACAAAATAACACCAAAAATGGTGTTAGTCAAGAAGTGCAGTGGAATGGATGTTGAGCCGTAGCATTATCATCTGGCACTGAGCTACGCGAAATATCTGGAAATGGACGAAGATCTCGTCCAAGTTGGAATCATAGAATTACAGCACTTAAATCTCATACTACCAGGATTTCTCCCAACAGAACCAGATCATCTGGTTTTAAAACGTTCATTCTGATGGCATATTTTCAAATACGGAGACATAACATGGGGCGGCCCTGTCAATTTCCCATTATTTTTTGGTCGCAAAGTGTTATACTCAAGTAAATGTCAACGACTTGGCGAAGCCACATCAGACCACACCACACATCACTCATGTAATCCTCTCACACCACACCACACTACACATCATACAATATAATCCTCTCACACCACACCACACCACTCATCATACTACAGTATATCACTGTTTCACACACATAACACCACACATCATACCATATCATCTTCTCACACCACACATCATATCATATCATTCATACCACACCACACATCATACCATATCATTCATACCACACCACACATCATACCATATCATCCAATATCATCCTCTCACACCACACAACACCACACATCATACCATATCACCATCTCACACTACACCACACATAGTACCCCATCATTCTCTCACAGCACCCTAAGGTACCCAGGGGAGGGGAGACCATCAAAGGTCCCACCATCCGCCACTTTCCCGGCGGCTACCAAGCAAGATGCCTGGAGCCACCATCTGACTCACTTCTTCATTTTTGCAACATTCTCGGCCTTTCCTCTAACTCACTCTCTATATCTGTTCAGCATTAACTCTGCTCCTCTAAATCTCACCTTCTTTTCCTCACTGAGACTCGGACATTTGAAGCAGTAGCAAACCCTTCTCAGTATCCTCCTACATTCTCCATACTCATTTCAAACCCAAAGGTGGCTGTTCTGCATATGTATGCAACAACATATCTGGCTTTCGCATTGAATCTTCAGAATTCTCTACTCTCTGCCTTTGGCTCTCCTGTCTTTCACTGTCCAAATATATCTGTGCCGTTTACTTATGCCCTAACTCTACTGACTATGAAAAATTCTTCGAGTATCTTACATCTGGGATGAAAGACATCCTATCAATTTCTCATTTCTCTGAAATCTCCATTGTAGGTGACTGCAATGTTCACTAGTGCCTCTGACTCTCCTCTCCTTTCACTTATCCACCCGGTGAACAAGCCTATATCTTTTCTATCTATAAGACTTAGAGCAGCTTCTACAGAACCCTACCCATATCTCTGACCTCCTTGGAGAGAGTTCCAACATACCCGACCTCTTCCTTACATCTAATTCTTCTGCTTTCACTGTTAATAATTTCTCTTCGTTTGGGTTCTCCGATCACAACCTTATCCCCTTAACTTGTCCTATCACTCCAGTAAGGCCTGTAGGCCTTTCAAAGGAACGACAGCTGTGGCAATTTGGAGCTACTCATTGGGAGGCCCTCAGGCAATACTTCTTTGATTTTCCCTGGAATGGTTATTGCATCCATGGCCAAGAGCCATCTGAGTGTGCATTGTGCATAACGGAGGTTTTTCTTTCAGGCATGGAACATATATTTCCATCTCATATCCTGTGACTTATGAAAAAAAAAAAAAAAAAAACTTGGTTTAATCACGCTTGTTCTAATGATGTCCACAAGAAGAAGCCCTACAAAAGGTACTGGAGCCCATGCACCCCCGAATCTTATTTCTTTCTTGTTTCTGTCCGGAATCATTATAAGTTTCTTCTTCGCTCTGCTAAAAATAATTTCATTCGTACTAAATGCTCTGACCTTGCAGACTCAGATTCTACCCACTTCTTCTAGTACCTTGCCAAAAAACTTTCAAACAAATTAACTCATCATCCTTCCCTCCTCTTTTCCACTCTGATTGCTCTGTAGCTATTTCTTTTCCTGTTAAAACAGAACTCTTCACTCAGCCTTTTTCCTACAAATCCAGCTTAGAAGATTCCAGTGCTGTTCCTCCTTCACTACATTTATTTTCAGCTGATGTATTTTCTGCCATCACTGGCCTCAGCACTAACAAGGCATATGGGCCTGATGGGGTCTCTCCTCTTGTCCTCAAGTGTGTTGTCACCTCTGCGATCCACACTTGCGTGGTCAAAAGAAGCAAAAATCAAGTTACTGGTGATGACCAGTGTGCTGGAACGGTCGGGAACTCAGACTGACGGAGACTCCCACTAGCGGCCTCTTCGGTAGTGTGTACTACATTTCAAATGGTTAAGAGTGGCAGCATACCAAAATGACGGGGTCAGTCTCCAACTCGGCCAACCCAAGCCCAACCCTCGCAATTTCCCCCAAAATGCTTCTGTGGTTACACATTAACAAACTACTAGGTAAGCTCTATACCAGCAGTTCTCAAAGGTTATACAAACAATAAAGTTCGAGTGGGAGGAAATGTGTATTAACAAGACCAAAAGAAAGGTAGAAATCTTCCTCAGCTGCTAACCTCACAGATTAAACCTGAATCAGTTGGCACATTGTATAATATATATATATATATATATATATATATATATATATATATATATATATATATGGTCCTAATATCAAATCCACAAAACTTAGCTCTTTTGTCCCAGTCCAATATGTTTCTTCATAATCGTCCCTCTGAGCACACAGTTCACTGGTCCAATCTTCTCATAATCCCGACCTTGACTTCCACACTGGGACCTTTACTCACTGGGACTGACCTCCACACGTCCACTTTGACTCACTCACTGGTACTTCAACCTCCACACTTGGACCCGCTAGAAATCAATGTGTACAATGAATAACTACTCTCCCCAATGAAAGCAGTCCCTTCACATGATAAAGAAAGTCTCATAATAAACATGAGTTACAACACTCGGCGCTCGAGGTTCTCAAAGCAAGTAGGAAACCTCCAGGAGGGGGAGGGGGAGGATGATGACAGTACCAACCACTCGTCACATATCTCGGCCGGTGAGCGAGTGAAACACCAGTCTACTCGTGTGGAAACGAGGAGAGGAGAATGACGGCTTATGCAATTTAAAATTCTCATTATTACAGACTCGTGATAGACTCAATGTGATGTCTTTCCCCTTACAATCGATTACCTGAAAAAAATTATATTCTCTAGTTATAATAATTACTCACCAACACCTCTCTCTTTACATCCTTTCATCAAAAAACAATAAAAATCATCGTGTCTTACATCACTGCGCACACGTACATTATGCTGGATTACGTGACCATAGGCACATGTTCCCATCCACTCGAGATTTTATATTATAAAGAGACTTAATACTAATAAATTACAGTAGGAAAAAAAATGACTTAGTAACTAGATAACTTAATCTATGTTCTGATCACGTTCGCATGGCAACAACCATACCCTGGCCACACACTCACTAAACCAACTTTTGGTCATATAAAATGAACTAGATACAACTCATTATCACTTCCGGGCACTACACAAGAACTTGATTCTGTGCTTATACCCTGCCGAGGTAATCTCTTTTTGTACCCCCTCCACAATATGTCTACCCCTGATGTATATATGTCCCCCCCCAATGCATACATGCCCCCACTAAACTTGCTGACTTAGCACGCTTTCCCAGGACCTGAAGCCTGGGAAGAAGGCGTTATTGCATCAGTTCTTAGCAGGCAGCCAAGACGGGCAGACTATTTTACTGTGAGCTTGTAATAAACTCCTTATCTAGCTGTTTGTACACGGAGTTTCTATCACCAAAGTATAGCAAGTTACATTTGGTAGCAGCGGTGTTTCGAACCATCAGATACTGACCGCCTCCACTGATTTTTAGTGACATCACAAGATACACGACGTCTCGCATCTCCCAGCCTCGCACCTTCTCAGTGCCTCTAGTGGTGTAATCCCTGGCTGTGCTTTCCGAGTGTACAATTTTTCTCACCAGTGCTCACCTCTCAAACAACCCCACCCACACGCCTTGTTCCTGACCGCAAGTGTCACCGTCGCTGACCTACGCACCTGTTGCACCTGTTCCCAGCACCTGTTCCCAGCACCTGTTCCGAACTCATCATAACTCCTGCCCCCATGGTGCCACTTATCACTGTCTGCCCACTGCCTGCCCCCCACCATTCTCTGCATTTCCAACTCAACAGCTCTACACCTGCCTTGAACCGACATCTGCCCTCACAACCCACCACTGGCCCCATCGCCGCCACGCCCTGCCGTCACCCGCATCTGGTCTGCATTACGGAGCCTCCTAAGACCGCCACTCCCTGCCGGTGACTCATCGCGGCGTCTCTTCTCCTCTTCGCCCAGCTGTCTCTCCACCACCGCCCCGCCTCGCCCCGCCCAGCCCCGCCCCGCCCCGCCCCAGCTCAGCTACGCCCAGCCACCCCTGCACGTCATACATCTCGACACTCCCGTCTCTACTGTGTAACTATAGTATATCTTTCCTTTCTATAGAGATTATCCTCGATTTTCTCTACAGATTGGATATTGTAAATATTCCATCTCATTTCCATTACCCCGTTTTCATCTTCACCTACGTTATTTATATACCATCTCATCCTTCGCCTTTTATTTAAACCATCCGTCCCCGCACCTTCATTCATTTTCACACCTACTCGTGTATTCCATTCTCTCATTGTTATATTATACATTTCCACCTACGTATCCATCTTCATCCTTTCATTTGCCATTGCCGCATTAAATGTCATACTTTCCACGTCACCCGCTTAACACCAGCCCTCTCGACCCGGAAACATCACCTGATCCTACCCCGTCTGCCGACTCTAACACAATCACTCATTTACGAAGTGGCAAAGAGTACCACCGCCCTGTACCTGAGACTCCCGTTTCACTTCCTGCAGAATCACTTACTACCCATCCTACACTCGTAAATCCAGATACCTCCTCCTCTACCCCTGCCTCTACACTCCCTTCTTCTTCCTCTACTCCTTCCCCTGTCATTCCCTCTCCTGCCTCCCTTCATACCCCGTCTTGCTCGCCCTTAACTGCCACTACCTTCTCTCTCTCCCACACCTCTCCTGCCGCCACTTCTGCACTTCCAGCCTTGGCCAACCCTCCACAGTCTATCTATCTCGACAATGCCAATCGTCCCAAATTTACCGGCCAGGACTCAACTTGATCTGTCTATGATTTCCTCAGTGAAGTCGAAACAGAAATGCACAATAGACAAATCACCGATGAATCACTCAAAGTAGCCTACCTCATGGGTCGCTTGCACCACGGCAAATCGGACATTGGATCCGCGATCCGTGCAGGACATTTCGATAGCATTCGTACCTTTGCTGATTTTCGTATGGAACTCATCAGCCTTTGTTGCCAGCATTCAAATACCGCGTCTCTCATGGGATTCATTAATCTCCTAAACCAACTAGATGAGGACTTGAGGGTCCCAGCGCAACATGCCAAGCTCCGCGAAGCTGCCGCCGCCATGAAAGCAACTAGTAGCGAGATGCTCCAATTACTGGTAGGCACGAAATGGTTAGAAGACAAGAATGGCGTTCCAATGCTTTCACTCACCAACATTGCTGACTTGATTGGTTACCTGAGATTCCTTCACTGGCTTATTCCTCAACAGCAAGAGCTAGCCTTGGAAATTGGTTTCAATCCAGGAGATAAAATTATTTAGGTCACTAAAGCCATTCATGAAAGAACAGGTTCGAACTACACGCGTCAGGGCACCACCCAACCCTTGGCCTCCTCAGTCTGTCACACCTCCACTACCCCAGACCAATCTCGCTCCCGTCCCACCACACGCGGCAGACCTGCCACACATCGTTCTCCTACCGCAGGTCGTGATCAATCTAGTGCCCGACGGAACAGACAATCTTCGATTCTTTGCTGGTACTGTGGTCATCCTGGACATCGAGCATCCAGTTGCGAACGTACATACAGACGTCCTCACTCCCAAACCAGACAGCGTACGCCTTCCCGCTCACGTCGTCCACACTGCAAATACCACAAATCAAGCACGACTCACACCACTGAGGAATGTCGTTACCTCAACCGCCAACAGTCGGGGGAAGTGCCGCGCCCGTATCGGACCAATATCACGTAGAACCAGACACCCAACTCCCCATCCGCCATGTAGGTCCCATAACATCCTCGGGTTTAGTCATTCTCGGAAGCAGTCATGACATACCAACGTCATTCTTCTTGGACACAGGATCTATAGTAAATCTCATCTCCGAAAATTCCTTACAAATTATTCATCGACATCACAACCACGTCAGTTTCCTAGAATCACCAGACATTCGCCTATGTGGTGTCGAAGGCTCAGAGTTTAAGGTTAAGGGAAGAGTCACCCTTGAAGTCAAACTCCACAGAGATTTGCCCCCTATCCCCATTGAATTTCATGTCACTAATGACTTGCAGTATCCCGCAGATGCCCTTATTGGTTTCTCCACCATGGCACAACACTCCATTGCATTATTACCTGCTTGTGGTAGTATAGACATTTCTGGATTCCCGGTTTACACTATGGAATGTCCCCGTCCTGTTCTTACGAACAAATCAGTCCTTCAATTACCTCTGTCCCTATCACTACCAAAAAGTCCAACCCAGCCCAAACCACCACTATCATCATCTGAGAATACAGAGATCATTCCTTTACTGACTGCGAGCAAGGACATAAATTCCTCAATGTCTCTTGATACATCACCTCAGCCTTCGAACATGGCTCTTACCTCCTCTCCCGACAACACTGTCGCTGACTCAGACATGTCTCAATTACTTGCCTCACATGGTGTGAATGATCTTCTCCAACACGCAGAGACGAAACGTGCAGTAACGAATACGTGCACAATTTTGTTACCGCATGAGTTCACCAAAGTCTCTGTTTGTGTTGCCGGTGTGAAAGAAGGAGTGGATGTATTAACACTACCTGAGACGTGTTGTGTGAATGGCTTGACTTATGAGTCAGCGTGGTGTACAGTCTTAGAGGACAGTTTATGCTACCTGTACTTGCTCAATGTCACAAATGCTCCACTAAAACTTAAAAGTGGTGTAAAGATTGGAGACTTCCTAGTATACCCAGCGCCCGTAAAGGTGTGCCAGGATTCCTCAATTCCTACTATTCAGACTGATGATAGTACGCCAATCGGTGTATGTACTATTAACTCTACGGGATCTGCGCTGACATATTCACCCGATATGCTCTCACATCTCACTTGCACAGATTTCCCAGAAAATACGCCTCAACTCCTCGACCTTCTGACCTCGTACAGAAACGTGGTTGCCTTACCCGGTGAACCGATGGGTAGAACAGACCTTGTCAAACATATGATTGAACTACTACCAGGAACTCAGCCGATTTACATACCAGCGTATCGATTTCCTCACAGCCAGAGAAAGCAGACAGATCAAATGGTACAGAACATGTTAGACCAAGACATTATTGAACCCTCCGTCAGTCCATGGAATAGCCCACTTTTCTTAGTACCAAAGAAGGACGGCAACTTTAGACCAGTAGTCGACTATCGTAAGGTCAATTCTGTCACCGTTCCAGACCGTTTCCCATTACCCATCCTCACTGATTTGCTAGAATCCCTTGGTGAAAATAACGTAGTCTTTTCATCTTTAGACCTCCTCAGCGGGTACTGGCAGGTCGAAATGGAAGAGTCCTCTCGCCCAGTTACAGCCTTTAGCACCCCTTCCGGACATTTTCAGTTTAAGAGATTCCCTTTTGGTCTTAGAAATGCTCCTTCCATGATCATGCGACTTATCCATTCAGTCTTCAGCGGTATGATGGGACACTCTCTTTTTGCTTACCTAGATGATATCATTGTTGTGAGTAAATCCATCCCTGATCATTTTACCAAACTCCAGCAAGTCTTTGAACGCCTCCAGCTCGCAGGCCTGAAAATCAATCTCAGTAAATGTGACTTCCTGCGAAAGAAAATCAAATTCCTAGGCCATGTCGTAGATGCACAAGGCATTCATACTAATGAGGATAAAACTAAGGCGATTATTAACTTCCCAGAACCTACCACTACCGAAGATGTACGAAGTTTACTGGGCCTCAGTGGCTATTATCGTCGATTCATACGGGATTATGCAAAGATCGCCTCTCCTCTGACCCACTTACTCAAGCAGAATGTGCCCTTTGTTTGGACTAATGACCAGTCACAGGCCTTCAAAAGCTAAAGACAGCTCTTGTAAATGCCCCTGTTCTAGCGTTCCCTGATTATACCACACCCTTCCTTCTTTGCACAGACGCCTCAGGCACTGGACTTGGTGCCGTTTTGATGCAACTCGATGAAGCATCAAGGAAGCGCGTAATAGCGTATGCTAATCGCACCCTTACAACCGCTGAACGTAACTACAGTGTCACGGATCTCGAAACGCTAGCGGTAGTCTGGTCCTTGAAACATGTCAGAGATATAGTCTATGGTTATCCAGTGCATATCCAAACAGACCACCTTCCACTATGTGATTTGTTCAAGAATCGCAACCTAACAGGTAGGCTAGCTCGATGGTCTGTCATCATCCAGGACTTTAATCCCACTTTTCAATATGTACCAGGCAAGTTGAATGTAGTCGCAGACGCATTCTCACGTCAGGTAGCAGCAGCTATAACATCACTGCAGCCCGAAGTAACTGAAAACACTACACTAACGTCAGAAGTTGTTTGAAACTTTCAGTGCCAAGACCCCAACTGGTCCAAAGTCATTTATTTCCTAGAATATGGCGATGCCTCGACCTTACCTACTCTGCCAGTATCACTAGGTGAGTTCATGCTAGATGATGATCTCTTGTACAGGAAAACACTGCTAACAGGCAAAGATATGCCCAATCGCGAAGTACGCCAACTTGTTGTCCCCACTGCCCTGATACCAAAGGTTCTTCATATTGGTCATAATACTCTTTAAGCTTCCCATCCAGGTAAAGACCGATGCTTGCGCCAAGCACGTCTCAAATACTATTGGCCAACCATGCGCCGCAATATCAATGCCCACTGTGACTCTTGCCTCTCCTGCCACCGCCACAAAGGATCAACCGGCTTACCAGCACCTCTCTTACAATACTCAATCCCGTCACGACCATGGGAAACTGTCTCAATCGATCTCTTAAAACTACTTCTCACAGAATCTGGCGCTGAGTACTTGTTCGTAGCGGTCGACCACTTCTCCCGCTACTGTGTCCTCGTACCCCTCTCCAACAAGACCGCGAAGAGCGTTGCACGGGCCTTTGTAGATCACGTAATTTGTCTGTTCAGTACCCCTCATACCATTCTTACTGACAACGGTACAGAGTTCAACAATAGCCTTCTAGATGAGATCTGTCGCCGCTTTTATATCAGTAAGTGCAATGTCGTGCCTAACCATCCGGCTTCCAATGGCCTTGTAGAACGCCACAACCGAAAAATCTTAGAGTGCCTCAGACATCTAGGCTCCCATAGTTCGTCCTGGGATGACTGGATTCCCCAAGTGGCATCCTCCATCAATAGCTCCATCAATGCATCCATTGCTGAATCTCCCTTCTTCGTCCTCTTTGGTTTTGACAAGGACCTCCCATACTCTTTCTCATCCTCAAAGCCAGAACCCATCTACAACATGGATGATTATGTTAAACTAAAATTGGCCAACTTCCAGACAATTCACCAATATGTCCAATCCACTTTGGCTTCCTCTCAGGAGGACATGCTGCAGCGCCAACATAAATCCGCCTCTCCTGTCACCATCAATGTAGGCGATCTTGTCTTTGCTCATTCCCATACGCGTTCCTCTAAGTTGGATGACAAATTTACAGGGCCCCACCGCGTCCTCACTCAACAAGGCAACAAATTTCACCTCCAGGACCTGTCCACTAAGGACACCAGATGGGTCCACGTCAATGACTTAAAGCGAGCACCCCGTGGCCTCGTGTTGGAAGAGTCACTTACACAACCTCCTGCCCCCTCTTCCTCTCCACACATCCCTCAGTCTACTTTGTCTCCACCTATCCCTCAGTCTCCTTCCTCTCCACCTCCACCTGCTCATTCATCAACCAATCAATATCGGTCCAAACTGCGCTCTGCCCATCAACCTCTTCACGACCTCCCCCATTAACTCTACCCTGATTTTCTAGGTACGATGTTAGCGATCTCCCTGCTGGCAGTGCTGACCCTCCTGGGGTCTGGGTCAGGTCAGGATGATGGTGGAGTACGTCCCGGGGCCTTGGTCGGCTCAGGAGGCGAGGTCTCCCTGCGCTACGATCTTGCGCCCCTGGCCGACGTAGCCATTGCCCTACCTGCCTACGCGCACCAGCTCCACGGACTCAGGATCCATCTCACGGCCCTCATGGGGACACACAACCCGAATGAGTATCTCTATAACCTTTTCCTACCACTCTCCTGGCAATTGCAATACATAAGTAACAGATTCACTGAGCTCAATGACACATTTTCCATTCAGACACCCGTGGGTCGTTCTCGTGTGAAACGAGGTCTCTTCGACTTCGGTGGTGAGATTCTGAGTGGCTTGTTTGGCGTTGCTACAGCCTGTGACATTTCTGGCTTCAAATCTGATCTCACTCATTTCGCTTCAGCCCTAGAATCACAAGGCCGAGTCATTAAAATCCAACACACTATGTTACAGAAGCTCACGACCCAACTCAATGAAGTCACGTCCACTCTAAACAATTTCACTGATATCTTACAACGCCACCTTTCAGGTCTCAACGTTATCTCTCAGTTCTTCTACCTCAAACTCAACATGGATAATCTCCAACTGGCCATTGACTCTCTCCTGTCTCAAGTCTCTACCTTGGTTCGTATCCTGGTCGATGCTATCAATGGACGTGTCGCTGCCGACTTAGTACCTGTCTCCGCTCTCCGTTCTGTCCTGAAATGGGCTCACTCCACCTTCGGTCTCTCCTCAGTCCTCCCCTACTCCTCCCTTGAATATTATTATCCTGTTCTCGAAGCCACTCTTCTCCGCTCTCCATTCTGTCCTGGAATGGGCTCACTCCACCTTCGGTCTCTCGCCAGTCCTCCCCTACTCCTCCCCTACTCCTCCCTTGAATATTATTATCCTGTTCTCGAAGCCACTCTTCTCCCCACTTACGTCGTCGTCCATATTCCTCTCCGTTCTGCCATAACCTTTAACCTTTTCCACATCATTCCCTTCCCTTTCCGCCACAACAACTCCTTGTTACAAGTATCTGTTCCTTCAGAATATTTCCTCCTCTCCCATGATCATCTTTCAGTTGCTTTCCTTTCTTCCACAGACCTCCAGCAATGTTCCTCCCTTACTCCGACCTCTCGTCTCTGTGCTGCCCACCTTTTCTCTATCTTCCCTAGCAGTGCTACACCCTGTGAGTCTGCTTTAGTTCGCAACCATTCCAGCTACTCGGCCTGTTCTTTTGTCCCAGCTCCTGACCTCCCGGTCCACCATGCTCACCTCAACCATGTCCAGTACTTCTTCTTTGCTGTTTCCATCTCTGTCACAATCATGTGTCCTGGTTCTTCGGTTCGATCCGTCCCCGCTAGTGGTCTGTACAGAGCACCTGACTATTGTACCGTCAAATCAGAGTCCGTCATCACTTATGCCACTCGCTATCACCAAGCTGTCCGTAAACACTCCTATGACATCTTTCAACCACTCGACATACCTTCAACCCTACCATCTACCAACATTACCATCACCTCCCCTAACTTGCGCATGCTAACCTTCCTCAGTGACAGTGATTTCATTATTGGTCAATTCTCTCTGGCCTTCAGCCGTTCATGGGTTCATCTAACAGTTGTGTTTCCCCCTGTGGTTATCGCTTTCATAGGTTTTCTACTCATCATATGTGCAGTGCATTGTTGTGTCAGAAAAATGGAACGTCGACTCCAGGAAATCAGAGTCGCTACAGGCATAGTACGCCCTACACACGACGTAGAAACTCCCCGTACTTCGTGCCCTCACATTCAGTGACTCCCATTGCCATCTGACAATTACCCAACCTGTGAACAGAACTCTACCTACTAGAAAATGATGGTATTTCTTTAATGCATTACTGAGTGACAGTGTATCCTACAGAAAATACAAAAAAATAAAATAAAAAAAATGAACGAAGAACAATAGCTCTCTCATATCTACTCCTTGTTTATCATGTATCAAACTATTATTGTGTAATTCCCATTATGTCTGTGTATACCTTCGACCCTTACTGGATTCGTCCCTATTAATCCTTGTATATCTTATATATATATATCCTTCTCATTCCCTCCCCTCAACATGGCCATGTCTCCCCTACTGCCCCTGTATCATACTTATCCCTTGTACAAACCTCCCCGGTCCTGCCTTACTACTATCATCAAACCCCATTTAACTCCTGGTGTCAGGAGACACCATCTCAGCTACCTGGGGGAGTAGTGTACTCCCTCCACAATATGTCTACCCTCGATGTATATATGTCCCCCCCCCCCAATGCATAAATGCCCCCACTAAACTTGCTGACTTAGCATGCTTTCCCAGGACCTGAAGCCTGGGAAGAAGGCGTTATTGCATCAGTTCTTAGCAGGCAGCCAAGACGGGCAGACTATTTTACTGTGAGCTTGTAATAAACTCCTTATCTAGCTGTTTGTACACGGAGTTTCTAGCACCAAAGTATAGCAAGTTACATTTTGCCTTTATCTGTCAACTAGTACCTCTTCTTCTTGCTCAAAGTTTGCCCCCATTCAGTCTTTCCCAAAGAACGGTGACCTTTCCCAGCACTCTCACTATCGCCAAATTGCTTTAACTTCCTGTACTTCAAAAGTTTTTGAGTTTAATCTTAAAGTTCCTTTCCTATCACAACCTTCTTTCAGATCGTCCGTAACGGTTCTGTCAGTGACACTCCACTAGCGATGTTCTCACCTATCTTTCAGCTTTCTAGTCATCCTCCTTTCGGGACTTTTGCGAAAGCTTTGTCATTACATATGACATCTCAAAGGCTTTCAATAGAGTCTGCCGTAAACCTTTAATTTCCAAACTGCCCTCTTACGGTTTTTATCCTCCTATCTGTGCCTTCAGCTCTAGCTTCCTTTCTGGTCGTTCTATAGCTGCTGTTGTAAACGGCCACTGTTCTTCGCCAAGAGCTGTCAATAGTGGTGTTCCCCAGGGCTCTGTCCATTCACCAACTCTCTTCCATCTATTCATCAGTGACCTTCTAAACTGTACGTCTAACCCTATCCACTCATATGCTGAAGACTCCATCTTTCACCTTTCCATTTGCTTCCCGCAGCGTCCATCTCTGCAGTTACAGCAATAAAATAGGGATAAGACTGTAACGCACTAAGTGTCTGACTTGACTTATATCTCTGATTGGGATTAAAGTAATCACGTTATCTTAAATGTATCAAAAACTTAGTTCTTATGCCTTTCAACCAGAAAAAATGTTCTACAGGAGTATCCTTCAGTTTTTAACAATATCCACCTCAATCCTGCATCATCTAAAGCATAAATGAGGCTTCATTCTCTCAGGATTTATCTTGGAAAGATCATATTACTTCTCTTATAAAATTTGCTTCCAAGCGATGAGGTGTGCTATGTCGATACCTCTGCACAGTTGTTGACTACGCACGAGTTTTATTAGCCCCTGTGTAGAGTACAACACTCGTGCGTGGGGAGGCTTCCACATACAGCTCCTCTCAACCAGTTGGAATCAAAGGTTTTTTGTCTCATTGACTATCCTTCTCTTACCGGCTCTCTTCAACTTTTTTCGCTTCATTGCACTAATTCATCTTTATCTCTTTTCTGTCGCTACTGCAATGGTCACTGCTCCTCGGAACTGTCTGCTTGCATCCCTCCATCATTGTGGCTAGTGCGTAGCACCCGTCAAGCAACAAACTCTCATCCCGTTTCTGTCCCACTCTCTAATTCAAGAGTTAACCATTACTCCCAATCCTTCGTGTATGCAGTAGATCATCCTTGGATCTGTCTCCCTCTGTCTGTATTTCCTATTGCCAGTGAGATCCTGCTTTCATAAGCAGTGTGGCAAGGCATCTCAAAATGAACTGATCTTGAATTTGGCTCTTTGTTATCTTGCTTTTGTTTCTTATTGGAGGGAACAATCAGGCGGGCTCCTGGTCTTTGGTTCCTTCCTTCTGGCTGGCTTAAAAATAAATATCATCCACTCACACTGTCACGGGGTTTTTATAATATCACGGTAATTTTGAAATAAATGGTTAAATATTATTTAAATTGATAATAATATTCAATAATATTGAAGAGCAGAGACAATGATTGTCTTGCTACATCAAGCAACGATTACTTTACGCTGACTTGCTACGATTCTCTAAGATCGAGAATTTATAAACTTTCTCAACAGTACACAGCAGAGACTAATTACTCACAATTGCTGAATTACTGTACTGTTAGCCTCTGGAGAAAGTTACTTCACCCCTGACAATAAATAAC
The DNA here is from genome assembly GCF_032717465.1 of Coenobita brevimanus. Taxonomy (NCBI): domain Eukaryota; kingdom Metazoa; phylum Arthropoda; class Malacostraca; order Decapoda; family Coenobitidae; genus Coenobita; species Coenobita brevimanus. The sequence goes on from NC_137019.1 coordinate 30,179,783, forward strand.
TAATACTAATAATAATAACATCAGGTTCTTGCTGATGCATTAACTCCTGGCACAACGGATTTTAAGTTAATACAACAAGACTGGTCTAAGTACCAGTTATGAAAGCAAACGTTTATGCAAGCTAGGAGCTGTATGGAAAATAAGCTTAATTATGGAGAAATGAAACAAGATTTTACTTTACACTGAGCTCAAGAAAAAGAAGTTAAATTTATTAATTACAAAAAATAAATTTAACGTTACAATTCAAATCAAATTAAATGAGATGCACTCACTCACGCAATAGCTAAATACTTACGCCTAGGAAAAAACACCTTAATTAAACTCTTATAACTAGGATTACACAAAAGGAAATACCGGTCGATGAATGCTGTGTATCACCCAAATCTAGGATGGGAGGACTGGATTAACTGTGAAGTGGAGTTTGGGTACTAGCTGACCTCTCACACTGCTGGCACAGGACCTCTCTCCGTCACAACAAACACTCGACTGACTAAGTCGTGGGAACAAAAGCAGAGCACTCGGCCGCATTTTTTAACGGTCGAATGAGCAGGGGCGAACAATAAAAAAACAATAGTATCGCTCAGTACAGCACTTAGTGACGTGCATTAAATCGGTCACTTTTGAAAACGGTGACGAATGTTTTGAAAAGTATACTCCGAAATGGAGGGAGAAACGGTTAGCTGAGCGATACACAGTGAGTTTTCCACTAATAGTTCGTGGCTTCTCACAGAAGGGAAATGTCGCGAATTAATTCGTGACACACACCCCACCACATATCATACTATATGTTCTCACACCACACCACATATCATAACGTATAATCGTCTCACACAACACCACACATCATACCATATCACCGCGTCACACCACACCATACATCTCATCCACTCACATCACACCACACATCTTACCACATCATCCTTTCTTATCACACAACACCACACGTCATACCATATCATTCTCTCACACCACACCGAACACTATACCATATCATCCTCTCACACCACACCACACATCATATCATCCTCTCACACCACTCCACACAGCATGCCATATCATCCTCTCACATAACACCACACATCATACCATACCATATCATCCTCTCATGCCACACATCATACCATACCATATCATCCTCTCACATCACACCTCACATCATACCATATCACCGTCTCACGCCACACCACACATCATACCCATATCATTCTCTTGCGCCACACTACCGGTACATCACACATCATTCCATATCATCATCTCACATCACAACACACATTATACCATATCATCCGTTCACGCCACACCAGACATATCATAGCATTCACTCTTACCACAACACATCACCCTAATGGCCGCCCACAGCACACCACACTAATCGCCCCCTACAGCACAAAACATTAAGGAGAATAACCGGTGTCCAAAGGCTCCTGCTGCTTATAATTTCGTCTTTAGTGTGACTAATGTTTGCTGATACAACCTAATTTTATTCAGTTTATAAAGCGCTGTCGGAGAAACAGTTTTTTTGATGTGCAAATCTAACCCCTCCAGTTTGATGTCTCTCTTAAGCTTAAAAACGAAATCTTCTGAAGATAGCACTAATAAAGGTGAAAAGGCATCACCGAATTCAAAGGGTTAACTAAAATAAAATGCCCACAAATTGCCCAAAGCATCGAAGGAATAATCGAGACTTCTTTAGGATTGCCAGGAGTCTTCTCAGCATTCCCAGCACAACAGAATCATGTTTAGTTAACAGAGTACACAGGAGGATAAATAAACAGAAAGGTGGCGAAAGTAGTTCGCGCGCGCGCGCGTCTGCGTGCACGTGTGCTTGCGTGTGTGTGTGTGTGTGTGTGTGTGTGTGTGTGTGTGTGTGTGTGTGTGTGTGTCCTGTACATAGTTATAAACAGAAGGATTTAATGGAAGTAGTTTTATGTTTTTTGCCACTAGGCTATACCGTCTTGTCGTGGTAGGCGACGGCGCTCACCATTCATTCTCTTATGCAGTGTTACCTTCGGGTGCCTGTACACTGAGTGACAAGCCAGATGGGGTTCTATAACCTAGGAAACCATTTATACGCTGGGTGGTAACCATATGGCAAATGACGCCTGGTGGTCTAACGGGATCTGGCACTCCAAGTGAATGGAACCCATAAGGCGTTACATCGGGGAGTAGGTTAGGAATTACTGTCCTCACAACGCCACACAAGCAAGACTGAGGCTGGCCACTCTTGCCTTAAATGTCGGAACTTGGCTACCCAGCCCAGGATGAGAAAAATGAACTAAGTGATAAATAGGCGTATTGACCAAGAGAGAGAGAGAGAGAGAGAGAGAGAGAGAGAGTCATTCACTTAAGGAAAGTCGTCTAGTAATAAAATTAATAAATCATATATATACATATACAGATAGATAGATAGATATGAGAAGAGAGAGAGAGAGAGAGAGAGACAGACAGACAGACAGACACAGGCAGAAACAGACAGACAGACAGACAGACAGACAGACAGGTTTATTCCCTTAGAAAATCGTACGGTAATAAAGGTGTGAATAAATCTAACATCTAACCCAGCCACATCAAAGTGTGTTTCCTATGCCTCGTAAAGGAGTCTGACGGTAGTAAGAATAAAATGAAAATGACGGTATCGAACTAGCGGAGTAAACCTTTCACTGCTGGGATTTGACAGTGAAATAATAATCATCCGTTGTTAATCTGACGAACAATTGAATCCTTTGAATCTAAACTCTTCTTATTTTGTTCTTGGTACCAGTAGACGATTTTGTCAACTTGCAGGATATCTCTAGTAATGAAAGATTTGATGATAGCAATATCTAACTTCTACATCTCGAAAGAGAAAAAAATGTGAATTAAATCAACTGTTGATAAAGAGAATATATAAAATGCGTCATCGGATTGAGGAGGTGAAGTACAGCCAAAGCAAAATAAAATCATAACGTGTTGACGTAAATTAAGCACATAATTGGTCTTAGAGAGGGACGCCTTCATGTGGTGGCACTGACTAGCCTGTCAAACAAGTGCCATTGAAGCCCTTTATTCCTAAGTCATGGAAGGTGGACTGCATTCCATCGGGTTCACGATCAGATGAGCCTTGGGTCACACCGGCAACAACAACAACAGGTACACTAGTGAAGGACTTACAGTCTCTCAGTTTCGTATACAGTAATGTCCGGGTGTCCGGGCTGAATAAAATGTACAAAAATCAGCCTCAGCAGGTGGAAGTGACACGGCGGCGAGTTGGTAAAATACGATTAAAGCATGAATGGGATGGATTTGTTGCTTGACAAGGCGAGAGTGAAGGATTGTTTGTGTGTGTGTGTCAAGGATTTTTCAAAACAGAATTACTTAAGATATTAAAGAAAATGTATCATCGTCACTATAACTCCTTCAAACACCTGAAAGAAGAAATACATAGTCTTACAAGAGAAATATTTGATACTTCTATGGATACTATAGTATCCCAGGGCCGTCGACGGGCAGAGAGTGACCACAGAATCACCCCTGGCTCTGTAGCTGATTAGGACCAACTACAATAAAAAACAATTATACCTACCAATTTGGACTCAACTGGATGTTACGCAATCGACCATAACAACAATAAACTATTCCTCTCAGTTACAACGACCAGTTACACCTACCAATTTAGACTCAACTGGGTGCGACTTAATCGACAATGACAACAACGAACCATTCCTACCAAATTGAATTCCACTGGAAATTGCATAATTGTCCTATCTTTTCATATAGGCCTATGTGTGTTTGGTGATTATCGTGGTTTGATTGAGGCAGTTAAACTGAGCTCTCACCCATCCAAAATTACCGTTTAGTCTCTATCAGTGTGGATAAAATATAGATTTATTATACTTGATGTTTATATTGAAAATTGAAATGATCATTGAGCAGCTCCCAGTGAACATAGCCTCCTCCTGTGCTGATAAAGAATCTGGCTCATGGAGAGTTACTCAACCTCGATAAGGTAATGCTGTTGTTGACTGACAACTTGAACTTTGGAGGTGGTTCAGTCACGTCAGCGAATGGGGTTGATGTTCAACCTTCATCTGGAGTTTGCTACAATCACATGATGAAGTGTAAAAACAAAAGGTGTATGACATGTCCAAAAATTAATGTTTCTAATCAGTTTAAAAGCAGTATTTCGTCTGTACAATACGCGAACATATGGAATGAAGTTGTCATGTGATGCAACAAATATTATTTATTTACTTACTTGTAACAATTGTCTAAGTCAGTATGTTGGAGAGACAGTGCAAACACTAAACGTTAGAAAAAATCAACATCGATATAGTATTCGAAACAAAGAGAAAGGACCAGCATGCAAGACACTCTGACCATTTCAACAAAAGTGAGTGTAATGATAAGAGTTTCACAATTAAAATAAATGAGAAAGTAAATGGAACAGGAAGAACGGAAAACAACAAAGAAGATTTACAAGTATCCTCGAAAAGAAGAAGCAGGGAAAAGTTTTGGATAAAGACACCAAGAACACTCTATCCTCATGGATTAAATGATAAAATGGAAAAAGAACACATGTAATCAACGAGAAGATATAGTTGCAGAGAGTTCTGAGGCAATCAACAAAACCAGAAAAAGAAAAAGAGGAAAAAAAACTTTGAACAACAACAACAGAAGCAGCAGAACAACAGAATTTATGACGAATGTCATAGACATCATAGGCTTATCAGAGAATAGACTAGTAAGATACTGCCCTCCCCCCCAAAAAAAAAAAAAAAAAAAAACGGAGAAAGAAAAAACTGGGTGAATTATTCATGCTAGTGCAAAACACAAGATTAAACAATGATGATGGTAGCTCTAAATTTTCAAGAATATTAGATACAACAGAAGATCTTCGGAACTACGAAAGCATGAAAAGAAAACATAATGAAGACATGCAAGAGAAACTCACAAGATTAAAGTGAAAAGTTTAATTTTGCAACAAATGCATAGAAAAACTGGAATTAAATAAACTTTACAAGTCTTCAAGTATCAGAGATCATTCCTACTGGATTCAAAAATAAAGAAGCCCCAGTGGTCGTAAATCAGAATGGTCCAATTATAAGAGAAAAATTATTGAACTAAAAAAAGACTATTGAAGAATTAGATGTTAAATTATGGCTACCGCAAAATCATGAGTGTCAGTGTTACTATTCAGAGTTCGTTGATATTCATCTTCAACATGTAATAACAGGTAACCTAGACATACTAATATATATATATATATATATATATATATATATAGGTAACCTAAACATACTAATATATATATATATATATATATATATAGGTAACCTAAACATACTAATATATATATATATATATATATATATATATATATATATATATATAGGTAACCTAAACATACTAATATATATATATATATATATATATATATATATATATATATACTATATATATATATATATTAGACTACGAGAACTAATGAAAAAAGGATTGAATTATCGGGAGGCTAAAGGAATCAATTGGAAACAAGTGAAAGACAATGTTAACATCGCAGTCAAAAAATGTGCTGCAGAATGGTGTAAACTAGAAGAATTAATGAATGTTTTAGGATGGAATGGAAAGTAAAAGTCATGCAAAAAGTTGATGAAAAAATCTACTAACTCAAGAAGTATTATTCTAGATGGAGAATGTCAAAACCAGTACTTAAAGATAAGCAAGCAATGAAGGGTCTTGAAGACTTACACATGTCGTATGTTTTGGTCCCAGCAGATGAAGCACATAATATTAAAGCAATCATCTGCAAAGTATATTTCATAAAATCACTTTTACAAGAACTGGGCATGATAGATCAAGTCTCCGAAACATATACAGCAGTTAGTAGTAAAGCGAATAAGATAGTTGAAAAGCAGTCATCATACTCTTCTAGTCACGGAATCAAGGTGGATGAAGATAAATAAAAAATTACCATTCCTACACAGTATAGTAAAAATGCATAAAGACCCTGTAAAATTCAGATTCATAATTTCCTCCAGAGTATGTGCAACAAAATCACTGGCAAAAAATCTGTCACACATTTATAAATTGATTTACAAGCAGCACAAAAGATTTTGTTATAAGCTAAATTTATATACAAGAATCAACCATAGGTGGATATGTGATAACTCAGAAATGTGCAGAAAGGATACTGATTCCATCAATCACAAAAGAAATGCAAGAAACGTAGCAACGTATGATTTTTCAACGTTATACACGAAGATCGAACACAAGGATATAAAAAAAAAGTTGGAATGGACAGTGCAAGTTGTTTTTAAAGGACTGAATAAGAATTTGATCGCAGTAGGTGAACATGAAGAAAACTGGGTAAATAAAGAAGATGGCTAAAACCTGACGCTCGCAGAGGATCAGATAATAGATATGGCAAAATACCTGGTAGAAAACTGCTTTTTTTACTTGTGGAAAAATGGTTTTCAAACTGTGCATAGGAATACCCATGGGAACAGACCAAACCCCACTCATGGCAAATCTATACATATATAGTTATGAATTCAAGTGGACGGAACGAATGTCTAAAGTTCAGTAATCCGTTGCGAAGAAATTTAACAAAACTAGACGATTTATTGACGTTCTAATATCCTTAAACAATGATGGAGAAATGAATGAAAGGATAAAAGAAATATATCAGGAAGGACTAGTATTAAATAAAGAAGACCACTGCCAAGCAAGCTTTTTGGAAATTATCAAAAGAGCAAACAAAGTAATATCAACAAAACTCTGTGAATAAAGAGAGTAATATAATTTTGAAATTATATCATACCCAAATTTGTCGGGAAACATACCTTGAGTTCCAGCGTATGGTGTACAGTTGCGGACATAAACAGAAACACCCCGTCCACCAGCGAGGTGGTGTAATGCTTTCCGCATCTGGTAACACTGATTAGCATGGAACTTCACCAGGTTTCGTTTGGTCGCTAGAACGAACCTAACGCGGTGATCATTGCCGCTGTGCGCAGTTATTGGTGGTATATATACAATGTCCCGCCTGACAATAAACTGAAAATAACAACGTTTTGTGAATATGGTAATAAAAAAATTTCAAACCAGACATATTCGTATTTTACTCACATGAAACATACAGGTCTCATGACAAACATTATGAACCATACAACATTTACTGACAGCCAGTATATGTTATTATAACATTATCTGCATTCCCGCACCTATCATAATAATCATAAAATTACCGTGACCCTCCTCCTCCCTGACCGTGGACCTGAAACTGGTAGACCTCTTTAACTGACGTAATTTTAGTTGGCGCCACAGGAGGAGGCCTGGTCCAGCGCCTGGGAGACAGGAGGAGGGAGGTGGGTGAGGAGGGGGCAATAGTGGTGTGGCTGGTGGGAGGGGGGGAGGGGGCTCTACAGGAGAAGAGTGATGGGATAGGGGAGAGTGGACTGTGGCAGGATAAATGATACGCAGGTGACATGGTGCCAAGTCAGCTATAGTTTCCGTTGATAGTGGACTTTGATAGTCAGGCCCTTAAACGTTATGCAGACTTTGGCACGTTCCACAGTCTACCAGCATGTTTTGTTATATCGTCTATAGGACGACCTACTGCCCACGGGGTGGCACATTAAACAAACCCTTCATTATTAGAATTTGGTGACAACTGCGTCATCACATGGTGATGTTATGTTTGTCTGATGTCACACTTGTCATAGCGGCTGGGAACTATTATTGCTACGTTTATGTAGTAACATCATGAATGAGAACTGCGATATCAAAAGCAGAGGAGGGGGAGGGAGGATTTTTTTTCTTGTCACAATAAATAATAGTTGAGAGTAGTGATTCGTGCCTATGGTTCTCGTTAATATCTGTATGGCACCGATGTAAAGGAAAAGGTGATTTTGTAGGAGGGGATGCTGGGTCCCAGAACTTAGATGGCGATGCTGAGGTGGGCAAATGGGTGGGTAGAGAGATGATCTATATGTCGGACTACTGTTAACTCTATATTGCTAGAGTGAATCGTGGTATGAAGGACATTTAACTGTTAAGCAATCTGATTCCCAACTTCGGTATCCAGTTCACTGTCCGCTCCTCCCTCTTCTCGACAACTGTGTGCACTCAGACGTGGATACTTGCGGGGAAGGGAGATGACCGAAATGACTGCTACACCATGAACAGCGGATCACATGTTTATACAGTACATCAACAGCAGTGGTTCACCAGTCTTCTTTAATGGATTTCAATATACACCTTTACTTAGCCAGGACAAGAGCTCCTAGTTTGGACACTGATGAGATGCGTGGCTCAACAGTTGCTCTCCCAGAACGGGACAATGGTCCTCGTATTTATCTTTATCTTGTCAGTTTCACACAGTGTGAACTCTACTCGGTTGTTTAGCATAACAAAACACACTGCAGATGACGTGTGTGTTTGCATTAATATAAGCGATTTCTGTAACTAATGGCGCAATTGATGTAATATGCACGTGCTCATATTCGATAACTGCAGACATGACATTACAACCTTGTTCCACCTTTATTGCCTCGAGGACTTGTGAAAGAATGCTTGGGGTATACGACAGTTGCGCAGTATGAACCTAAATATAACCAATAACCACTGGCAATGTGAAAATCAACAGCCAAACACGGCATACAGAAAACTGTAACATAAAGTTGGGTTTAGTAAAGCCACCTTCACTTTATATTGGTGCCATACATAAATTAATGAGAATCATAAGGACCATCATTACTGTCAGACTGTTCATATTTATTGGTGATAAAGGAAAAATCTACTTAGGCCTATCCCTTCTCTACGATATCAGTCGTCATCCATGATGATCCTACATAACAGGCTTTCAGAGTAATTTTCAGTCACTGTGACAACAGCTGTAACATCTGACAAACTGTAGGGACGTGTCATTTATTTGCACATTATCGAATAGTCACAATACTTATCAGGGATAACGAATAGTCACCATACTCATAATACAGGGATACTAAGCCACCCAGTGGAATGTGTGTCGTGAATTGTAACAAACCTTGACGGTCTATTACAATACATGGCAACGTCAACATGTTTCATTGCTTGACTGTAAAATTCCATATTCTCCATGAAACAATGATTTTGCCCAGTTATCTCCTTGTAAGCTATTCCCCCCATTGTAGCTCCTGTCCTCTACCAAAGTCCACCGCCCCCTCCCTCATCACCCCTCTTCTCTAGCCCCCAATTCGACCATTATTGTCACCTTCCTCACCCACCTCCCTCCTGCCTCCCAGGTCCCCCACCCTCACCCTGCCGCCTCATGTGGTGCCACCTCCTGTGTGTAGTGAACTCGCATCGCTCTCGGAAATCTACAAAGGTCATGTTCACTGTAGGGAGGATGGGCGTCACGATAATTCTCTGTTCATTGATACGGAAGCTGTGGAGAAGCTGATAACTATGACTTATATAATGAATTGTTAACTGCTGCTTGGTTCATGACTCTAAACTAACCATGAAATCCGTGTCATTCGTAATAGCTGCCATTATGTAGAGGGTGTATTGTGCGACAGTTTTTAAAAACTTACCATAATCATGACATGCTATTGTCAGTATATTCTCTGGCGAAACATTGCCTACACATTACATCACCACCAATAACTGCGCGCAGCAGCAATGATTACAGCGTTCGGTCCGTCCTAGCGACCAAACGAAACCTGATGAAGTTCCACACCTGTCAGTGTTACCAGATGCGGAGAGCGTTGCACCACCTCGCTGGTGGACGGGGTGTTTCTGTTTGATATGTCCGCAACTGTACCCTATAGCCTACATGTCTCAACTGCTACGAGTGGCAAAGGTAAGTACAATTTTGGGAAACTTTACTGCAAGAATCCAACAGATCACACGAAAATTCCTTAGTCTAGGATTTTTCAAAGCAGAATTACGTAAGACATTAAAGAAAACGTATCATCGTCACTATTACTCCTTTAAGCACCTGAAAGGAGACGTACATAGTCTTACAAGAGAAATATTTGATACTGCTACCGGGCAGAGAGTTCTCATGGGATCCCTCCTGGCTTTCTAGCAATTACACCTACCAGTTTGGACTCAATTGGAATGCTGTTCAATCGACCATAATAAGAAACTTTTCCTCTCAGTTATAACGACCAGTTACACCTACCAATTTAGACTCGGTTGGGTGCGACATAATAGACAATGACAGCAACAAACCATTCCTACCAATTTGAACTCCATTGGATATTGCATATTTATCCTATCTTTTCATATATATATATATATATATATATATATATATATATATATATATATATATATATATATATATATATATATATATATATATATATATATATATATATATATATATATATATATATATATATATATATATATATATATATATATATGTGTGTGTGTGTGTGTGTGTGTGTGTGTGTGTGTAGAAGGGTGGTCAAGTGGACAAGTCAGAAAAAAAGGGAACTTAGTATTAATGTCTATCGATTATATGAGGCTCAACATTGCAGGTAATCAGTTGTTGCTTGGTCCTAATTGTAACCTCGAATGCCACACGTAACAGTCAGATTTACATGCAGGTCCCAAATCTGTACCGCCAGGTGAACAGGAACAAGCTGGAAGAACTTATTCCAACAGTCTGGCCTGCCTAAAATAGCACACAAGGTTTTCTAGTTGTTAGCTTGATATGCTACCACTTCATTATCTAAGTGGCGGATTTACATAACAGTATAAAAAGTGGGTGATGAGTGAGGTTGTTTGGGTTGAGTTCATAGTACCCAGTCATTTCAACATGACGAAAAATTATCGTTTCTTCTTGAGTTTCTAGCTGTAGCAACACATTAACACTAGACTAGGGTTCTAGTGATGAAATGTGCTGTGGAAACGGCCTAGAGCCGTAGTTGCCGTCTGTCTCTCTGCCACTGGGCAACATGAAATAAGCTGCAGAAGGACGAAAATATAGGCTAAAATTAGATAATAGAACAATACTCAGATAATATCAAAGGTTACGAGTCGACTATATGATTCAGACACTCCACCAACCTGTACTGTATACCTGGCAACTCAATTCCTCACCTAACTTTAATCATTTCTTCCTTGACGCACGACCCTCATGTCCACAAAATTTCATTAAAATCCATCGATAACATTTTCAGATATCATATGCACATTTAAAGAAAAATGCTGAACCGAGACGAATTCAGATCATCAACAAAACTTTAAAAATTCTTCCTAAGTCAATGACTCTCCTATCCACAGTATTTAATTAAAACCCATTAATAACTTTTCGAGATATCTTGCAGACAAACAGACAAGCAAGGGTGAATACATAATCTCCTCCATCTTCGTTGGCGGAGGTAATGTGAATAACAATGGACAAAGCTCTCGTCGTCTCACCCAGCTCACAAGTCAAGGTCAGCAGGACAAGACGAGAAGGATTACCATACATCTTGAAAAAAACTCCGGGAAATTCAACGTGAGAGGGCTCAATCGATAGAGAGTTGGCCTGCAGTCCTGACGGACCCGGGTTCAAATCCCGCTGGGGCAGGGAACAGTTTAAGGATTTGAATTTCATAAAATCAGACTTTACTGATCTACCAGAAGGCCCGCCGACATGTCGTAAAAATACCCCCTCTAATACCAATACACCAGTCCTGTATGAGACAGCCCTAGCATGTGTTCAATATGGACGGTGGGTGTTAGCGCCGAAGTGGTGACATGTAGAGGTGTGCGGTACGTAGGAGGACTACTGGGCCTTGAAAGCGGGCTGTGAAGCCTATGCCCAGAGTCGGACACATAAAAATATATATATATATATATATATATATATATATATATATATATATATATATATATATATATATATATATATATATGAATATGTAAGGCATATGGTCATAATACTCACCCACTGAGATCATGTTTATGTTTTGTGTCACCATAATAGTAACTTGTTTTTGTTTGTGCACAGGAAACGAAAGGGAGAGGGAGACCGAGGATTAGATGGAGGGAAGGGTTAGAGAGATACATGAATGAAGATGAGATGGAGGGAGGATGGTGTGATATGGAGGGTGTGTAGCCTGATGGTGGAGGACAAGGCAATACGAAGGCCGCTTGTTCATGGCTCCCTCTCTCCACTAATACATCTTTATGTTTATATAAACACTAGATAGATAAACAGACAGAGATTGATAGATGAGTAATTACTGGCATACAACGATCCTCCAGTAATAAGTTTTGATAAAGTGCGTTTTAACATGTCATGTGAAAAAATTTACCGGTAAGTTAGAGGCGCCACAAAGCCTGCAAGCTTCACGATAGGTGCTGGAGTGGAACGCATTCATGTGGTGGCACCTATATTGCCTGTCAGATCCTGTTCCTGGTTAAACTCACGTCCACTTACTCCATCTTTATTCATCGAAAAGAGGAAAATGAACTGCAGGAGAAGGATTACTTCGGCCTTCAGTCCACCGAGTTCACATTCGGATGAACCTCGGGAGACCAAAACCCCAAAAGAAATGGGTCCAGTCGGATCCAACAACTACCAAAATAGTCAGTTATCACTGGCGGTGCACAAGAATAAGCTGGTAAGCAAGGCGTGCATGACAACCTCCTAAGCCACTGAAAGTACGGCCTGAGGTATCCAGCCCGTACACTGCAAAAACTCGCAAGAGTTTTCACCTTCAATACGACGACGTTTTTTATTGCTTTACTTTTCGTGTCTATTTTTTTTAGGAAGAGACGTACTAAAGAGCAAAATGAAGGAGATATTTGACCCCTGCAGTTTGAAAAGTTTCCCCAAAGCTGAGTAACATCGTCTAAAGACAGAAAACATAAATTAAGAAGTACAGATTTACTGAATGTGTCTTAAATCATGTGAGACATCACTGAAATGGAACACAATATGGGGCTTAGCTAGAGTGAACTACCTTGCGACTGGAAATCCTTTGACAATGAGTGGTGCTAGGCACAACAAAGCTCGCCCGACAGCAGTTATTTTATTGCTGTTAAATAGTGACTCGTTTCTGCCGCTTGGTATTAATGCACAATTAACCAACTTGCACCCAGCATCCTCAATATAAGACGGAACTGGGCATTTTCAAAAGTTAGTAAAGGAGGGAACCTCGGGGTAGGGACCTATGAGCTTCACAGCTATGAGCTGATAGGCAGAGGGCAGTACTTAGTATCCTTCCAGCAAAATTCTTCACATAGGAACCCTGGGAGTTAATGGGTTAAAGTCTAAGTAAATGGCACAAATGTCTTCAAGTTATGCCCTCTGAATTCCGTGATCTTGGATTTGACCTTTCAAGGTCACTCAAGGTCAAAGGTCATGGTGCCAAATGAAAGCCCACATGAAACTTCCTGTATCTTGGTAATAGTAAATATCTATCTTCAACGAGTCTCGAGTTATAGTCCCCTTAAAATTCGCGACCTTGAGTTTACCTTTCAAGGTCATTTACAGTCAAAGGTCAAGGTGCCAATTAAAAACCCATATGGGATTTTCTATATGTTGATAATAGTAATTATCTCTCTATCATCAACGGGTTTCGAGTTGTAGCCCCATAAATATCCACGACCTTGAGTTTGACTTTTCAAAGTCATTCAAGGTCAAAGGTCTTTATGCCAAAAGAAAGCCCATATTACTAGGTCCTGTATGTTCTTAATAGTAAATATCTCTATCTTCAACCGTTTTGAAGATATAGCCCTCTGAATATCCGGGTCACTCAGTTACCTCCAAAATTTAATCACTTCTCTGGACGCCAGTGCCCACATACCCTGAAAGTCCCATGTAATTTCTATCTATCTGACTATCTATCTATTGCCAGACGCATCAATCCCGTAAGAGGTGGCCACAAACAAATCGCCTCCATGTCACCCTGTCCCCTGCCATTTCACTGCCTTGCTCCCAGCTCACACACCCCTCTCTCAAATACCTCTCTACTCCATCCCTCCATCTCATCCTTGGCATCCCCTTCCCTCTCCCCCCCTCCACCTCACTCACATACAGTCTCCTAGCCATTCTCTCACTCTCCATCCTCTCCACATGGCCAAACCTCCTCAGTGTGTTTCTCCTAACGCTTCCTATCACATCCACATCCACACCACAACGCTTCTTCACATCCTCATTCGTCAGTCTGTCTCTCCATGTGCCCCCACATACTCCTTTCAAATAACTCTTTTCCACTGTCCTCACTCTTGACTTCTGTCCCTCCAACAAGGTCAAGCTTCACTTTCATAAGTTTGTGTTGGTATCACAGTACTGTCATATAGTAACTTTTTCACTTCCATGCTCACTTCCCTGTTCCTTATCACTGCTTTCAGGGAACCAGCAACCTTTCTTCCTTGTTGCACCCTTTCATGCATATCACCCTCCAAACTTCCATCGTTACTCATCACACTACCTGAATACTTAAACGCACTCACATTTTCCATTTTCTCCTGATCCAACATCACTGTACATTCACTGACTTTGCTTCTCTCGAAGACATCTTTAGATTCTGTTTCATACACACTCTCCCAAACTCATCCACCAAGTCTTACAGCTCCCCTTCGTCTTCTCTTAACAACAGAGTATCATCTGCAAACAACAGTACAGGGAGTCTCCAAACACTGCCCTCTCTCATTAGGGTCACTCCAACATCCACTGCCCTACCTTGTATCTCTTTTATAACCCCATCCATATACAGATTGAATAACAATGGAGACATGACACATCCCTCTTTCAAGCCAACCTTGAAGTAGAAAAATTCACTCAGTTTACTGTCCACACGCACTGCAGTCTTAGCACCTTCATACATACTCTTTACGGCATTCAGCAACTTCCCTTCTACTCCATATATTCTTAATACTTTCCACAATCCTTGTCTATCTACCCTGTCATATGCTTTCTCCAAATCCATGAAGACCGCATACAACTTCTTTCCCTTCTCTAGAAACTTTTCCACTAAAGATCTAAGAATGTATATCTAATCTACACAACCTCGTCCCCTCATATAACCTCCCTCTTCTTCTCCAACTAATTCCTCTGTTATTTTCATAACTGTCAATAAATATCCTACCATATACTTTTCCTGTTACACTAAGAAGACAAATGTCCCTATGATTACCACACACTTCTTTTTTCCCTTTTCCTTTTAAAAGGGAATAATTGTACATGACTTCCAATCCTCGGGGACTCTACCTTCCTCCCAGGCCAATCTGCACATCTTCCACTCCCATTCTACTACTATCCCTCTCCCATGCTTCAGCATTTTACCACACATAACATCAGTTCCAGGGGCTTTCCCCATATTGACTTTCTTCATTGCGTCCACAACTTCCATCCTACTGATTTCTTCCTCTCTTCTCACATCCCTCCTTCTCCCAGCCATTCTCCAGCCACTTATACTCGCATTACTTTCATTCTCTATGTTCAGCAATTCATATCATTCTGCCATTTTTCCGTAATGTTGCTAACAAACAAATAAACAAACAAACAAATCAAGAAACTCGACCAAAAACAATACCTCGTCGAACTCCGTCCGGGCGAGGTGACTACGGTGAAGCACCTAATAGAGCTTGAGTGTGAAAAGCCTTAGAGAGCTACGGTGAAGCCTCAAATAGGGCAGTGTTAGAGAGATGCATCTTGAGTATTAAAATCCTTAGACAGCTACAATGAAACGCCAAATAAGGCTTTGTTAGATTCAAGAATCTTGGGTGTAAAAATGCATCGGGTATTACTAAGTAACTGGGCTGATCCAGTACATGCTGAAGCACCTAACAATACATCATCGAACTAAAGCAGTTGATGCACAGTTCATGCCTACATTAAAGGTCACCAGAACAAAGTAACTTGTTACTGTTGATGCACAAGACTCTACCCTGCCCCATCATCTATCGTAATATCACGACAGACGATAGGAAAAAAGACATTTAAATAGCCTACCAGAAAACTTTATGTGGTGGTTTGTTGCTGATATAAGGAGTGGAGTGGAGGGAGGTTGGGGAAGTGGGAGTAAGGCAACACCAGCTTGATATACAGTCAGCAGCAAAATAGTTATTGTTAAGCCAACCTGGTTTACGTTGCAGCTTGAGAGGAATGCTTTTGAAATACTGTACCGACATATATCTATATACAGTGTTTCTGGTCTCACAGAGCTATGAGTAGGTCAAATGGTAGAATTACACTTACCTGTTAAACGAAGCCTCCTCGCTTGTGTATCCTCACAACAAACATTTTATTATCATGTGCATATTATTCTTGCAATGAATATATTGCAACTTCAAGCACGAAACTGATATAATTAACTGTGCGTTGTCTTTCATTGTATCCACAGGCTTATGGTTCTCAAAATTTTAGTAATAATATTAATGTTCACGTTCATTTATTAGCGTTCTGGCTTATTTTTAATGGTTGTGACGACGAAAAGCATTTGAAGTAATATAACATTACCCATGTAATAAGACATGTCCTTTGTTATGCTCTTCTTAGTATTCAGGGCGTTCACAGACATAATTATAGGAACTATATTGATGTATCTATCTATCTATTGCCAGACGCCTTAATCCCGTACGGGGTGGCCCCGCCATTTCACTGCCCTGCTCCCAAATCACTCCCCCTCCCCTTCTCTCATATACCTCTCCACTCCATCCCTCTATCTCATTCTCGGCCTCCCCCTCCCTCTTCCCCCCTCCACCACACTCACATACACTCTCCTCATCAGTCTCTCATCCTTCATCCTCTCCACATGGCCAAACCACCTCAGTGTGTGTTCCTCCTAACGCTTCCTATCACATCCACATCCACACCACAACGCTTCTTTATATCCTCATTTGTCAGCCTGTCTCTCCACGTGACTCCACAGGCTCCTCTTAAATAACTCATTCCCACTGCTCTCACCCTTGACTTGTGTCCTTCCAACAACGTCCAAGCTTCATTTCAATACGTCAGAGTTAGTATCACTGTCATGCAGCAACTTTTTCGCTTCCATGCTCACTTCCCTGTTTCTTATCACTGCTTTCATGGAACAGCAAACTTTCTTCCTTGTTGCACCCTTTCAAGCACTTCACCCTCCAAATTTCCATCCTCACTTATCACACTCCCCAAGTACTTAAACGTACTCACATTTTCCGTTTCCTCACCATCCAACCTCACTGTACATTCACTGACTTCACCTCTCTCAAAGACCATCATTTTACTCTTCCCTACATTCACCTTTAGATTCCGTTTCTTACACACTCTCCCAAACTCATCCACCAAGCCTTACAGTTCCCCTTTGTCTTCACTTAACAACACAGTATCATCTGGAAACAACAGTACAGGGAGTTTCCAAACACAACCCTCTCTCACTAGGGCCACTCCAACATCCACTGCCCTACCTTGTTATTACCCCATCCACGTACAGGTTGAACAACCATGGAGACATGACACATCCTTGTTTCAACCCAACCTTCAAGGAGAAAAATTCACTTAATTCACCTTCCACACGCACTGTAGTCCGTTTGGGTGGGGCCCGAGAGGGGATTTCCCTCGCTACAGCTCTGCCGCATCAACCCCAGTACCTATCTCTCTCTCTGTCATAGACTATTTGAAATTGTATATTAAATATTCTGTACTTATTAAATATATTAAATAAGGCTATATAGTGCTATGAATGTGTCGCTTTTTAGGATAATAACAATGATTTGTATAAATTCCACACCACGTGACAACGTCGCTTTCCGATGTTACCAGAGGTCAAGGACACCCACCTCAGACTACAGGTGACCGGTCATTTCCTCCATGATCTCCACCCACGATGGCAGCTACTCCGACTCGCTCTCGTGTGCTCCACAGTCGGGAGAAAGAACTTATTTACAATGTGAACAAGTATTTTTTTTAGAAGAAAAGGCTATTGGAGACTTTATAATTCCACCTTTAGGAGCAGTTGCTCGCACTGCCAAAGCTACCAACGTTAGCGAAAAAACAGTCCAAAGAATCTGCTCAAAATTTAATAAAGCTTGTGTGACACAAATGTCACCAGAACAGCCTGTATTCTCGTCACCAAAAAAGAAGCGCAGTGCAACTGTAACGAATCTCGACGATTTCGACAAGCGTGTGGTCAGAAGAACTGTCCTGGGATTCTATGAAAGGCATGAAATTCCTACATTGCACAAGATTTACGAAGAACTCAAGGAAAACATATCTTTCAACGGAAGCAACGAGTCTCTTCGCAGGATTCTCTTGCAGATGGGCTTCAAATATGCAAAAGCTGATGGCTGAAAGTTCCTTATGGAAAGGAGCGATGTAGCATCAGCTCGGACCAGATTTTTGAGAGAAATTCGGCAGGTCAAAGTGTCTTCCCAGAACATTGTGTATCTTGACGAAACTTGGGTAGATCAAATTATACAGTTGGAAAATGCTGGACTGACACTGCATCCCCACAAGCCACTGGAATACAGCAACCGACTGGAAAAGGACGTCGTTTAATTATTGTGCATGATGGAACGAGAAATGGCATTGTTAACAATGCTGAATTGATATTTCAAGCAAAAAACGATGGGGACTACCATAATCAGATGAATTCAACTCTTTTTGAAGACTGGTTCAGGAATCAACTAATACCAAACATTTCACCAAACTCTGTAATTGTTATGGATAACGCTTCCTATCATTCAGTCCAACTTGAAAAAAAAAAACAACCTCGTCCTGGAGAAAATCGGATATAAGGGACTGGCTTATAAAGAAGGGAGTACGGCCCAGCGACGATCTCTTAAAACACGAGCTTTATGAACTTGCAAAGAAGTTTGATACTGGCACAAAGTATGTAATTGACACAATTGCTGAAGAAGCAGGGCATCGGATCATAAGATTACCACCGTACCATTGTCACTACAACCCTATTGAGCTCATTTGGGCTCAGGTGAAGACCTATATACCCAAGGCAAACACCTTCAGAATGGTTGATCTTAAACGTCTTGCCAAAGAAGCTTTGAATCATGTAACACCGAATAACTGGATGAAAGCAGTGCAGCATGCTGAACAACAGCAAGAAGAAGATTCACAGCAAGACGTAGCAGTCGACCTTTTCGTGGATTCATTCTTAATCAACATATCAGAAAGCTCGGAGGATGAATTGTCTGATTAAAGATCAGAGAGGACTTATGCCTACTGGGGAAACCTCTATAAAAAAAACGCGCCAAGACTTTTACCTCAGTGGTGGTGTGGAAAAAAGGTCGAAACAATATAGAAGAAAACAAAACTTATAAATATATAAAAACTTTCTCAATCAACTGAGAGAGAGAGAGAGAGAGAGAGAGGAGGTTTGGCAGAGCTGTAGAGAGGGAAATCCCCGCGCGGGCCCCACCCAAACGGACTTCATATTTGAGTCTGACCATAGTACCATCATACATAGTCATCACAGCATTCAACAACCCATCCACTCCATATATTCTTAATACTTTCCACAATCCTTGTCAATATACCCTGTCATATGCTTTCTTCAAATACATGAAGGCCGCATACAACTTCATTCCCTTCTCTAGAAACTTTTCCACTAAAGATCTAAGAATGAATATCTGATCTACACAACCTCTTCCCTTCCTAAAACCTCTCTGTTCTTTTCCAATAATTCCTATGTTATTTCCTTAACTGTGTCAATAAGTATCCTACCATACACTTTTCCTATTACACTAAGAAGACAAATGCCCCTATGATTACCACACACTTCTTTTTCCCTTTTTCCTTTGTAAAAGGGAATAATTATACCTGACTTCCAATCCTCTGGGATTCTTCCTTCCTCCTAGGCCAATCTGCACATCTTCCACATCCATTCTACTACTATCTCTCCCCCATGCTTCAGCATTTCACCACACACTCCATCAATCCCTGGGGCTTTCCCCAATTTGACTTTCTTCATTGCTTCCACAACTTCTATCCAACTGATTTCTTTCACATCCCTCCGTCTCCCAGCCATTCCCCAGCCATTTATACTCGCATTACTTCCATTCTCTATGTTCAACAATTCCTTAAAATGTTCTCTCCGTCTGCTCACTTTTTCTCCCTTCTCCACTAGTAATCTAACATTTTTATCTTTCACTCCCCTACTAACTTCACTGCCACCCTGTCTTTCTCTCTTCACCTCTTTCCGGATAATTTTCTTACAGTCCCTCCACTTTACACTCAAATTCCTTCCAAATTCCTCATCCACTCTCTTTAGATAACTGTCCTGTTTATTACATTTCCAGGTTTATAAGGGCCGATGTATCGATGATAAGCCAAACTGGAGTTTATTCACTTTAAACTGCCAGAGATTCTCGTTGTTTTACTAGTTGTTCAGTGAGAGAGTAAGACAATAATACGGCCCCTACATCCTATTAATTGAAAAATTGTCTGTATCGGCATCGTATTATTATGTTAATCACTTGTTGCTGCTAAACATTCGAGATGGTGACGTGTCAACTTTATGCCAAGTTGAAATGAGAAGAATATGGTAAACAAAACGGAACTCAAACAGGAAAAGGTGACAGTTTTTGCGATAAACTGGCCTTCAGGTTGCTACAAAATTACAGCAGTCGACTCTATTTCTCCCTCAATTTCCAGCTAATTCGTTAGTTCTATCATTTCCATGGTGTTTATCATTTATGTATTTATTATCTTATTTATATTGGCTCCCACTAGCTGACTTTATTCAATTTAGTTCATTCGTGTTGTGAGAGGAATAATGAAGGCTATATACCTAACACACCCAGTTTGACTGTGTTCCTTTCGCTAAGTGATATCATCTGAGGATAACAAGTCTTCTATAAAAGACGTCACCGGGTTTGAGACGTTAAGGATGTTACATTGAAGTTGAGCCAACCTACTAAATACGATGGATCTCAGGTAAGAAGAGGTGACATATCTTGTAGTAATCTGGTCTTTAACCTGTCACGTCCCGAGCACTTTCGCACCTCCGACACCCCCCAATCCCAAGCATTTTTGGAAAAAAAATTTTTTGGCTAAAACTTCCGCTTTAGTTGAGAAACAAAGGAAAATCGCAAAGAAAGTGCTTACCGTGGTCCGCATCTGGTCAGAACAGGTGAGGTCCCCCGGGGCAGGTATCGTATTCTATCATTGACGTGTGAGGCGCTCACGTTTTCTATGGTTGGTAATTTTGGGAGAAACAACAAACAACACCTCTACATTTATTAAATTTGAACTAATAAACAATAATAATAACAATATAATGAATAT
This sequence comes from Coenobita brevimanus, assembly GCF_032717465.1. Taxonomy (NCBI): domain Eukaryota; kingdom Metazoa; phylum Arthropoda; class Malacostraca; order Decapoda; family Coenobitidae; genus Coenobita; species Coenobita brevimanus. Next base: position 30,200,976 of record NC_137019.1, read on the forward strand.
CAATGACATATATATGAGAAATAAGCGTTGTACCTACGCGCGAGCATAGCGAGTTTGGTCCAATTGGTAAAACGCTATGTGCAAAGTTTCTTGTTTCAGTCAACATATCATTTTTTCTACTTGTATACTACTGTTTCAATGCCACTTTACCATTTTGTACTGTATGTAAATGTTTTCAGCTGTTTTCATTCATTACGATGACATGTAGCATAAATATAGCGCACATATGCATACTCAGTGCACTCGCTACAACTCGTATTTCAACATACAACATTGTTTTATCACTTTCATAATATTTTTTTCTTTACATTGAACCTTTCCTCCACCACTGTAAACGTTTTCAATTATTTACATTCATTACGAGGGCATTTAGCGAAATGCTAGCGCATATTCTCGTAGCAAGCACACTCTCTAACACTCGTGTTTCTACTTTTACTTTATTTCTTCAATCCCAATATACTTTACTACTTACATTACACCTATTTACACCCTATTCTGCACTATACATATTTACTGGCATTATTTAGTCTAGTGGGCGTCAGAATATCGCATGAAAATACCCTCGCAATGTTTTGACCAACATATTACTCATACACTTACATACTAATATTCCACTTATATTACACCCGTGTTCACTTGTAGACTCCTATTTACATATTTACGGGCCTTATTTATTCCAATGAGCGTCTGAATATCGCATAAAAAATACTCTCGCAGGGTATGTTTCCACTTAGATAATATTCATACACTTAAATAATAATTTTCTACTTATATTACACCCGTTTCCACTTCCATACTACTATTTACAGATCTACGGGCCTTATAATTAAACTGAGCGTCTGTTTGTTGCATTTATTTCAGAGTATCAGCGTCCTATCGCATTCACACCTTATCAGAAGTGCAGGACCGTGTGAAACTGAAACATGGGTGAATACACAGACCCACGTCACACTGAACGCACTCATAGCGGGTGTCCTTTCTCTGAGTGGTGGGTCTCACGCGGGAATTGCTACACACGTGACACCTGCGCTGGGGCCTAGGTCTATTTGCTTGGGGAGGTATGGGAGTGGGGAAATGGCGGGCGGATAATGTCAGGGGAGGGTGGGCACCTGGGGCTGTGCAGGTGTGGTGTTGGGGCCTTTCAACCGCATACCTTGCAACAATCTCTCGTGTCAGCTCCCTCACAAACCCTTCAAAGGTTTCCTGAACTCCTGTTGTCATGGCGTGAAGGTGGTGGCAATTCAGGGCAGTAATGTCAAGCAGGTGAAAGAATAGTTTTTTGTACCACTTCATCGTGGTCCTGGCACACTCGACAGTGGATATCATGGAGTCTGACTGGTCCACCAGGCGCATGTTGATATTATAATCAAGCACACACTCAGGTTTCCATATGTGGCACCTGTTCTCGCTCCGATAATCTACCGACTCTGTATGGTGCATCAAGGTGCGGTGAACCGTGGACAAGAGGCGGACTTCTCTATTGTGATTCCACACTGTTGCAAGGATATTGTTGGCCTGGAAGAAGACCACCTCATTTCTGTCAAGTTTCCGCCCCACCTTGACCATGTGACGCTGGGTCACCTTGACTGTCCCACAGATCCCCGTGTCATGCCTGTGTAGATAACGAGCGAGAAGAAGGCTAGTGTACCAATTGTCAAGGTAATGGACATGACCACGATGAAGATAGTCTTCTATCATTGTCTTTACCACTGCTCCAGACAGTCCAATATTCCGATCTTCTATTATTATGGCTGTCTGTGCACCGGTGTACAAGATTATGTCTTGCACATAACCAGTCCTACAATAACACATAACAAAGATCTTGAACCCAAAACGGTGCCTTTTGCTGGGTATGTACTGCCGAAATGAAATATTGCCTCTCCACAACACGAGACTCTCGTCTATGACGAGGTCTCTATAGGGATAAAATGAGGAACGGAATGTCTGCCTTAGGTGATCAAAAACCAACCTAATTCACCTCATCTTATCTGTTTCATTAGCATTTGCAGGATCATCAGCATCATAGAAATGGAGGCGGCTTAGAATTTGCTGAAACCGATTACGGCTCATTACTTGGCCAAATATTGGTGTAAGCATAATAGGGTCCCTTGTCCAGTATGCAGGAATTCGGTTCTTTCGTACAATACCCATCAACAGTACCAGGGCCAAAAACAAAAACATTTCTGTAAGGGAGACTGGGTAATCATATAGAACAGAATGCCTGCTCCTTGTGCCCTGTCTTTCACTCTCACGGCGCTGGCTGGTAGTGAACCGGTTTGTTTGATCCACTATTTCCTCCACAAAAGCCTCACTGAAGAAGAGGTGAAAAAAATCCAGCCTAGTAGAACTAAGGTGAATACCGGGAGCAATGCAGCCAGCATGCCCCTGCTCAGTGAATAGGTGAATGAGGGGAGTAAAATCACTCCCATCCTCCCAATTCCGTGCCACAAATTCCTCGTCCCGATCGTCCCCATCGTCGCCTTCATCGGGGTGGGGAGGAGATGATGGTGTGGGAGGTTGGGGAGGAGTGCGGAGGGCTTCCCCACTCGCACTCCTCTTCCCTAGGCCTTTACCCTTCCCCTTTCCCTTACCCTTACAGCCCTGGGGAACATCAGGGGGCTGTGGGAAGGAAGCCCGGGAATTTTGGGGAGCATAAGACATGCTGGGGAGTGGCTCCTCCTCACCTCCCTGCTTCATCACCACACCACGTGATTCACCACCCACCCTCACTGCCCCACGTGATACGCCCCGCCGCCTCACACCACCACTTTTTTTTTTTTTTTTTTGAATGCGAGGAAGAAGGAACCAAAGGCCATGAGCCCGCAGTAACAGTTCCCTCCAAGAGAAAAACAAAATACAATATAGAGCCAAATTCAAGATCCGATCATTTTGAGATGCCTGGACACACTGCGTTTGAAAGACTGGAGATCATAGGCAGCAGGAAATACAGACAGAGGGAGACAGTTCCAGAGCTGACCTGTTGCATAAATGAAAGACTGGGAGTAACGGTTAACTCTTGCATTAGAGAGTTGGACGTGAGAGCGATGACTCACTCCCGCCACTCTCACTTTCCACACTCCTCCCAACACTTTCCCTTTTACTCCCCACTCCCTCAACGCCACTTCCGCCATCCCCAAACAATACACTAGGCCCATATCTGTTAGAACGATGTGGTGTGCGCTCTGGGCCGCGATGAGTAATTGCCTCACAGCCGTACCACGTGGCAGCACGTCCCACAGCTCTGTCCTCATCCTCGTCCTCGTCCTCGTCCTCGAAATCGGGCTCCACGTCAGGTAGGGGCTGGCTAGAGGATCTTGCACGTTGTTTTTGCGCAGCCTGACCCTCTCCTGCAGCACGATAAGTCATGTAGCGCCGCTTCCTGGAGGATGGGACTTCCTCATCACTGCTGCTGCTTTCCACATCCTCTGGTTGGACAAAATCTTTGTCTATCTCCTCGTCATCGAGTGGCGAATCACTATCGCCAGTAAAGGCATCCAGGGCGGCTTAAATTTCCTCCTCCGAGAGACCTCTATGCGCCAGGTCTGAGCAGGACCGTTGCTAACAGGTGAGTGACCGAGCCGCAGGTGAGCGCGGGTCGCGTGGGGTCGCTGAGTGTCCCTGCCTGATGGCCGGTAGGGGAAGGTCGTGTGACGCTACATACCAAAAATCTCGCACGAATTTTGAAAATTGTGGAAATTATGCAACTTGCAATTGCAAAACATACCAGTACATTGACGGGATGTCTCGGGTTAAATTCTTGCGAAATCAAAACAGTTAACATATATTTAACCTTTTATCCACGTAAGCCCTTCAATCTGACAACGCATTTCAAACTTTATTCTTGTAATCACCAGGCGAATTCATCTAACCCAGAATGGATATCTCGTAGTGGGCACTTATGACGGCTATATCTTACCATTCCAGTTTGGAAATTCTCTCCTAATTTACTAAAGTCATCTGGAGGTGGCAGGAAAAATATATACATCAGTTCTGTGTGCAAAACTGTCAAACTCAGTAAATGCGACAGAATTCAGGCAAAAAAAAAAAAAAAATGTTATTTCTTCTGATAAGCTGAGCCAAGATTAGGTATAGAACTTACAGTCTCGTGACTCAGATTTTAACTTGCAGAACAAGTGACAATGGAATTGTTCTTCATTCCTTGCTATTCCTGCAGAAACGAAAATAGATCACGAGAATTCTCCTCTTGAAATTACAGTAAGATTTTTATTTGTAGAAAGAACAAGACACGGAAAGATTCTACAATCTTTTTGTCTCTTCTGAAAAAAATAAAATAAATAAAAAAAATAAATTTGGGATCCGCAAGGAAACTGATGATAAATATTGTTGAAAATCTCTTTTTTGGCTCCTACGCGTGTGCCAAGGTGGATGTCTATAAGATGTATAAGTGCAAACAATTGCTCTTCAGTTGACAGTTAAGGGTTGAGTCAGGAGAAATAAAGTTCTGCTATCGATATTGCACACTTTGGGAGGGTCATACCTGATGCACAGCATTAAAATGAATCAACTATGCACAGACAAATTTACCAAACATCCCTCAGCTTAAGAAGACTCGGCAGCAGGAAAAAGTAAATCACGGAGTAGGTGAAATATTTTGGAAAATTTTGCCCCCGAAAGCATATTTATGCAGGTGATCAATAGTTTCAGATCGAGTGTTGGTTTCCAGATATTTTTCATATACAGTACCTCTCTCTCTCTCTCTCTCTCTCTCTCTCTCTCTATATATATATATATATATATATATATATATATATTATATATATATATATATATATATATATATATATATATATATATATGTATATGACAAATACTTTTGAGTAGAAACTGTACCTGATAGGCTATGTGAAATTCCAATTTTTGTTTCAGTGATGAGAATAACAGGCAAACACATGCATGAAAAGTTAGTCCAGAACATTTTCAAACATTCCACAATAGCTTTATGATACACTGAATCCACAAACCTTCTCAGAACCTAATACACAATATCATTTAGGTACAGATAGTGTCACGAATCAAATTCGCGACATTACCCTTTTGTGAGAAGCCACGAACTATTAGTGGAAAACTCACTGTTTATCGTTCAGTTAACCGCTCATTCGGACGGAAGTTTTGTCAAATCAATTTTGCATTGTCATACGTGATCGTCTTTGTGTGAGACATTAGCGCTTCCGCTGAGCGATTTGTTTTGGGTGCGTTTCGCTCACTCGACCGTTAAAAAATGAGGCCTATTGCTGCCCCTTTTTTTCCCACGACTTAGGCAGTCCAGTGTTTGCTCTGACGGAGGAAGGATCTGTGCTCCAACAAGTGAGAAGTCAGCCAGGCTCTTCTTAGACCACAATCTCCAGTGCTCCCACCTTAGTGGTGATACAAAGCGTTCATCGACCAGTATTTCCTTTTGTATTTTCCTAGGTTTAAGAGTTTAATTAAGGTGTTTTTCCTAGGCGTAAGAACTTAGCTCTTGTGTGAGTGAGTGAGTGCGATCTCATTAATTTGATTTTGAATTGTAACGTTAAAATTATTTTGTAATCAATAAATTTAACAGTTCTTTTTCTTGAGCTTAATGTAATGTAAACTCTTGTTTCATTTCTCCATAATTAAGCTTATTTCCCATATAGCTCCTAGCTTGCATAAACGTTTGCTATTCATAACTGGTACTTAGGCCAGTCTTGTATTAAACTTAAAATCCGTTGTGCCTTCTAGGAGTTAAGTATCAGCAAGAACCTGATGTTAGTATTAGTTATTTATTGTCAGGGGTGAAGTAACTTTCTCCAGAGGCTAACAGTACTAACAGCAATTGAGTGATTAGTCTCTGCTGTGTACTGTTGAGAAAGTTTATAAATTCTCGTTCTTAGAGAATCGTGCGCAAGCCAGCGTAAAGTAATCGTTGCTTGATGTAGCAAGACAATCATTGTCCCTGCTCTTTAATATTATTGAATATTAATATCAATTAAATAATATTTAAGCATTTATTTTAAAAACAGCCGTGCTATTTTTAAAAACCCCGTGACAATTGGCGACCTCATTCCAGGATATTAACTCCTAGCTCTAAAGCTATTCACGAGATAGTGCTCACTCGTTCATATTTAGGTATTTATAATTAAAGTTTATAGGCACAAGTTTACTGGTGTTTACCGTTAATTTAGCAAGTGAATTTTTTGCTTTATTAATCCATAGAGTACTTAACTCTATTTAGTACTTTATTTTTGGTAATGCCAGACGATTTTATTCGCTCCTGGGTAGCTGCCGTACCCATTATGTTAATTATTGAGTTCTCAGTTATATGCATTCTTGCTTTAATCTTTGCCAGTTAACTAGATAAGACTGGTCACCACTAGCTTGTGTCTATTCTTTATTTGTGTTATTAGCATTCGTTTGCGAAGCAGTCAGTACTCAGTTTCGGTTTGCTTAGTAAATTGAGCTAGCATCATGGCAGCCAGTGCTTATGTACAGGAAGCCAAAGATATGGGTCTCACAGACCCAGAGAAAATACAGAGTTACGTTCTCTCACGATTTAATTACGAGCAAGAACGTGAGAAAGATGCTCGTGAAGAGCGTAGAATTCAGCGCGAATACGAGTGAGAACAGCGCGAATACGAGCGAGAACAGCGCGAACACGAGCGAGAACAGCGCGAACACGAGCGAGAACAGCGCGAACACGAGCGAGAACAGCGCGAACACGAGCGAGAACAGCGCGAACACGAGCGAGAACAGCGCGAACACGAGCGAGAACAGCGCGAACACGAGCGAGAACAGCGCGAACACGAGCAAAAACAGCGCGAACTCGACTTGGAACATGAGCGAGAACAGCGTGAGGAACGAGAGAGAGAACGAGAACACGAACGTGCCGAGCGAGAAGCGCGCGAAAAACATGAACTTGAAGTGCTGAAGCTCAAGCGAGATTCCTTGGCTTCAGTCACGTCTGGTGCAGTTGGTCCAAGCTCCACGAGCGTTCCCCCTGCACATGTCCTGGCGACCCCACGCATCAAGCTTCCTTCATACAAGGAAAGCGAGCGAATCGAGCCGTACATAGCTCGTTTTGAGGACATGGCAGACATGTATCAACTGGATGAGGCAGCTAAGCTGATCCAATTTCTTAGTTTATTTGAGGGCCCTGCCCTCGATATTCTCCACAGAATTCGTGGAGACAATCTCACATATGAGATGATGAAAGCTGCACTCATTAAGGCGTATGGTCTCACAGTAGACGACGCCAAAGTTCAGTTCATGCGAGCTCGTCTCCAAGACAAGCAGACAGCTGTTCAGTTCCTCGATCGTCTCACTGCTTACTTAAATGAGTGGATGGAGAAAGATGAAACTCCTTCCACGCGTGAGGGGATAATTGACCTTATGCTGCGTACACAGCTAGAGAGGTCGTGGCCTGCTGAGCTCATAGCACAGCTTAAGATCTGCCAGGTGAAAGATGCCAGCCAAATGGCAGAAAAGGCTGACGCATTCTTTACTGCATACGGGTATCAAACTCGTAAGCAAAACACCTGGAACAGCAGAAAAGCTGATAAGTCTGGGAAACCGTCTCAGACTGAACCCCAGCAACAAGGCCATTCTCAGAATAATGGCCAAGGTCCAAAACCGCAGTGGAAGGACCAGGGGCAAAACACTCAGAAACCTGAGTGGAAGAGGTACAACAAGTACCCTAACCAGCAGCAGTATCAGCCACGCAACCGACCGTCGGGACAAACTTTTTCACCACCAGCTTAAAAGAGGCAAGAAGCGAATGCAGCCTTCATTCCTCAGCAGCAGCACGGTGGTCACGTCCCTACCAGTATGGGTACTTCCCCACAGTTCACTAGTCCCACAGTGACAGTGAACCCCCCTCCACAGATGGCCAATGTTCCATCTTCCCAATATAATTCACAAGGCACAATGTTTGCCACATCAATTCAGCAGCTTCATGAATGTTTAGGTGCTTCCTCCACAGGCCCTCCCACAGGTGACAGTACCTTCCTTGTTCAGTAAGGGTTTGTGGGAGACATCCCTGTGAAGGTCCTGAGAGATAATGGTTCCTCAGGTTGCTCTGTCAAGCAGAGTCTAATTCGGCCTGATGAGTATACAGGTCGACAGATCCAAGTTAGACTTATTGATGGATCAGTGAGATTGTTCCCTGAGGCACGTATCCAGGTGGCGTCTCCATTTTTCACTGGCCTGACAGCTGCAGTTGTCATGCCAGAACCTTTATTTGACCTCATATTAGGCAACATACCTGGCATCAAAAATAGTTGCGCCATAGATGTTGCTACTCAGACTTCGGCTGCTGCGGTAACACGAGCCATGGCCAAGGCTCCAAATCGCGTCACTCCGTTGACCGTCGCAACGCCGCAAGATCTGATTCGTAGTCAAGATGTTGTCCAAGAGCAACAGACTGACTCGACACTTGCCTCAGTGCGCAAGAAGCTGGAGGGTAAAGTGATCAAGTATTCACGGGGAGGACAAGCCAGGTTCCTTCGTAAGCGAGGACGGCTGTACCGTGAGTCACAGACACCCCAGGGTGAGGTTCGACTGCAGTTTGTCGTTCCTGCAAATTATCGCCGATCAGTGTTTGAATTAGGTCACTGTTCAGCGATGGGAGGTCACATGGGCAAAAGGAAGACCCAGGGCCGTATCCGAGCTGACTTTTTCTGGCCAGGGATGGGACGAGACATAGATAGTTTTGTCCATTCCTGCAGTGTGTGTCAAAGTAACACCACTAATCAGGGACATGTCCTTCCTGTGCCATTCATAACCACACCTGTAATCTCTGAGTCAGTTGAGAGACAGAGTAGTGGTGAATTGGGTGCAGACCTGACGTCTCGCCCATTGGCCCCACAGGACACAGTATGTCCAGGGCCTGTACATACATATTATGTACCGTAAGTTAAGGGGGAAGTTAGAGAGAGAACTCCGCAGAGGCGACTCGAGGCTATGGAAGACCCAAGTTTGCACAAGGATTCTCAGCTCCCTGATACTAATATAAGTACCGTAGGTTAAGGGGGAAGTTTGAGAGAGAACTCCGCAGAGGCGACTCGAGGCTATGGAAGACCCGAGTTTGCACAAGGATTCTCAGCTTCCCGATATTAATATAAGTACTGTAGGTTAAGGGGGAAGTGAGAACTCCGCAGAGGCGACTTGAGGCTATGGAAGACCCGAGTTTGCACAAGGATTCTCAGCTTCCCGATATTAATATAAGTACTGTAGGTTAGGGCACAGGTTGAGGACCCGTGTGCAATTTGGGGCTAAGGAAGACCCGAGTTTGCACAAGGATTCTCAACTTGCCGACCATAATCGTGTGCTATAATTAATGGCGACCTCGAATGTACGTCGTAGCACTGACTGCTAGGCAGAGAGAGTAATTGTAACATAATAAAATTTTGTCTCATTGACACTTTTGATGCTCCACCTCAATTGGTTTTGCAGGTACAGCAATGGGTGTAGCAGTTTTGCTGTGCGGGCCAGCTGATCGTCTGCCGCACGCTGCCGTCTCTTCTCCTCTGCCTTCGTCGTCGCCATATTATTATTTACTGTGTCATTTTACATGTAGGTACAGTTACACTACAACTGTCACACCTACACTGTGTATTACATACACCACGCTACACAACAATTAGCTGTCAGTGTAAATGTAGCGAATTTTCGCTCAGTTTGACCTGAGTACAGGATTTTCACCGTGGTCACGGAGTTTTTCCCTCAAGCTTGCTTCTATTAACTTAAATACGAGTTTTTTTTGCTCACTGGCGACTGTGACTTTCTCCTGTAGCAGGATAGCACACACACCACAGTGTGAATCTTGTGTGACTGAGTTAGGATGTGTACATATATATATATATATATCCACAAATTTTTTCCCATAAGGAAAATATTTAATTTTGTAGGGGCGTAATGTCACGAATCAAATTCGCGACATTACTCTTTTGTGAGAAGCCACGAACTATTAGTGGAAAACTCACTGTTTACCATTCAGTTAACTGCTCATTCGGACGGAAGTTTTGTCAAATCAATTTTGCATTGTCATACGTGATCGTCTTTGTGTGAGACATTAGCGCTTCCGCTGAGCGATTTGTTTTGGGTGCGTTTCGCTCACTCGACCGTTAAAAAATGCGGCCTATTGCTCCCCCTTTTTTTACCACGACTTAGGCAGTCCAGTGTTTGCTCTGACGGAGGAAGGATCTGTGCTCCAACAAGTGAGAAGTCAGCCAGGCTCTTCTTAGACCACAGTCTCCAGTGCTCCCACCTTAGTGGTGATACAAAGCATTCATCGACCAGTATTTCCTTTGTATTTTACTAGGTTTAAGAGTTTAATTAAGGTGTTTTTCCTAGGCGTAAGAATTTAGCTCTTGTGTGAGTGAGTGAGTGCGATCTCATTAATTTGAATTTGAATTGTAACGTTAAATTTATTTTGTAATCAATAAATTTAACAGTTCTTTTTCTTGAGCTTAATGTAATGTAAACTCTTGTTTCATTTCTCCATAACTAAGCTTATTTCCCATATAGCTCCTAGCTTGCATAAACGTTTGCTATTCATAACTGGTACTTAGGCCAGTCTTGTATTAAACTTAAAATCTGTTGTGCCTTCTAGGAGTTAAGCATCAGCAAGAACCTGATGTTAGTATTAGTTATTTATTGTCAGGGGTGAAGTAACTTTCTCCAGAGGCTAACAGTACGAACAGCAATTGAGTGATTAGTCTCTGCTGTGTACTGTTGAGAAAGTTTATAAATTCTCGTTCTTAGAGAATCGTGCGCAAGCCAGCGTAAAGTAATCGTTGCTTGATGTAGCAAGACAATCATTGTCCCTGCTCTTTAATATTATTGAATATTAATATCAATTAAATAATATTTAAGCATTTATTTTAAAAACAGCCGTGCTATTTTTAAAAACCCAGTGACAGATAGTAACCTGTCTTGCGCCATTTTCGCCTTCACGGTGTTCACAGGCATAGCAGCCAGGACATAATGACGATAAACTTTGTACTTAGGCTCAGTAAGGCTTCAGTATTTTATATTCCGGACTTAATGAAGCAGAACAATGAACTTAATTTTCATCGTAATTCCCATACTATTCTAAAACTGTATCGATTAACCCGTTCTTTGTCATGGATGCATTTGAGTAATACCAGACGGTTTTATTCAGCAGAGGGAATCCTTACATAGCCAGAGGGTTAATCAACGGGCGTTCTGTCAATGTAAACATAATGACTCTTGGCCAGGATGAAAACGTACACAAACTATTTACTGTTCAAAATTTCTTTATTGGAAATTTCTCGCTCCCTCCCTCCATCGATCCTCCTCTTCCTCCGGGCAACCTCTGAATCATGGAATATAATAACTCAGAAGACTGGGATTCACCAGCGTAAAGCGTACTCATTCACTGCCTTGTTTGACTTTGCACGGAATTACGTACGGCGCGGCAACGAGGAATAATCCCCCTCAGAAATTAAAGAGAGGTATTCATGAAAGCTATTAACAAACATAATTTATACGATACGTAAGTTTTCATATCAGCGAACTATTATCATGGATTCTTTTATTAAACGTATTCTGTCACTTAATTTTGAAGTGTTTGGTTGTTGTATGAAGAAAAGTTAACATAAATGCATCTTCGTATGGCAGATTGCATTGAGGAGATAAAAAGTTCAATCACAGGTACATAAATCTTGTCAAGATATGTAAGGTGTGCAGAAGCCTCCAAGTAATTGCCAGTAGTGGTGACGCTGACGACTTATCTGCAGGGGCTGCCATAGAAGTGGCCCCAGAGTGACGGACATCCCGCTAAGCCTCGTAGTATCAGGCAATGAATTCATACAGAACCTTAATCCTTTACTGTTTAGCGGCAGGCATGTGTGTCGTTCGAGAGCATTTTCACACTTGCAGATATGAGTCACTGATTTACTTGACGACGACGTAGGCAAAGGGAGGGTACAGTAAGGCCTAAATGCCAGAACGAGGCTTGAGTCGGACTTGGACGCCGGATTTAGAACGGTCCCAAGCCCAGGCTCACGTCTTATTCAAATCGGGTCAGCCAGCTTGACCTGGCAATATGCTAAATCGAGGTTCAAGTCTGACTTCACAAAGTCAGGCTCAAGTCTCGGACTTGGGGCAAACCTTTGATTGTCTTTAAACCAGGCAGTCACAGTGCAGATTTTAAACATTTAAATTTAGTTATGATTCCATTTCTATCGCACAAATGCCAGTAGGCAAGTGCATATAAGAAGTGCATAAGAAACTCTACATTGTTATTACAGTGCTTTGAATAAGAACTTTAAAACAGGATCTACATTACAACGAGTTCAAGGCTATGAAAACTATTCATCAGTGTACTGTATTGTACAAACGTGTACAGCCAATAATCGTTTTCTAAGTGGTGATGAAGAACAGAAAATTGTTATTTATAAGGTACATTATCATCATCACAATACGAACTTTACTAGAGAGATGAAAACAGTGTAATAATCAAAGTAATAATTGCAGCTCTATCGGTAGGTGCACAAGTAAGTTTTGTCACAGCCTAGTAGCCAACTCCATTCTGTACATCAATACTATAGCCATCGTATTGCAAATATAAATATCACAAGGCTTTGCCATCAACATTTATATGTAATATCAAATGATGGAACGTTATTTTAGTAAAATTTATACAAGTATACAAAACTATCTATCTATCTATTGCCAGACACCTCAATCCCGTTCGGGGTGGCCACAAATAAATCGCCTCCACGTCGCCCTGTCCCCCGCCATTTCACTTCCCCGCTCCCAACCCACACCCCCCTCTCTCATATACCTCTCCACCCCATCCCTCCATCTCATCCTCGGCCTCCCCCTCCCTCTTCCCCCCTCCACATCACTCACATACACTCTCTTCGTCAGTCTTTCACCCTCCATCCTCTCCACATGGCCAAACCACCTCAGTGTGTTCCTCCTAACGCTTCCTATCCCATCCACATCCACACCACAACCCTCCTTTATATCCTCATTTGTCAGCTTGTCTCTCCATGTGACTCCACAGGCTCCACTTAAATAACTCATTTCCACTGCTCTAACTCTTGACTTGTGTCCTTCCAGCAACGTCCAAGCTTCACTTCCATATGTCAGAGTTGGTATCACAATACTGTCATGTAGTAACTTTTTCATTTCCATGCTCACTTCCCTGCTTCTTATCACTGCTCTCAAGTAACCAGCATCCTTTCTTCCCTGCTGTACCCTTTCAAGCACTTCACCCTCCAGACTTCCATCCTTACTCATCACACTACCCAAGTACTTAAACGTACTCACATTTTCCAATTCCTCACCATCCAAGCTCGCTGTTCATTCACTGACTTCATCTCTCTCAAAGACCATCACTTTACTCTTCCCTACATTCACCTTTAGATTCCGTTTCTTACACACTCTCCCAAACTCATCCACCAAGCCTTGCAGCTCTCCTTCGTCTTCACTCAACAACACAGTATCATCTGCAAACAACAGTACAGGGAGTTTCCAGATACTACCCTCTCTCACCAGGGTCACTCCAACATCCACTACCCTACCTTGTACCTCTTTTATTACCCCATCCATGTACAGATTGAATAACCATGGAGACATGACACATCCCTGTTTAACCCAACCTTCAAAGAGAAAAATTCATTCAGTTCACCATCCACACGCACTGCAGCCTTAGCACCATCATACATACTCTTCACAGCATTCAACAACTTCCCATCTACTCCATATATTCTTAATACTTTCCACAATCCTTGTCTATCCACCCTGTCATATGCTTTCTCCTAATCCATGAAAGCCGCATACAACTTCTTTCCCTTCTCTAGAAACTTTTCCACTAAAGATCTAAGAATGAATATCTGATCTACACAACCTCTTCCCTTCTTAAAGCCTCCCTGTTCTTCTCCAACTAATTCCTCTGTTCTTTCTCTAACGCTGTCAATAAGTATCCTACCATACACTTTTCCTTTTATACTAAGAAGACAGATGCCCCTATGATTACCACATACTTCTTTTTCCCCTTTTCCTTTGTACAAGGGAATACTCGTAATTATACCTGACTTCCAATCCTCCGGGACTCGACCTTCCTCCCAGGCCAATCTGCACATTTTTCACATCCTTTCTAATGCTATCTCCCCCATACTTCAGCATTGCACCACACACTCCATCAATTCCTGGGGCTTTCCCCAATTTCACTTTCTTTATTGCTTCCACAACTTCTATCCTACTGATTTCTTCCTGTCTTCTCACCTCCCTCCTTCTCCCAGCCATTCCCCAGCCACTTATACTCGCTTTACTTCCATCCTCTACGTTCAACAATTCCTTATAGTGTTCTCTCCATCTGCTCACTTTTTCTCCCTTCTCCACTAGTAATCTACAATTTTTATTTTTCAATCCCCTGCTAACTTCACTTCCACCCTGTCTTACTCTTTTCACCTCTTTCCAGAACATTTTCTTACAGTCCACCCACTTTACACTCAAGTTCCTTCCAAATTCCTCATCCACTCTCTTCTTTCTCTTACTAATCTTTTCACCTCTCTCTTTCTACATATACCTCTCTCTTCTGCCTCTCAACTTCTTCCACGTCCCTATTTCTCATCCATTCATTGTATGCTTTCTTTTATTTGTACCATAGCCTGTCTCACCTCTTCATTCCACCACGCTGTTCCTTGCACACCCCTCCGTCTTCTCTTCATCCCACACACCACATCACATGCTGCACATATTTCTTCTGTAAATATCCTGCACACACCTTCCACGTCCCCCATCTGCTCCAATTCATATTTGCCCAATCGTTCCTCCACTTCTCTCTTATACTCTGCCTTTTTCTCATCCTCTTGTAACCTTTCCACTCTCCTTGCAAATACTCCTTCTTCCCGTCCTTCCCTTCTCCTATTTCTCCATCCTAAATGGACCTTGATTCCGGCCACCACCAAGTAGTGTTCAGAAAGTCCCCTCCCCCAACCTTTATAAGCTCTTGCATCCATTACACATTTTCGTATCCTTTCATCCACACACACATAATCAATCATTGCCTTCCTTTCATTCAGTTCACCACCCACCCTTCCCATCACCCGCCATGTATACCTGTGGATTATTTTGTGCCTGAAGAGGGTATTGGCTATCACCAACCCCCTCCCAGCACAAATGTCCACTAACGCTCTGCCATTCTCATCTATCACAGCAGGCACACCCCACTTACCAACTATTCCATCCACCTTCACATTCCCTACTGTACCATTCATATCACCGATCAAAAACACTCTCTCATTCCTTCCAAACTTTTCCATGCACACTTCCACATTTGTCCAGAACTCTTCTCTCACCTTGCTTGCACGATCTTGCGTTGGCACATGCACACACACAATCGCCCACATTTGTATTCCAACATTCAATCCTACCCACACAATCGTTGACCCATTTGATCCATACGCTCTTATGCTCTTCTTCCATCTTTTACTCACAACTATACATACTCGTTCTTTTGCCCTCTCATTCTCACCTCCTCCTGCACATATACCCCATCCATACTCCCATTCTCTCACACTCTCACCTCTACATTTCGTTTCAGTTATTCCGCATACATCAACTTTCGCACCCTCAAAACGCGGCCTATATATCTTCCTTACAGCCATTTCTTTTTTTCCATGTTTTCTGCCATGGATAATAGGCAATCACCGTCTATTCTTGTACTGGGGGTTGTTGATAAGTTATTCATAGTCTTAATAGCCAATTTACTCTACAGAATCGATATATAACAGATTCTCAATGTTCAAGTCCATCTCATGGCCACTCATGAGCGGCCTGGACCTGTGAGCATTGGCTCGGTACACGAGAGATTCAAAGTTTGTTTCTGCATATCCGTTTTTGTCGAGCATATCTCAACTCTGACTTAAGACCAACTTGTATTTGGACCTCCGAGTAAGTGCCATCCCTGCCAAATGTATCATATCCAGGCAGTAATTAGCTGCCCAGATCCAAGCATATGCACAATTGCACATGAGGAAGCTAACACAGTAACAAAGAGCCAGTGTGATTTCTAATGAAACAACCAAATATCAGTCATTCTTCCAGTCAAGTAGCACTAACCCGATGAAAAGGATTTTTGAGTGTGAAAAGCATTCATGAAGAATATGCAGTAAAATTCGGAGATAAGTCTTGCTAGCAGGTAAGTACTACCATTGCTAATTTTGTTTAGATGTATTTGGCGTATTTGTTTCCCTTCACTAGTGTACGTTAGGTTAATTTATAAAATGTCAAACACACCTATCGCTCAAGCAAGTTTACAGTATAAACACGTAAGCTGAGGTGTGGCCCGGATTCAGGGTCGGTCACATCCTCCCACAGATCAGTAAACAGTTACGGTCGTGACACTGTGGGGGAGGGGAGGATTCAGGACTTAGGTTTACACTCATAACTCAGGTCACATCCTCGGGGATGAACTTAGGAGGCTCCCCACAACCTCTTTCTTATCAGCTCCTCTGCTTATCAGTATACAGCCAGACGCTTTAACACCAGAGGGCGGTGGTTACAACAAATCGCATCCATATCACCCTGTTCTCCACCACAAAACTTCTATCCCTCCAACTCGCACCACCTCCCATTTCTTTTCACATGACTAAACCTTTCCAAGGTGCTTGCAACACTTCATTATATTCATATCAACTTCGCAACTCAGTTTTATTTCCTCATTTTCCTGCCTGTCTCTACACGTAATTCCACAAGGGCTTCTCAGATAACATATTTCTCTCGACAGCATGGTCGTAAGTACTTGTTGGGAGATAGGGAAGTCGATTGTGGATCGCCAAGCACAGCCAGAATAAAGTCGTGAGACGTAGTGTCAACGAGGTGAGTTACAGCACTCACTGAGTTTTTATTGCATGGTTATATAAGTAGTGAGTTACAGCGTATCGGAGCATGACGGCTTAATGACCCTAGTGTCGGGCCTTCTCTCTAGCCCCTCTCTCCCCTTTCTCTCCTTTCTCTGATCTGAAGGGAATCTCTCCGACATTATATACAGCTTGGAGAGGATGTGTGTGTGTGCGATGTAGTGTCTGGTAAATTCACGTGGGCTAACTAACTAGGGCTGGTTACTCCACGTGTTTGAATACGTCATGAAATTCTTGGTCGTCTGGACTACAAAGAGATTGTTTGAGATACATCATATGTTAAGAATTCTTGATGGTCTGGGACAACAAGATTGTGGATATACATTATGTAGATTGACATTCCTAGTGAGAAACTATGTACAGTATGTCCCAGCAGACACTACATCCTGTACATTGTGTTATGAGATATATACTAGTGCCTATATAATGTCTAC